>NC_092461.1:41713944-42017220 GCF_047495875.1 Pithys albifrons albifrons | reverse complement strand
GGGAAGAGAGTTCATGGCAAAGGCAGCGAGCAAAGGCAGGGCACACAAACACCAGGCTGAAATGGAGTTGGCCAGACAGACAAATATCTGGCATTTCCCAACTTCAGAAGACTTGATTTTCTACCTAAAAAAAGTGTGAGTTTCAAGCATGTGTTGTTAATTTATTTTTTTAAGAAAGTATATGCCATTCACACGCAACCACCTCTTCATCATCAATGGGACATCAACACTGACTGCTTGAGACAGCCACACAGAAGCCCGAGCAACCCTTCAGACACTCAGCTCCCAGCCACACACACCTTATTGCCTGTGAAGAGAGGTGATGGAAGCTGAAGTGGAGAGGGCTCCCAGAGCGTAGCAAAGGAGGAGTCCCCTTTTCCCCAGAGAGGAGCTCCAGCACCCCTGTAACCTTTCCTGCTGTGCTGGCTGCAGTGCAGCTAAGCTGGCATCAGCATGGGGTGCAGCCAAGCTGCCACAGCTTTCCTGAGGTCTTGCAGGAGAAACTGGGGACGCCTTTGGAAAAACAATTTTGCCAGACAAAAGTATTTCATTCTACACTGAGCTCCCTCCCTTTTTTCCTGCCACACACACATATGTGCACACTCCTCACAGAGTCATATTTCAAAGCCCTTTTGGAAGAACCAAAGATGTCAAAATTTCTCAGGATGAAGTAACAAGAACCTTTTATGCTGAAATTGGTCAAGGCTCCCAGGTATGCAGGTAGGGCAACTGCCATCCTGGTGATTAGAGCTGGAGGAAAATTTCCTCCTTTCCTCCAGTGTATACTCACATATGAGGTGCATATAGCTGGTCCAGATTTTCCCAGTAAAAGTGTTGTCACTGACAACACGATGAGAGGAACTCTGATCAGGTTTTTTACCTGAATCATGTTTATTCATAAATGATTACAAATTTTAAGTCACAAAGCAAATGCTGAGTGTCTGCCACAGCTATTACCGTAAGAAAAAAAGAATAATGTCACATAAGAGCACATTTTTCTCTCAAGGAGCTTTGATGTCAGGAAACAAAATACCCAAATACAGCTATTTTTCTAACATATTCATCTTTGGGGGTTGCCAGAGGAAGGTCTCTTTTGCCTCCCAGACCACCACAAAGTTGAGACATGGGGAATAAGTGATTGTCCACATGACTCCTATGTGAAAGTTTTGAATTTTCCAAAGGGCCATTTACAGTTACATGTTTATTCATTTTTCCAGTCAGTGAGCATTACAAAAACAAAGGACAGAAAAACAGAGGTTATGCTAATAGTTCCCGAGTGACTATCAAAAGCATGCACTTTTAGTCTCTGATGCAGATGATAGCAGATTTTCTCAGAAACCTAAGGGAAGACACAGCCCAGCTTTGTAAAACTGCATAGAAGCTAATAATTTGTAAAATTTGTACCTATAAACCTGTATCAACAACTGATTTTTAGCTCATTCTTTGAATTATTGCTAACATTTATCACATTCTCCAACAGTCACCAACTGTATTAGCTGTAGCGAGGTAGTGAGGAATTTTCCATCAGAGCTGAAAAACCCCTAGGTGAGCAAATACATCTAGAACTTATAAAAATGCTTCAGTTGAAGAAACAGTACCAAATTTCTGGTCTTCTGACACTCAGAAATATTCTGTAGTTGCAATCTGGCATTCAGACTGGTTTTATTTTTTATTAGCTTTTCTGTTTCAAAAAAAAATAAGTCAAATTAGAAGAATATTGTGTACTTGAGTAAATACTAAAATGGTGGCTCATTTTACTGCTCTCCAGCATGATTCACTGAATAATCCAGCATGTAGCTTAGCTCTCTCTCTAACCACCACACTGGTTGATCTGCAAACCAAATTGTCTTCCCCTGCATAAAGGGGGGATGACTCTTCGCTTTATGAAGCAAACTGTCTCTCATCTAAAAGGTTATTCAGACAAAATGTTAAGGTTTTATTGCAAATATCTCAACTCCATTTTTTCTCAGGAGAAGCACAAAGTAGCATCAAGTAAGAGCAATCAAGGTCACTAAGAAAGCCATGGAACATCTCAGCCACCTCCCATCATGAAAGAACAATGTAAGACTAAAGCGTCCAACTTAAATAGCTGTGGAATTTATCAAGAACACTAAATGCTGCAACAAGCTAAAACAGTGGGCCTTGAGACTGTTATCTAATGGAATCAAACCGAGAAACATGTATTATTGTGGGCTGAAAAATTACACTGGTAAGAAGTGTAAAATTTCAGGATGAATAGTGGTCTCTAATTGCAATACATCATGTCATAAATAAATTTTTTAGGATATAGGACCTAGAACTAGCTGGCATTTGGGCCTAAAATTGAAATAAATTTAAATACAATTTTTTAAAACAGGTGCACATATTAAATAAACTTTACTAAATATGTTATTGCAGAAGATACATCAGGTTACAAAACAATGGTAACTAGCCACTAGAATGTTGTAGTATGTTTTCACTCACTTGGAGTAGTTAAATAGAGATGACACATCTTCCCATCACCACCAGCAGCTCTCAGCAGGAATCATTCAGTTGAAATTTCAGTGCTTATGTAACAGAGGTGTGCTGGTTTTCCTTGGGGTAGAGTTCACTTTATTCACAGTGGCTGGTATGGGGCTGTGTTTTGGATTTGTGCTGAACACCAGATTGATAATAAAGAGATGGTTTGGTTATGGCTGAGCAGGGCTTAGACAGAGCCAAGGCCTTTTCTGCTTTTTCACTGCCACACTGGCAGGGAAGTTGAGGGTACATGGGACGCTGGGAGGAGACACAGCCAGAACAGGTGACTGAAAGAGGCCAAAGGGATGTTCCAGACCATAAGAAATCATGCTCAGGATATAAAGCTTGGAGGAAGAAAGGAGAAGCGGGGGGACATTCAGAGTGATGGCATTTGTCTTCCCAAGACATTGTTACATGTGATGGGGCTCTACTCTCCTGGAGATGGCTGAACACCTGCCTGCCCATTGGAAACAGTGAATTAATTCCTTGTTTTCTTTTGCTTGTGTGCATTGCTTTTGCTTTCCCTATTAAACTGTCTCTATTTCAACCCACCCAAAGTTTTCCAGCTTTTACCCTTCAGATTCTCTCCCCAGTCCTGGGGCAGAGAGTGAGCAAGTGATGGTTGCCTGGAGTTAAACCACAACAATAGGTGTGCTGGTGGTGACTGGGATAGAGATAATTTTCCACCACTTCACAGCTGTTTGGTAGTGTGAAAATGTGTTTTGGATTTGTTCTGGAAACTGCGTTGATAGCACAGAGATGTTACTGCTGAGCAGTGCTTACATAGTGTCAAGGCCTTCTCTGCCTCTCACATCACCCCCACCACAACAGTAGGAAGCCAGCTGGGATCATCATAGTGTTCCCCTCTGGTTGTAAAAGTTCTGAATACCATATGTAATCCCTGTAATTCTAGCGCCATAGGCTTTTGTTTATTTTGGCTGTTTGTATCAGGATAAATAACTAGTTGCAGCCAGTCAAGGTTTATTGAAGGTAGGGAATTACTATCTGGAGGAAAGTCTGTTTCTAAAAACCATGCTGTATAAGCCTATATTCATTGGAAACACCGAAGTTGATCTCGATGACACATCCTATTTGCTGAAAGTTTACGGGAGATTGACTCATGCAGTTTTACGCTGTGCTCTGTTTAAAATACTTTTTTTTTTAGTTGAGTGGTAGCTGTTTCAGTGGTTACCTTTTGGTTTGATGGTTTGTTTTTATAGGGCAGAGAAAGTTTACCCAAATTACGAGCAGTTGCCAGTACTGCCTGAAGAAAAATGTCATTCTGACATTGATTTCTTTGAGGAATGAATCATACAGCCATATAACTTTTAGCAGTGCTGTCTGTCTAGATTTGTGATATTTTTTCTTTCTTTTTAGAACAAAGTTTGTCACTTAAAACAATGTGTGATGTCTCGTCTTAAGCATATTTATAGCTTTTCCTCTATTTACTAACAGTTCTGTTGTGTGTCATTCCTGTCCAGCATGTGCATCATCGGTAGTTCCATTTCAGTATAGAAACCCATAATTTCACTTTATATTTTGTCCATATGCATCATTTTTGTGGCTATGCTTTATCCATGATGGGGCACTACAAGGAGGCCTTCTTAATGATAGAAACCATAATGTGTCCCAAATATAGCCCAGTATGGATAATTGCAGACAGGAGTTTAGGGTTATTTTGGTTTTGACAATTAATGACTGCCTGCACGGAAGTTTCAATCCATTGCATCACATAATAAAACACAAACAGAAAACCAATGGCACATTCCTTTGGAGAGTTCCCTTGAGCTCAGCTAATCCAAAGAAAATCAAAACAGCCAAACCTTTAAATCAGCACAAACAAAAAACCTAAGTAATGAATATAGATTTATGGATTTCTTCAGGCCAGTTCCTGCTCACTTGAAATCTTCCACTTAGGAGGAAAGGACTGAGGAATCCCAGGAGCAGCAAAATCAAAACAGCAGATGTTTCTAGTTTGGTTCTAACCTCATGTAATTAGAAAAACAGATAAATCAAAACTTCTCATTTTCTCATCTCTGCTTTATTTTTAAGGTTGGTTGATTCCTTTGTTTCCTTGCTCTGTTACTCTGGGTCCCTGTTACTTACCATTTATTAAGTGCTGGTTAATGCAAACCTTTGGAGGTATAAAGCCATAATATTTGCCATGATGTTGAGGGACAGTAGTCAATAAACTTCATCTCTTGCCCATTGCCTCATTGTAAAAGAGCAGCTCAGCATTCAGTTTTTGACTCCATCTCCCTTCCCACCATGGAGTGGACTCACTGAACCCGTGTCTGTCTGTATGGCACAGCAGCATCCTCATCATATCCGAGGAAGTCATCACTAAGGACACACCAGCCTCTGCACACAGGGAAGACTCACACTTACTGACTCACTCCCCACCACAAATTCTTCTTAAAGGAGAACACATGAATCTCTTCCTAGTGCTAACTGGCAGTAATTCACTTCCAGATTAATAAAGAGTAGATTTAATTTTTTTTAAGTTACTACTGGAAATAAGCCAGTTCCAGCTGGGGAACCGGCATTGGCAACACTGAGCAGGATGCCAGTCTAAATCTGCTTCCAGGGTTCATCTGTACCCTTGTGAAATTGTCTTCCCACTTCTGTGAGCAGGCACTGTGCCATCCTGCTGCATGGGTACTGGGGTGGGCAGCCAAGTGGTCACGTGCACACACTGACTGTAGGCAGGAAGGGCACAAATCCAAGCCCAGGAATGTGGAGGCAACAGCATGGCTGGAGTCTGCACAGATTCAACAGTTAATGGACCGTGTCAGCAGCATGAAGCTGGAATTGCCTCTGATATCAGCCAAACAGCCTTCTCCACTGTGTAAAGTGTATTTCATTGCCAAGGGATCAAGACATATATATTGCACTAGAGAAGAAAAGGGAGAAGAGGAAAGAGAAGAGCAATCAGATTTCTTAATGATGGGTTGTGCATTCATGCTCTGCCTGCCCTTTGTATAGCCTTTATTCTCTTGATTAGGTTGTTGGTCTTTGGAAAGGGAACAATTGATCTGTCATGCAGCATTGTGGATGTTTTGCATGGAAAATCTCTCCTGTGCTATAATGCCAAGGACCAGTTAAGATTAAATGTCTTACCATTAACCTGACTGCTCTGAAGTTCAGGTTTATTCCTGGCTGCTTCTGGCTGGTAAGAACTTAAGGATGTGCTTTTAACTTCCTAAGGGTAAGATGTCTTTGCCACTGTATAGGACAAAGAACCTTCCAGGATCTGTTGTTTCCTCCCAGCACATGCTGCTCTGACCAAACTGCAACATCTAAGAGTTTGTGACAATTTCCTGTTCCTTGGACTGAGAGTGACTGCAAGTCCTATAAGAAAAAAGTTGGAATCTCCAAAACCCTTGGAGAAATGACAATGCCAGATAACGTTTTACTGACAATGTTGGACACAGTCCGACACTTTCTTTGGAACTGATTTAGCCTTACTTTTAAACTCATAAATTCTTTTGAATGCTGTCATAAAATTCCACATGTGAAACAAAACCGTGAGCCAATTTTTGGTGGTGAGAAATACTGTGCTGACTTACGAGCCTTTCTTCTATATCTATACATACATTGCTGCAGACAGAGAGCAGGTAGATTAAAAAGCAAACCATCCAAGTAGGTGTCGCTTCTTATGTGGGGATGAGACAAAAACTTGAAGTCAGGAGAATTCTGCCTTGGGCAAAAATGCTGAAAGCTCTGTGGTTCTTACCAGTTCCCATTAAGGCAAAGTCATATTCAGAAGTCTTTTTAGAAACCCTGTAGCTAATTTTTTGACTTGCCAGAGGTGTCTTAGCAGTAGTTCCAAGTGATGTGAACTACTTCAAATGGTAGAAGTTAAAGCAGTCCTTTTATCAGTCTGAGCTACTCTTGTATTTTATATGTTAAACTACTATTAAACTAAAAACCAACCATAGTGACATCACATCGTACACCTAAGCAAGTATCCACAATTCAGAGGGCTGGGCAATCACCCACAATATGAGGTTCAACAAGGGAAAGTGCCAGATTCTGTACCTGGGATGCATGTACAGACTGGGGAAAGAGATGCTGGAGAGCAGTGCTGTGCAAAGGTGCTTGGGTGTCCTCGTCAATGGACAGTTGAATCTGAGTCAGCAGTGCCCTGGCAGCCAGGAGGGCCAACTGAGTTCTGGGGGGCATCAGGCAAAGCATCGCCAGCTGGGTGAGGGAGGGGATTGTCCTGCTCTGCTCTACACTGGGGTGGCCTCACCTTGAATATTGGAGCAGCTTTGGGCACCACAATATAAAAAAGATATTAAGCTGTTACAGAGTGTCCAAAGGAGGGCAATGAAGATGGTGAAGGGTCTTGAGGGGAAGCCTTATGAGGAGTGGCTGAGGTCACTTGGTATGTTCAGCCTGGAGGAGACTGAGGGGAGACCTCACTGCAGTTAAAACTTCTTGGTGAGGGGAAGCGGAGGGGCAGGCATTGATCTCTTCTCAGTGGTTAGCACTGACAGGACCCAAGGGAATGGCCTGAAATTGTGTCAGGGGAGGTTTAGGTTGTATATTAGAAAAAGATAGTGGTTGGGTACTGGAACAGGCTGCCCAAGGAAGTGGTCACAGCACCAAGCCTGTCTGAGTTCAAGAAGTGTTTGGAAGATGCTCTTGGGGATGGTCCTATGCAGGACCAGGAGCTGAACTTGATGATCCTGGTAGGTCCCTTACAGTTTGGCTTATTTTATGATTTTGTAATTCTGTAATTCAGAGGCATGCATAAGAAACAGGAAGGGAATCCAGCCTTCCAGTTTCCAAACCACAAGTCAAAACTCCAGAGGTACCAGCAATAATCAGAATTGAAAAGGAAAATCCCATAATTTCAAATCTTTCTTCATTACACAGAACTTGAAATTTTAAAAACACTAATTCATTAGCAGGTTAAAAAAACCCAAACAAACAAACCAAACACAAGAAAACAAACAGCTTTCTGCGTATTAACTGAGTAAAGGGGTTTTTACCTTAAGTTTTGTGATGCTGCCAAGTGGAAAATAAGCCAGCACCATCACCCTGCCTTCCTGTCACTAGCAAACAGTCTGGTAGACCATAACTAAGAAGGTGGGAGAATGAGGTTCAAAGCTTGCTTTTTCTTACCAGAAAGACACCCACACATACACCAACCCAGTGTTATGATACACATTACACAACATTGTGCATCCCCAAACACCAGGGAAGCAACTCAGGATGCAAGAGAGAGTTCACTGAGCAGGGCAGACATCTTGAGACAAATTTGGTAGCAGGGTTCAGGCAGTGAACAAGACCAGGAGCCTGTGGGCTAGGAGGGAGGTCTTTAAGTTTACTCTGGTTTCCCATGGACCCGTCCTTGTTCATTGTGTTTCCCACTCTCTCATCTTCCTCACATCTTTGCCTTTTCTTTTTGCTGGATGAGCTCATACATCTTCCAGGGCAGGTAGCTGCCTCCTGGTTTGTTGGTGTTTCTTTTGCAAAGTGCTGCAGAAAGTGCTAAAAGCTGCTCGTCTGTGGCTCTGTTTGGAAAGTATGCAGCAGAGCTTGAACTGAAAAGGAAGAAAAAAGCAGAAACTAAATAATTATAAATTTAGACATTCTATATAATAATTTCAAATGGATAATGCAAGGCACAGGGACCAGGGAACTCAGATTCTGTAGGACTGACAGTGCTTGTGTTTTGAAGTTTTGTCATTGCTCTGCATGATAAACAGGTTTCATATAAAATCCACAGGTCAGCACATCCCCTAGATACCACTTACTCGATTGTGATTTTATCTAGGGCACAAGCTTAACATCTGTCATCCCTTGTGACTGTGTCTTCTGCCCATCACATGGCTTTTTCCAGAGCACCTCATACAGTTCATCACTTCATGGAAGGGTTGTGAGCATGTTGGAAAGCAAAGCTCAGCTTTGATCTAATACAAGGCTTTGTACATGGTTCTGTCAGTCTGTGCTTCAAAGCCTGTTTTTCTGTTCACTTAAAAATTGTTAAGGAGAGCAGAATCAACCTTTTTCAGTTTCTTGTGGTGGGGACTATCTTGGGGCAACTTGTGCGCAACTGTATCACTAGTCCATACTATAAACTTAGAAAGCAAACACTAAAGACTGCACACAAAAGCTATTTCGGTTTACAGCCATGTGTGCCAGTCTGTTTCTAAACAGAAATACTTTCATCAGCCACGCAATCCTCTGTTTAATCACTTACATGATTTTTTAGAAAGGAGCCTCAAACCAGAATGGGAAGGGCATAACCAGGCAGGACAGAACAGTGATTCCAGACAGAACATGGTATTTGGTTCTTATTTCTGCAGCCCAAAATAACTACTCTCCAAGGAGCATGAGGGATGTTCAAATTCCAGAGCCAGAACTAAGCCCCATGGCTCAAGACATGATTTGATTTCTAGGAGAAGAGTGAAGAACTCTAAAAGACAGAAATGCCTGAGATAAGAATGTAAAAATCTAAGGCTGGGTACAAGTCCATAATCTCTCATGTGTAAACAAACAGTTAAATTTGTGTCAGGGAGCAGCATGCTCACTTTTCTGAAGAAGACATGTTTCCCAGAAGGAATTACATAAATATTTATGAAAATGAAGCAGGAAATATTTTCCCAGGGTAGGACACTATTAAACACTGCATCAGGTCAGTAGAAGCTGGGGTTTATTTTGTCTCTCTTCCACTGAACTGAATCATTGCTCTCTTGTTTGCAAAAATCTGTTCTGACACAGGAAGAGGCTGCATTTAGATAAACAAAATTATAAACCACACTGGGTATTTCACTTTCTATGACATCTCTGAATGCATATGTGAATCACTTACATTTTTGAACTGCTTCACTGAGTGATTTGCATGGAAAATAATAGTAATAGGTATCTGTCTTAGGCCTCTCTGGAAGGCAGGTGCCATAAGTCAAAGGTGTCTTCAATAGAACAGAAAGCCTGCAGGCTGACAGAGAAGTATTCTCAATCCAAGTGTTCACAATAAAAGTGCTTATAACACACTCACTGTAAGCCAGAACATTTTTTCTAAGTGCCAAACTTAAAAATGCAAAGTTGTAATGCAATGCTACCTGAGTGAGCAGCAGTCACACACAACTGAGGTATATTTAAAATACAGGGTACAGAGTTCAGTACTGCACCTAATAAAGCACCCAGCAGCTTTCTGAATCTGTGCTCTGCAACCCAAGCTCCTTCTGAGATTTCAGTGCTGACAAGCCATTCTTTTCCCTGGGCAACAGCTGTCTCCAAATCCCTCCTCTCTCACAGCAGACACTTACAGCTGGAACATGGGTCAGCATTTCTGCTTAAGGGCTAAACGCTGAGTGGGATAGGAATGCAAAAGGAGAGGTAGGAACATCCCAAGAAGGGGCTGTAAACTCTAATGCAGCCCTAAGGATCTCCCAGAGCACCACACATGTGTCAGACCAGAAAAACTCACACCCATCCCTCAAGACATCCAATTCAACAGAGAGTCAAGCTCACCATCAGGAAACCAGGGAGATCATAGTTAAAAGAGGAACATATATTTCTATACTGCTGAGGCTGATGAAGCCTTCCAAACATCCAGCAAGAATTATCCATAATCATTAGAGTCCTAGAAGCTCTGTTTACTAAACATATGAGCAATGAGATTTTGGAGAATTTTGTCCTTAATTTAGTTATCCTTGTTGGTTATTTTCAGGCATATCAAGACCTTCTCATTGTTTATATCTTACTCAGAGAAACAGCAGGCGGTGGAGACTGTGTTTACAGGCTTACATAGTCACTGAGGGGTGTCAAAACCAGAAATGACGTTTTACAAAATAACTTTAGGATTACTTTCCTCCCTACACTTGGCAAACCATGTGTTACTGCTCTTCCTCTTCCATTTTCTTGAAGCTTTGCCACCATGATTGATGTGTATAGTAAAACAGATTGAAACACCCCCAATGATCATGACCATTGATACCAGGAGGAGTGAAAACATCTATGATACTAACACAGAGAAATATTCTAACTTTTTCTTTTTTCTTCAGATGCTTCCAAAATTATTCAGTACATAAGGTACAAAGGAGGAAAGTTCTCTTTAATACTAAATTTGGCTTAGAAAGGATGCCAGCAGGATGTCAAAACTCATGGCTCAATCAGCCCAGGGTTACAAGTAGGATGTCCAAAAACCAGATCTGGGACTCTACAAATTGTTAAAATTGGCTGTAGATCTGGCCACCTTCTGATGAACACAATTTCAGGATGTTGCCTGTACTCCTTACAGTCTGCGGACATTTAACTAGTGTGTGTGTGTGTGTGTGTGTGTGTGTGTGTGTGTGTGTGTGTGTGCGCGCGCGTGTGTGTGGCTCGGCTTCACGAATGAAGGTTTGGGAAGGGCTGTCCCCACGTGGGTGTGCCCTTCCAGCCTGTGCAGTGGATTTTATGTGAGGCTCAGCATGCGCAGAACTGGCCCCACCGTTTAAGTCCTGAGGTTCATCTGCCACGGCCGAGCGAGCTTGGACAGTGACATTGAAGTCCTCAGGACTAGAACCTACAGCACCTGGCATTTCCCAGGAGGTCTCCAATCCAAGTACTAATTCAGGGCTGATCCTGCTTAGCTTCTGAGATCTGACGGGATCGGATGTCAGGGAGTAACATCTGAAGAAAATGCAAATGAAGGTAATACAAATTTTCAAGAAGTTACTTGAACTACAAATAGACAGTGCACAACACAAAGGTTACCTGACTAGTGCTCATCTCAAAGAACAGAATCCTTCAGGATATTCTGTGTCTTCTCAGAGCTCCCTTGTAAAACATTCATGTCCTTGGAAATGTTTCTTTGCCTTTTATATCTGGACAATGCTGCCTAGTTTGTTTTTTTCTCTTGCTTGCAGAAGTTTCTTTAAGCCTGATATGAGATTTAACATGCACAATAGGCACTTTGCCTCATTAAATCCACATCAGCAATGAAGGTGCTTGAAGAGTTTTCAGGGAAACTGGTTTGATAAACACTGATTTGCCAAAACACAAGCTTTACATGCTAGTATATGAATTTTGATGGGTTGCTTGTTAAGGCAGGTTTTGTAGCTCCAGGACAACATATCTGGTCCAATATACAGTAAGACATAACTGATTAGCATAGAGCCTTGTAATAAGGCAATATAACGTTAAGGCTCTAGTGCAAACACTGGTTAGAATTAGGCAGAGAAATAATTTTAATCTGGAGCTTCTACATTTTAAGTGACTTCATTACCAAGTTTTTAGATATATTGAACTTAATTTCTCACTGTGTTGTCAGGGGGTTTGTGACTGTCATGGTGGAGGGGAAAATGTAGGGTCTTGATTTATTTTCTAATGTGGAATGAGAACACTTATAAATGTTCACAGAAGTATCGGAAAAATTTTCCCTGCTTAGTCCTGGACAGTGACTGAAGTGGTTAAAGGAGTGGTTTCCTCTCTCACTAACACTTACCCCTCTTTATCCCTGATAAATAACAAAGAAGTCACTGTAAGTCTCAGTGCTGTGGAACAGATAGCATTATTCATGTCAGTTTGGCAACATTTCCCAAAATGCCTCCTCCAAAGCTAAGTACACTAGCTTCCCACTCCTACGCTCTCTATTCTTGCTCTTACATTGACCTTCTGCTCACAAAATGGAAAGTGAAGAGAAGAAAAAGATAAATAAAACAGATTTACAGTGTACAAGTCAGAGGCACAGTGCCCACTGCAAATCACAGAGGAACAAGTTTATTCCTGGTATGACTCTACTCAACTATAATCCCAGCTTTCTCTTTCCTCCCTCTCTATCTGTGTGTACCCATTATCAAGGCCACATTTGAGGGGATTAGTTAGATGACATTCTTTAGGGCAGAGACCACTATTTATTTCTGAAAAGTACTGTATACATTTTAACAAAAAAGAAATGTGTTTTGGAAAGGGGGACAGTCTGTGATCAGTCTAGAAAAAAAAGAGAGAGGAGTGTCTTGATGCCTCTTGGGACTAAGGCCAACATTTTATCCTAGATGAAAGCCTGAAATGGAAGCCTTCCTTCAGCCTTTAAGAAAAGGTATTTGCTTTTACATCAGTACTGCTACTTATTCTGTCTGCCAAAATGTTGAAATATTGTAGAACTAGGGAACTAATACTCTCTTAAATAATGAGGAAAACCTCTCAAAAGCTATTATCATAGGAATACAATTTTTGTCTAGAATGGAGAGCAAACGTGCTCTCACATACTACAGTTCAAAAGAAAGGAAATTAACAAAATTACTGAAAATATTACAAATTATAAATACTCCTCTGCCCTTTCTTTTCTGCCAGGCTACATCAAACAGCCTGCTGTCCCGGGTTACTGTGCTCTCCTTTGGAGAAAGCTAGAGCTTTTGGAGCAGGAATTGTGGAGCTATCTGTAAACACAAGCCCATAATTTGTGGGTTTGGGGCTAAAATGCCTATTGATCACAACAACTTCTCATTTGCCATTCTGGGGTTTGGGGGTACATGGCACCCAAAGGGTGCAAAATAGCATTGGTGATTTCTACTCACAGCAGACTCACAGCTCATCCGTTGTCACTGAGAGTCCCCTTGGAGGAAAGCCTTTGTGGAAAAGTATCTCTATATGTTATATGGAGTCTGCACTACCCTTTCAGCACACAACCAGCCAAAAGTATCCTATAAACAATTAGTATGCACTAGGATAGAATACTGAACTCTTTTGTCTCTTGAGTAAGTGAAAAGCTGGGCATGAAGAGTCACTGCTGAAAGGAAAAAAAATTACAGAAGAGATATTCCCACATGTTGCAGAAATTTTCCATGGCAAAAGCAGCTAAATGTCTCACAGATAAGAGATAAATTGGAATAAACAGCTGTCAGTGTTAAATAAATATCCTGGATAATGTGCAGGACAGAAATAACTACAGCATCGTCAAACTCCTTTCCTCACTTTATTTAGCTGTCTTGCATGTAGCTCCCAGTCTTTCCACTGCTCCAGTTAGTGAAGCATTTATTTTTGAGTCAGCTGCGTTTCTTAAGACAGTAACAACGAAAGGCATTTCCTGAGAAGCTGCAAGGATGAGTAGCAAGAAAGAACAACAGCTAAGGAAATACGGGACCCTTGTAGTGCTTTTTATCTTCCAAGTGCAGATTTTTGGTTTTGATGCTGACAATCGACCTACAACAGATGTCTGCTCAACACACACAATTTTACCTGGACCAAAAGGTGAGGAATTATCAGGAATGCTGACACCAGTACTGATAAATGCTGATTTTTTTAAAATAGAGACATGGAGGGCTTGTGGCATGGGCTGGGCATGAATGATGTGAATTATTGTGGACTGTACAAACATCTAGGAAAGCAGAACTGTAGTGGGGGAAAATGATGAAGCAAGGATCTTTAAATTTGTTTTCCTTTACTTTCAGGAACAGTGTCACATATCTTCATATAAGTTAGAGATGTCCTTTTGCATCTTTCTCCAGCCACATAAATCTTCTCTTACTTTTTGTGTTCATCACACAACAAGTACAGCTACAAACTGAGGGACTTGTGTAAAAGTAGGCACCTTTGTGAACTGCTAATGGTCTGCTTTGCACCTACAGATAGGGAGAGATATACAATATTTAAAATGACCAAATGATCATTATTTCCAAATGTTTACTTGTAAACACATCTCTGCTGCACTCATCAGACCTGACCCAGTAGCTCTTGTTGAATTAAACAGGACCTTTGCTACAGATTTCAACAAGAACTGGATCAGCTCTGGCATGTACAGGTCTTCTGTCTTCAAAACACTTTGCAAATATGAGAAACCAAATTTTCTGCATTAACTTACCTTTTCTGTAACACAGCTAATTTTGCTGAAATTGCCTGGAGAGTATCTTAGCAAAAAATTTTGGTCCATGACATACAAATCTGTCTTGTAGTGAGAGATCTAAAATATATATTCCACATCATGGCTATTACAGTTCAAACTATTGCTTTCTTTTTAGGAATTCATTGTATTTTTCTATGGGCTACAGGCTGAGGAAAAAATAGTGCAACTGATTTAAGTTTAAAGCAGAAAAAAAAATTATCATATCAAGAGCACTGTTACAGACTCATTTGTTTTTATGATGGATTATTCAAATGATTCTTGCTTAAAGGACCATTTTTAATCAGCACGTTAATTTCTTTATGATTACAATCCAAGCTTAAACTTTTGCTGCCACAGCATAAATGCAGAGAGGTGTAATGATCCCCAAGGGAGCTAGACAGAGTTGGTTTAGTTAGCTCCTAAATAATGGCAGTCTGGAGAACAAAGTTTGACAGAATTGTGTTTAACAAGTCACAAGGCTAATGAGGTGGTCTCATGACAACACAGAGTAGCTGGCACTCCAGCTGGTTTCTGTGGTCCGGTTTGTATGGGGAACATTTGAAGGTTAGGTATTATGGTTC
The DNA here is from genome assembly GCF_047495875.1 of Pithys albifrons albifrons. Lineage (NCBI taxonomy): Eukaryota > Metazoa > Chordata > Aves > Passeriformes > Thamnophilidae > Pithys > Pithys albifrons. Next base: position 42,002,319 of record NC_092461.1, on the reverse strand, counting down.
TTTGCTAGTGTGGTACTGAGAAAGTCAGAATTTAGTCATTAGCAGTCCTACTGCCTCCTGGCTGACACCAAGACACAAGATGAGACACACGGTATATTGGCATAGCCCAAACTACTACTTTAGATTACTGTGCCCAAGATCCATGACTGGTAGAAGGAGTATTGAATAAAGCATATCCAAATTACTGGCTCATATCCATTGCTGGTCATCAAATACATTTTGCAAGCTAAGTGATATAGTCCTATAGATTAATTTCAGTCCTACCAGAGCTGAGCTCATCCAGGACACTTACAAGAAGCTCTCAATGGCACTGATTGTTTTAACTACCAGTTGTCTGGGCAATTAAAGACCAAATAGGCTGAGTGTATGAACTACCATGTTACTCCTCAGGCATCCCTGGTAGGCAAAGATGAAATGCACTGACCTAGTATGGCAGGAAAAAGTCTGTCCCGCTGCCAGTTTTCCTCTACCCATCTTATATCTATGGGCTTAAGCACACAATCCCAAGCTTATGATGACAGCCACAGGCAGCACTTTGCTGCTCTAAACTCTAACCTCAGTAATGGACAAGCCTCTGACTTTTGCTTCATTTCCTGTGCTATATCTGCTGTGTCCCTTTGTCCACTGTTCTGATGAAAATTGGTTTTGACCCACCTGGCACAAGCTTCACCTCCTCACCTCCATCTGCTCAGCATCTCAGCTATGGTAAAACACAGTGGTGCTTCCACAAGACAGAGGTGCTGAGCTCACACAGTATATTGGCCAGCTTTTTCTACCACCACAGGCCAGTATGCGGCAACTTCCTCCTTTGATGTGAAGATGGAAGGCCAAAGCAACCAGAAGTGCAAGGAATTAAAAAGTATTCAATAGCTGTTAAGATTTCCTACATTATCCCACCTCACCTATCCCAGTACAAGGCACAAATTGTCCTGTAGGCTACATCCAATCTGTGTGCTACAAGTGGGATGGTCCCTGGTTCTGTGCAACAGCAATACTGCTGTTTCCATCAGACAGCCCAGAGGAGAGGAGAAAACTGAGAGAAAAGTGAGGTTGGTTGAAGAGGCTCAGAATTTACAACCCTTTATTGCTTGCACTGTTGGGGGTGCATTACTCACTTCGTCATCTAGGCATTCACAGTTGCTACAGGAGCAAGCTCACAACCTCTCCACATGCTCACCCCGAAAATTACCTGTTTAAAAAGGGTCATTATTGTTGTGAAAGTAGGTCACTTTGTTCACATGTAAGCCACACGAAACTTGTCCACGTTATTTTGTGCAACCATATTCTTCTCCTTCAAAAATATACTATTTGTTATGCTCATACCTGAGATGTCACAAGAGAAGTATGGCATGGGCGATGGAAAGGAAAAAAAGAGTAACTCTAGGCTGTTTATCAAGAAAGTCTTCAAAACGCTCATGACAGTCTCACCAGCTCCCAAAAAACATGAGGCAAAAACAGAGGCCGTTGTGTATAATACTAAGAGCTAGAAAATACCCTGAGAGACTGCAGTCTCCCAGAAACAGAAGGTATGTAGTAAATGTAGAAGGAATGTAGTAAAGCCTTTGCACTTTGTGTTGCCGTTACAGGACTGCGTCCGAGCTGAAACTCCTCAGCGTGACAAACCATCAGGAGTTTCAGCCTGACCTCTGGTGGTTCATGCGAGAATCACCAGGTACCTGCAGGCCTCTCCATCCATCTGCTGGTTTCCATGGCTAGAGCAGGGAAAGGAAATTGAAGTCTGTTTGCAAAGAATTATGGAAAGATGGAAAGAAATTTCCTTAACAGTCTCTCCAGGAAAACGGAAAATTAAAAAAAAAAAGAAAAGAGTAAGAGAAAGGCAAAAGCTGGCAATTTGCTCCCTGTTTCCTTTTCTAGGCAACACTCAGTTCTCTTCTCAAAAAGATGGGATTATTTTCAATGAAAATAGCCCCATGGCAATGGCTGTCTTGTGCCGCATTCCTGAAAAAGCTTTTGAGGTACACAGCAAGCTGGCATATATGGCAGTTAAAAACAGCAAAGTGTGAGGCATTTTCTAGGAACAACTTGGTTTTAACTGGGTTGTTGTGTCAGTGCTAAAAACTTACACTAGGTAATGCTGATCCACAGTTGAGTAACTGGGGCAATAAAGGCCAAGTTGTGTAATTCATCAGCTTCTTGGATCCAAAGAGAACCAGATCAAGCATGAACAAACCAATGAATTTCCAGGGCAGCAAGGTGCTTGGCCTAGTAAAACTAGTCATGGCCCTATTGCTTACTTTCTATCCTTGCAAGGCTGGAAGCAGGCTGGCTATTACTGCTGCTGAGAAAGGGTGTGGAACTATGGGGAGGCAGCAGCTAACACAGTGAGAGAAAGAGCATCAGTTGGTGGTCCATGCCCTGTGGCAGCACCAGAAACACCAGGTTCTGCTCTCCTGGGCTCTGCCTTCCAGGGATGTCCCAACTCTATCCTTTTTTCCAGCTTGCTCTCACCTAAAGACTGCAAGCTCAGTTTTGTTTAATCTGCAAAGGAAGTCTCAAGTGGTCTGTTTATACAGACAAGATGGGATTTGACCTGTTCTGAGTAAACTGATAAGCAAGAACATGAGGGTAGAAGTAAGCAGAGAATCTAAAACTTTGACTGTCTTTAAAAATGTGATTTTTAACTGTCATTAAAAATGTGATCAGAGGGAGAAGACTAATGGAGTAGGGACTGGCTCTGTGGAAGCTGATTTCACATGGACTCATGGGAGCTCAGCACTTCAAAAGACTGGCTCTAGATCTTGCTATCTGTACCAGGTCCCAGCTCATTTCCTTTGAAATCCAGATGCAGGAACTACTAAGGTGTTGGATCAGATCCAGGTTGAGAAACTGGAATGAGATGAAACCTGAAGAGTACTGGGAGTTTCCCATAGCAATTTAAATGAAAAACGTTTCCTTATCATTATTTCTGACAAATGATGCTTATAAACTCTGTGACATTGGATGGTGCCCCAAAATAGCATTTACTGTGGTCTCCAGTATAGATGTCCATCTCTCAGCTTTAATTGCACTTACGCAATTCCACTCTTGGAAAATGACAAACTCTCTCAGAAACCAGATATGCTGTTATGCACATTTCCTTCTGAAAATATAAAATGTTTTACCACATCCTATAAGCTGTTCAAATCTATAACTAAACTTCCCTCTTAGTGCCTCAAGTTTGATCTGAAGACCCTTTAATTTCAACACATAATTCTATTTTTCTTGGTTTTAAAAATTCCTCATTTTAGTGTACATTAAATTTCTGAAGTTTATCAGCCTGAGCTACAAAGCACATATGTGGGGGTTTAAATACATAAATTCAAAAGATAGTGAGTCTACTTCTTACTGATGGCAGTCTAATTCCTCACTGAAGCCAACAAAATTCATGGGTCTCTGAGATCATGTCAGAATGGCAGGGACACAGGCTGGGAAAATTAAATCAAGCAGATCGGGTAAAAGGAGAATCAAGAATAATTTAAATTATTTCTGTGTTATTAAAGAAATAATGTATGTTCCATTCATTCCCATTTTCAAATAATACAAGTCAGCAGAGGTTCACTGAGCCTACTGAAGGCTTGGTATGACTCAGGCAGTGCAATAGGAGAGGAGGGTGTTTCTATTGAAGTCAATGGATGTTTAGATATGCAGATAAATAATTTTTGTCTTGAAGATTCTATTTCACAAGAGAAGGGACACTTGCCTAGTTTGGACCTGGGTGAAAAAAGACATGTCTGAGAATGGTGGAATATGAGGGAGCCCTCAATGTTCCTGCAGGACACCTGGGAGAGTGGCCATGGCTACAGTTTCACACTACAGCTGCACTCAACTTCCAGGGTTTCTGCCAAAAAAGGAGGCCAAACGAGATCTTACACTCTGACCATGTTGATCTCACCTTCACCTTGTGCTGGCTCAGCTGTTTACTCATCGTACTTTTCACTACACTGAGTCAGCTCACTCACTGAAAATGTGTATTTGCCTTATTGATATTTCTCTGTTTAGGGAGTTAAATTCCTTCAATGCAGGGTCAAAAGAGTGTTCAACGTAAGGCAGAGGGGAGGGAGATGTGCAGGACAGTGCTGGGAGCTGAGGGGAGGAGGCAGGACAGGGAAGAGGGTACTAAGTCAGACAGGAAGATGATGTTAAGAAATCCTGTCCTCACTAGCCATATATAGTGCAAAAGCAAAAATATACACTGTTATAGGAAATTTGCTAAGGACACTGAAAGTGAAATTAGAGCAAATCTTGAGTCTTTCCATTGATGTAACTGTGACGTGTTCATACACTGGAAATACAAACTGGGCTGTTTGCTTATTTCTTAAAGTCTGTGATTCCCTCTGGTGACAAACTCTCTCAGTAGATACTGTGCATGTACAAGTGCTGAAAACATTCTCCCTGTTCAGGGTCAGTGAGTGTGCCAGGCTGCAAAGGTAATCCTGTGGCTATCTGCAAGGTTATTCCAGGAGGTCAGGGCGTTCAGTTGCTCCTGCAGGGTTCTCAAGGCTTCAGGATTGTGCACATCTCCTTATCCCTTTACTTTAACACCCTGGACAGGCAGAAATCACCAGTACTCTTCACACTGTCTCTGGAGGTTGGAAGGGTCTCTCTATTGCCTCAGGTGGGACTAAGAGCATGAGTCATGTTGCTCAGCAGAACTGTGTCATGTATGATCAGAGGGTAAAACTGCATATCAAATTCCACACAAATCCTTTGTGATGGGACACTGGTTATGCATAGGAATGATAAATTCATCCAAGGCAAGCTGTGGAAAGCACCCATGTGATATACTAATGAAGAGTAAACATTCTTTGCCCCTCACAGCAGATTAGTCATGGCCTGTGGCTTCTCAAGGACTTTTGGTTGGTAGTGGGCTTATTTTTCATTTCAGAGTATCTGATGTAGGAGGACAACTGTGTTGTAGCCCAGCACAAGCAGTGTCTCATTTGAAAGGGTGGGCATGCCCTGGAGTGTGGAGGAAGATAAGAGAGGATGAGAGAACATTAACATTTCTGCAGTATTTTTGCCCAGGAGGCAGGAACTGGAGCTGACCTGAGACAGTGACTTACCAGAACACCTGACAAAGTCTCTCTGTAATACCCTGCATGGACCCAGGGAGTCTCTGAGCAGAGTTCCAAGAGAACAGACTATGTGCTGAGGAAGATACACATGTGTGAGCCCAGATAGGAATCTCCTCCTGGCTTTAGCCCTTAGGCAGCCTGCAGGTGTGCTCTCACCCTGAAACAAGGCTGTCTCTAGAGATAAATGTGGGCTCTCTAACCCCCAGGAATCATACCCTGGTTCTCTAAAAAAACAGAGTCAGCCATTGATCACAAGACTTGGAGAGTTACTACATGTGTGTGAACAATATATATGAACCTGAAAACATCTTCAATTCATGAATACAAACCAGATAAGGTGACTGCGAAAGATTCAGCAGGGAAGTCTAAGCCACTTGAAGGTTGGTAAAATCTTACTAACTGTTACCAAATGTAATCTCTCAACATTGCGTTCTTTAGTGAAGTCCTAAAAAGGCAGAGTGCCTTTCAACTGCCTAAATATCCTGCTGGTGTTTAGACCTTCAGCATTTTCCTGAGCTTGTTTATAGGAAAAGGAAGGTCTGTGGTTCCCTCTCAATTGCAATCAAAATTTTCTAATGGCTGAAAAAGTCACTTTGTGCTTATAGTTTCTTCTTTTCTTTTGCCTCACACAGTCTCAAGCTGGAAGAGTCCAGTAATTTACTGCTTCAGATGTTCATTTTAGGAATGTGGTATTTTAAACCTATGACACAAAAGAAATTAATCAACTTGAGGGAATACTAACAAGGCTTAGAAATGGTCTTACTTCAGTTACTGATTCCAAGTGCTTCTTCCCCTATGCTTCAAATGCCAGTGTAGTACATTATCTGACATCCTTGCAACCACAGTTTTAAGGTGAAGAGAGAGGGAGCTGAATACCCCTCCTGTATTCCAGGAGGAAATAGTGACCGACTTACTGAGCCAGCTGGATCCTAACAAGTCTATGGGACCAGATGGGATCCATCCCAGGGTGATGAAGGAGCTGGCAGAAGAGCTTGCCAAACCGCTCTCCATCATCTTCCAACAGTCCTGGCTCTCTGGGGAGGTCCCAGATGATTGGAGGTTGGCGAATGTCACCCCAATCCACAAAAAGGGCTGCAAGCAGGACCCTGGCAACTACAGGCCTGTCAGCCTGACCTCTGTGCCTGGCAGGGTTATGGAGCAGTTCATCCTGAGTGCAATCACACAGCACCTTCAGGGTGGACAAGGGATTAGACCCAGCCAGCATGGGTTTAGGAGGGGCAGGTCCTGTCTGACCAACCTGATCTCTTTCTACGATCAGGTGACCCACCTGGTGGATGAGGGGAAGGCTGTGGATGTGGTCTATCTGGACTTCAGCATGGCCTTTGATACTGTCTCCCATAATATACTCCTGAAAAAGCTGGTAGCCCATGGCTTAGACAAGTGTACCCTCTCCTGGATTAAGAGCTGGCTGGAGGGTCGGGCCCAGAGAGTGCTGGTGAACGGAGCTGCATCCAGCTGGCGGCCAGTCACCAGTGGTGTTCCCCAGGGGTCTGTGTTGGGTCCAGTCCTGTTTAACATCTTTATTGATGATTTAGATGAGGGGATTGAGTCCATCATCAGCAAATTTGCTGATGACACCAAGTTGGGAGGGAGTGTCGACCTGCTGGAAGGCAGGAGGGCTCTGCAGAGGGATCTGGATAGACTTGAGAGATGGGCTGATTCCAATGGGATGAAGTTCAACAAGGCCAAGTGCCGGGTCCTGCACTTTGGCCACAACAACCCCCTGCAGCGCTACAGGCTGGGCACAGAGTGGCTGGAGAGCAGCCAGGCAGAAAAGGACCTTGGAGTACTAATTGACAGGAAGCTCAACATGAGTCAACAGTGTGCCCAGGTGGCCAAGAAGGCCAATGGGATCCTGGCCTGTATCAAAAATAGCGTGGCCAGCAGGACCAGGGAAGTGATCCTTCCCCTGTACTCTGCATTGGTGAGGCCACACCTTGAGTACTGTGTTCAGTTCTGGGCCCCTCAGTTCAGAAAGGATATTGAGATGCTGGAGCGGGTCCAGAGAAGAGCAACAAGGCTGGTGAAGGGACTGGAGCACAAGTCCTATGGGGAGAGGCTGAGGGAGCTGGGGTTGTTTAGCCTGGAGAAGAGGAGGCTCAGAGGTGACCTCATCACTGTCTATAACTACCTGAAGGGAAGTTATAGCCAGGTGGGGGCTGGTCTCTTCTCCCAGGCACTCAGCAATAGAACAAGGGGGCATGGGCTTAAGCTCTGCCAGGGGAAATTTAAGTTGGATATCAGAAAAAAATTTTTTACAGAGAGAGTAATCAGGCATTGGAATGGGCTGCCCGGAGAGGTGGTGGATTCACCATCCCTAGAGATCTTTAAATGCAGATTGGACGTGGCGCTGGGTGCCATGATCTAGTAAATGAGCTAGAGTTGGACCAAGGGTTGGACTCGATGATCTTGGAGGTCTTTTCCAACCCAATCGATTCTATGATTCTATGATTCTATGATTCTATGATTCTATGATTCTAAAATCTTCTAATTAGGTTAAAATTTAACCAGATACTGCCATGAGTGTAAAGCAGCCCAAAGGACAGGCTAACCTCTAGGTATAGATTACAAACATGAGGTCAGAGATCAGAAAACTCATGTTGCACAGCACAATAGTGCAAAATTTAAAAAACCCAGCTCAGAGTACTATCAGGACAGATTTAAAAAAAAAAAAGTGGCTAATACAGTAGGATGGCCTGTCCACCTGAAGTCCCAAAGGAAAGAGAGGGATACTTATTATAAATTAGAAACAAAGCCAGCTCAATCACTGCTCAAAACAGTCACTCAACCTCTCACAACCCTTTTCAGGTGGTTGCAAATCATAGCGAGACCACAAGAGGGGAGCACAACCCAAGAGTTCATGTTACATGCCAAAATTTGAGATCACTGTACACAACAGCTAAAGGAGGACACAACACATTTTAACACCATATTACCAAGCACTGGGCTTAATCCGGTCTTAAATTAACAATGAGATGGTACCACCAACTAATACGGGTTTGTTTCTACCCTTGTTTTGTAATGGCCTACCTATTCTCAGATGAAATGGGAAGAAAAGAAGGATTGCCCTCCTTTACAGACAATTTACTCTTCTTCCCATTTTTCTGGATAGGGAAACTAACACCGAGCATAATAGGCTGCATGCCAAGGTGATAAAGTTTAATTACCTCTCACTTAGGCTTTTTGATGTTTTAAGTAAAAATTTGAACTATACAAGGTATCAATAAAAGTTGAGGTACTCCATAACCTCTCAAAATCTCCAGAGCAAACTTTCCAACAGCCTTCATTCCTTTCACCTGTTGGCTCTCAGTCTCATGGTCCATACAGGACAATCTAACTTCCTTTCCCTCAGCCCCACAAGTGAAAAGCTTGCTCCAATGTCTCTCAGAGACATCTGTAGCTTTCATTGGCTCAAAATGTTGGAACTGAGATAGGAATGAAACGTATTTGGAAAGTAATCACAGCTTCTTCACTTGTATATTGACTTTTTTTCCTGGAGTCTATTTCTAAGATTACTGTCTAAGCAATGCTTCTTAACAAAAAAAAAAAAAAAGGCAACTTGCACAGAGGTCTTCCTTATGCAACTAACAAGATCCTTTAACCCCATGGAGCAGCCTGCAGGCCACAGGGAATGTAACTAGCCAGCCTGAGAGATGATGAGGACTGCCAGAGTGAGAAGCCTTAGTTTGAAAGGTCAGGAGGAACTTGGTGTGATTCCCACAGACCAAAGAAACTCCCTCAGCAGCTTCTAGACCAGACCCAGAATTACAGCATATCTTACACAAAGGAATTCACTGCGCAGGGAAAGGCTGGACATGAAAAGCCTCCCACATTTCCCTCCCTTGTTAGAGAGCACAGTCCACTTGTTAAATATTCTCATATTGTATTTATAGTCAAGATTCACCCAGCTTTTCCAGCCTAGAATCACACCCTGCTTCCTTTCTATTATCACACATTTTTCCTCCTGTAGGATTTGCAGACCATGACCAAAACACCCCTAAACCTCCTCCCGGAATTTCATTTCACAAGTCATTTGTCAGCCTCCGGGAACATTTGCTGAACTTCTAAACTACTGAGAAGTGACTTTTATATCTTTCTCAGGGGTTCCACACATGGGTTTGGAAAGGAAATTATCTTGTTAACACTGAGGTCAACAGCAAAATTAAACTACATTTTCTAGCTCTTCTGTTTGCTGATCAGTAGAATCATAGAATGGCTTGGGTTGGAAGGGACATTAAAGATCATCTAATTCCAATGGCCCCTTAGGATAGGCAGAGACACCCTTCACTACACCATGTTGCTCACAGCTCCACTCAACCTGGCCTTGAACACTGCCAGGGGTGAGGCTTCCACAACTTCTCTGGGCAACCTGACCCAGTGCCTCAACACCCTCACAGTAAAGATTTTCTTCCTCTTATCTAATCTAAACCTACTCTCCTTCAATTTAAACTCATTCCCTCTTGTCCAACCACTACATGCCCTTGTAACAACCTTCTTCATCTTTTTTGTCGGCTCCCTTCAGGTACTGGCAGGCCACAATTAGATCATCCAGGGCCTTCTCTTTTTCAGGCAGAACAATCCCAGTTCTCTCAGCCTTTCCTCATTGGAGAAGTGCTCCATCCCTCTTCTGCACTTGCTCCAACAGGTCCTTGTCCTTCCTGTGCTGGGAGTCCCAGAGCTGGGTGCAGCATTCCTGCTGGGGTTCACCAGAGCAAAGTAGAGGGGTAGAATCCCCTCCCTCACCCTGCTGCCCAAGCTGCTTTGGATGCAGCCCAGGACACAGGTGCCTTTCTGGGTTGCAAGTGCACATTGTCAGCTCAAGTCAAGCCTCTCATTTACTGGCACCACCAAGTCCTCCTAAGCAGGGCTGAAACCCAGTACAAGCAGACATCCTTCATCAGCTTCAGGCTCAGATCCACAGCTTCAGCTGGATATTTAAGAAGCTTGGCTTTGGAAATTTATACTGACTTTTATAGTATTTTAAAGACCCAGTGAAAATAGAGGTGTTTAAAATTTCTCTTGTTGACTGCTTATAGCCTTTTATCTTCCAACTTTGTCTTGTGGCAGCTGGTGTTAAAAACAAAGTGCCTGAGTGAGCTAGCCCCCACACCACATCATGTTTCCTCCTTGTCCACCCCTGTAGCAACTGCTTCCTCCCTCCAACACAGACTGAAGTTCAGCCCTTTATCTTTCTCAGCTTGGACCACTGAACTTCTCTCCCAAAAGGCATCCTGACCAACAGGGTGTCTACCCTTCACAAGATAGTCCCAACACTGAAGGGTTTTTTTTGCATAAAGGGACAGACTCAGTCCATGTAACTGGCATGGAAAGGTGCCAAACATCTAAAACTACATTTTATATGTTGCAATTAATATGCAGCACATCTCATCTGGTATCATTCCACAGATCAGCCCATGACATGGGCTACAGAAGTGGAAAAAGGTAAATCAGGAATAAGCAGGCAGTATTTCTCAGAAAAAAACGAGACAACTGTAATGATCAGTCTTAAATCAACCATGGGAAGGTACTTTCTCTCCAGCACATAAAAAATCACTGAGCTCTTTGACACAGGATAGTTATTATAAGGGCCAAAATTACACATGAGTTTAAAAGGCACAAGGCTAATCAGTGGAGGGAAGAATCAGTAGTTCATGAGAAGTCTGGATGCAGTGCTTGGCTCAGGTGAGCCCTTAAACCACTGCTTGTGAGAGGCTGGAAGTGGCTGCCTGGGTCATCGCCATCCTCACTACACGCAGTTCCCCGAACACCTTCTGCTAGGGCTGGAGGCACCATCCCCAGTGAGACAGATTATTGGTCTTGTCATGAACTGGTGTTCTGTCCTCACTTCTCATTTGCTGACATCCAGGCAGACTTCCCTCCCTTGGCTCTCCATTTGCTGAATCAAAGCCTCTTCTTCCCTTATGGGCTGCAGGCACAGACACAGCTGGCTGTAACTAACATGTGAGATCCTGGCTGAGCCAAGAGGCTGTGACACAGCTTGCCCCTGCACAGCAAGGCTTATTGTCAGCAAGGGCAGGGAACAGTGGGAGAGGCTTTGGAAGGCTGCCTGAATTCAGTCCTGCCTGTTTGGTGCAGGTGGGTTGGGTCACATCCTTGCATTTTGCAGGGATAAAAAAAAGAAGAAAAAAAAAGAGAGTGAGCAAGCATCTTCTTGGGATTTGGCTCAAAACTAAAAAGTAGAAACTAAGAAAATCAACTTTAGTTGTGCCTCAAATTTTCAGCATAATGTGAAGCAACATTCTGTGCTACCTATGGAAGGAGGTAACATTTCTTTCCAAATAATGGCTGCTTTGCACTTTTACACTGTAAGCTGCACAGAGAGAGACTGTCTCTTACAACATTGAAAGTGCTTGTACAGCACTATTCAGGAACCTGTGTAATAGGGTCTTGACCTCATTTGGAGAAATCTCTGTACTACTGTAATAAATGCAATGATTTTGCCTCTTCCAAATACATTGGGTATGACCTTTTCCAAATAAATCATTGGGGTAATTGCAAAACAAGTTTCTTATATCAACATACAAATGTCATCTGTCAAAAACTGAGGGCAAGAATTGTGCCATAGCATGTACTAAGGTCTATGTTCGTATCTATTTCAACATATTTACATTCCACACATTCTGAAAGCATCTGCATACCTTGAACACAGAGTCACTAGGAAGAGAATCACTAGGAAGAATTAATAAACACCTATTGCCTCCCCTAGCAGTTTGTCTGTGTGCTCGCAAGTTTCCCCAGAGAGAATGATTGGCTTATTTATCTGCTTTATAGCTAATGAGGCTTAAAGTGTAGGAGTAGAAATTTGTGTTGCAGAATTCTCACCTTGTAATAGCCTTCCTGAAAGGGAAAGTTTTTAGCTTTTCCTGATGATGGTCAGATTCATCATCTCTTCTCTGGAAATTTATACCATGACTACTGTGCCTTCAATGTGAAATAAAAAGAGATTAGTAGGAAAAAAACCTGTGAATTTGCTTTCTGAGCATGTAGAGTGGTACTAACTGCACTGTGAGAAATGTATCATGTTGCTTTATTTTCTGTTTCTTGGAAGGGGATGAAGGTGGAAAAGGAGACAGAGGAGAAGTAGGCAAACAAGGAAAGGTTGGACCAAAAGGACCAAAAGGTATTTATGACAGTTTGTGGGCTCTTACTGGTATATGAATATCATTATACACAACTGTGCTGGTGCTTATGATTGGTGATGTTTAATGCTTTTCACTCCTGTTGCACCAGTGGATTTCACAATCCTGTCAAATATTAATCAGTGAACCTAACAATATTAAGAGAGCTTGGTGCAATTCCTACCAATACTTAAGACAACAATATGGCTCTCATGAGTGTGATTCAGAAAACCCAGATCATGTGTATAATCAGAAAGATTACTGATTTCTTACTCAAATGATCCTTTAGTTGAAACTAAATTTTGAGAGTTATTTCCTTGTAACTCATCGGGATGCTCAATAAAATTGGGTCTCAGTTGTCTGTATTCCACAGAAAAGCAAACAAAGCCATACACTAAACAAAGAACTTCCTTTGATTAAACATCATCTGAGCTGAGAAAAAGGAGTCACAGATGTTTCAGGACTTGGCTCAATTAAACATCCCATAGCCACAGCGTGACCTGTGGAGAGCATTTGGAGACACCAAATGTGATGGTGTCAGCCTTGTTTGCATACTGTAATTCAGAAGTTTAATTTACCCTTAGAGTTTGATGATAATGCATATCCACAGTCTTTATTCCTTGACAGTGGTTTAAGACTAATCAGGAAAGTTTCTACTTTTATAGAAACTTTAAAATCATCCTGTTATAATTGTTACAATAAAAAAACTTTTTCCATTTTTAAATGCATTCTTATGATTTTGCTTCTTACCTTAAAATGAACATCAGGTCAGACACAAGGGAATCAGTTAACCAACTATTTGCAAAACATCTTATTGATGTCGAATTCAGTGTGCAAACTGAGATGCTCTAGATTGTCCTGTCATCATTAGACAGCTATTTTAGAACTTAAACTATTAATCCATTAAAAAGTACATCCATTATTTTGGTGCTCTGAAGACTGGGAAAGTACATACAGCAAAAATAGCTTCCTACTTGCAGTTCTGCTTTGAGAATTCCCAGCAAAGCTGCAAGGACATTATGTCAAGGAAGAAGTAAAGACTTTTGTCTGAGGTGAAGAAAAATGAAAACAAAATCTGATGTCAGCCTGGTTTAACTGTGAAGTGGAATTAGTATTTGAATATTTACTGGCAGTTTTAGTTTGTACTTTCTGTAAGAAAATATGATATTTCTGGGCATTTGAACAGGCAGTTCTACTAAGGTGACTTGCACGTTTCTGCTGTCATACTCCACAGTAGCAGAGATCTGTGCTTTACTGCTCCAAACACCCTCAAGGCTGCACTCATTCTAACTTTGCCACACATGCAGACTGGCCACACTCAGAAAAAACAGCACCAGTGGATACCTAAACAGTTCCTTTGGGAAAGAAATTACAGAAACAATCCATATTCATTTCCTCTTAATTTCTTATCTTAGGAGACAAAGGACCAGCAGGGGATATTGGTGAACAGGGAATGCTTGGAAAAATTGGTCCAATTGGTGGAAAGGGTAAGCTCTGGTCTGGGAGTTTTCTTGGGTTTTTCCCCTCAAGGTAAATATGTGTTTTGTGAGAGTTCCAGAGATGGAGTAATATCAGATAATGACTGTGATCAATGCCCTCCAAATAAAGTTATGCATAAAGATTGGTGATGAGAGCTAACTGAGATACTCTTATTTCCCACCTGCGCTATATCTGACTTACTTGGCTAAAATAAATTGGTTTATGAGTTAAAAAATCAATCCTCTTTGATGGATCTAGTTGAAGCTGTCTCTGCTCATTGCAGGGGGCTGGACCAGATGATCTCTGAAGGTCCCCTGGAATCCAAACTATTTTATGGTAAAAGAGGAAGCGAAAAATCCATCCCCTGTGAGATAAATCCTCTGAATGTTCTAAAAGAGAAAAACAAATTTGTGTCTCTGATTTGGATGCTGAAGGCCTAAGTCAATGTTCTGCTGCTGTTCAGGATGCCACACCTTGTCATCTGCACCATTGTGGGTCACATGAGCACAGGACAGCTCAGTAAGAGAGAGATTTAGGAATTTTAAGGAGGCACTTATATAGGCATGGATGACAACTGCTTGCAAATCAAGGTAGACTCCAAGTCTACTTGGAAAAAATTTCATTAAATTATCCTCTATTTGTCTAAAAAGATGCTACTTAAGAAGGTATATTGCTTCTGCCACAAGGAGAACTGCCTTGAAAGCTGCTTAGGGGCCCCATCACCCCCAGGGGAACTCTGTGGTCTCTAACTAGGGCAACGACCCAGGTACCTGGGTGAGTGGGTGGAACAATCTGGTGAGTTTCTCAAACCAGTGTTTTTAATAAACCTTTGATGGCCTCTAGCCAGCCTCAGTATCAGAGAAGAAGAAAAGACTGTGGTCTGAGGGACTAATTTTCAGAAGTATCCAGATAACTGAAAACTCAGAGAGTTATCTCCTAAGATGTCTTCAACCAACAAGGAAACAAAAAATTAGGTATCTCACAAATTACTTTTCTTTATCTGAAATTAAACCAATCTTCTGAGCCTTTAAATCAAGCTCTCTTTTAATCTGAATGCACAATTTATTGTCCCCTTAAAGTTTTTCTAATTTTCTTTATTTTCAGAAGCAAAGGTCACTAAGTCACTGTTTAAATCTACAGTTAAACATTTGAGTTCTTAATGAAGCAACCCTGAAATTCAAGCTTGGAAGTGTGCAGTGTCGAGCAATGCTAATTATAATAACAGCCAACATCTACATTCTTAAAAAACCCACAATCATATAAAAGTAAAAAAGTTCAGCAAAAGATGGCTCTCAATAAGGCAGAGCAAGCACTAGTATTTTTTGACCTCTAAATTCATAAAAGAAGAGCTGGCATGAATTTCAGATAAAGTCCAGCTGTTCCTGATCCAAATTACAGGTGAGATCTTTTTAAAAGCTAGTCACCTCCACTGATAAAGTATCAGAGCGTGTGGATAAGTATTTCCATCATTTCTATGATTTACAAAAGAAGAGGAAAGCAGTTGGATGAAAATAAATCACATTTCCATAAACTGTAACTGAAATGAATTGTTGCTCCTTACTGACCTCCCCCTGGGCAGCTGCCAACTGCTGCCCACACATACAATCTGTTGCACACATAAATTCAGTGGCTTTAGTGCACATCAGCCTCGTCTGGTGCCTCAGCCCACCACTGAGGTACCAAAGTCAGGGAAGGGCTTGGTCCTGCAGCCTATGAGAGAAACCAAATCTCACTTCTCCAAGATTTCTTGAGTGCTTTCAGCCTCTCAGGATCATTTTGCAGTTTATATTTAAAGTAAGCAGTACCAGGAACCAGCAGCACACAAGATGCTTGTGTTATCAGTGAGTTAGCTATTAAGGGTTCTGATTTCCATACACCAGAATTAATCATGGTTTGTTTAACTTGGCATGTCTTCCAGTATAGTACATCAGAGCTGCCTATCAGAAGCACATTGTTAATATATTATTAAACAGGTTTTCAAGTACACTGCCCTGACAGGTGCACTGTCTGAGATCTGAGAATATATTTTCGTCTTTATTCAGGTGACAAAGGAGCCAAGGGCTTATCAGGCGTTTCTGGAAAAAAAGGAAAAGCAGGTACGCTATGCATCCTTCTCTGAAGAATGGTCAAGGCTGCTGGAGTTTTGATTTCAGGGTTTGTTTGTCGGGATTTCAGGAAATTTTGAGGCCTATGGGAAAACTTAAGAATAAACAGGAAGAGACTGAGAAGGTTTTCTTGAGCAAAATGAGAGCTAGGGTAGGGGCATGACTGATGCCTATGCATCCACCAACATACACAAAATATGAAAAGTCACCCAAATTAATGAGCAATGTTTGTTATCACAAAAACTAACACACAGATAGGCCAGCAGTTTACATTTATACTGGACACTAGAAGGAAGTTTCTTAATACTAAAGAAATTAAGTCCTTTAACAGTTTCCTAATAGGACCATGGGGATAAAAAAAGAAAATAAAGCATAATCTCTTGTCAAATGAGTGCAATGCATTTTCTTACATGAGAAAAATTTGAGTCTGATGAATTAGAAAGTTCTTCTGAGTTTTGATGACCTTGAATGGTTACCCACCTTGAACTTACACTTGTGTTTATTTCTAAGAGATTATATAGGTAATGCCAGTTTGGTTCTTAATGAGAGACCATGAGCAACTTATTTTCTTCCTAAGAATAACAGAAGAACAAACAAAACCTATACCAAGACAAATTTCAGTTTACCAAAAAACCAAACCAAACCAAACAAACCCCCAACAAATCCAAAACCCAAAATAACTGAGACTTCAGTGCTTGAAAGCTATTAATTATTTGAGCCGATACTGACTTACTGCTGTATGACAGCTGCATGTAGCAATTCACTAACATAGTCCTCTACCAAAGTTTTGCTAATTCCACCCCCATGCATACTTGCAAAGTTCATTCACTGGGAAAGCAGCAGTTCCCCATTTCATGGATGCTGTTGTTTTTCTTAGAAGGCTGGGGAACCTGTGCTGATTAAGCATACAAAGGTAGACCTTTGGTATTCAGATGTAAGGTTGTAGTGATCCCCCTGACAAGCTACACCTCTGAAGCTAGACAGAATCAATAATGAGAGGGGCGGAGGATGTGTAAATTCCACACTGACATGGGTCGAAAGAAGATGACCAACTCTTCCAGCCACATTTTTACAAGCAGAGATTCTTAAGCCAGTTAGCAAGGGATTGTACAGAGTCAAAATATTAAGCATTTTGATCAACAGAAGTATAGCCAGTGAGGCAAGGTGAGACTGGCTGCCGAAAAGTAGAGCCTGGGTCTTCAGAAGGTTTTGAAGTGGGCTACAGGTAATTCTCCATGCACACGCACAAATCCTTCTAAACTGATGAATCCTCTATCCTTTGTATTGCATCAGGCACAGTCTGTGACTGTGGAAGATATCGCAGGTTTGTTGGACAACTGAATATCAATGTTGCTCGTCTTAACACATCCATCAAGTTTGTAAAGAATGGTAAGGATCCTTATGTATTTGATGGGATTTATTTGGCTCCAATAACAGTTATCACACAACATAAGGAAAAAGTTTGTGTCAATCTCCTCCAGAAAGGCAGGAAAAGCAAGAGGAACCTCTTGATCTTTCTGCACCCTAGGAAGGCTGGAGACATAGTACTGCTAGTGCTCCCCTCAGTGCAAGCATCATTTTCCTGTAACAAGGGACCAACACTCAAAAACATGGGTTATGAGAAGCCACACTGCAGTGCAAACTGGCCCAATGAAAGGAAGGAGGAGAGTTTCCTGGCATAGCAGAAATTTTGAGAAGGCTCCACCACTTCTTCCAGGACTAGGACTGTGTCAGTAAATTAAGTGCATTTGAGACTGTTCTCTGTCACTGTAAGTATCCAGCACAGAATATCTATACTGTAAATCATACAAAACTAAATAACACATTATCAAGGAGTGTCCCTCTAGTAACATCTAAGCTGTGCCTGGGGTAACTCCTGAATTGTTTGGGAGAGTGTTAATTTTTCTAGGCCAAACACTGCACAGGCCCCATCCAGCAATCCATCAGCAGTGACAATCAACTTTCAGCTGCCCAAGCATGTTCCTTGGTACTGCTTGGTTCACTAGGTTATACCCTGGTTGAGAGGTCTGCCTTTTAAAGCTGCTGAGCAGCGACAGTTTTCTTCCTAGTCAATGCCACATACTGCTAAAGCAGTTCTGAATATCAGGCTGTACTGGGGTGATCCAGAGTTAGACACTGCTATTTGACCATTTAGCATGCCTTAATTTGGTTACTACTAGAAGTCATAGGAGACACTCCAATCAGGACTGAATACTTCTTGTCCTAATGCGTGCAAGGTGCTTGCCAGTCCCATTAGTTGCATTGCACTCTGATCATGTCCTCATTGTTCATCACAAATTCAGTGGCGGGAATACTTTTGCTCCTTTCCTTTTATTGATTCTACTGTAAAAATAATCTCACTGTCATGTTAGAATAGCAACACCTTCAGCATCTGTTGACATGCCATTAAGCAATTTTTCTTCTCCTTTAAAGTAATAGCAGGTATCAGGGAAACAGATGAGAAATTCTACTACATCGTGAAAGAAGAGAAGAATTACAGAGAAGCCTTGATCCACTGCAGGGACAGAGGAGGAACATTGGCCATGCCTAAAGATGAGGCAACCAATGCTCTGATTGCTGACTACATCTCCAGCAGCGGCCTCTTCAGAGCCTTCATTGGGCTGAATGACATGGAAAAAGAAGGACACTTTGTGTATGCAGACAACAGCCCAGTGCAGAACTACAGTAACTGGAAGCAAGGGGAGCCCCACGATGCAGGTGGCCGTGAGGACTGCGTGGAAATGCTCAGCACAGGAGAGTGGAATGACTCTGAGTGCCAAGTCACCATCTACTTCGTATGTGAATTCCTCAAGAAGAGGAAATAAAAGTGACAGAGAATGTGCCTGGCACCTCCTGTACATACAATAAACCATCCTCATTCATCTGCTGTAGGGAGAGCAAACCAGGAATAGCAAACTGGGAATAGGCCTCAATCCAGCCTTCACGTCACAGGGCTAAGCAAGAGTAACTACTGTTTACTCATTAGTGACGATAAAGTCAGCAGGGGGCATCCAGCCAGTTGCAAATTTTTATTACATTTCTACATGAATTTTAGGGTGGGCATTTTTATGTGTAATTTAGGGGTAAATTTAGAGCACACAGAGGAGAATATAATCTCATGCATGCCAGAAATAGTAAGCTCATTGGTATATTAATTACTGATGTGATCTGCAAAGTCCACAGATGGAAAGAGTATGTTTTTCATTAATCTGTGACCTGTGCAAGAAGTCCCAGTAATCTCCCTGGTGACTTCAGTGCTGGGAGAACAGGTTTTCAGTTTCTCTTGTAAAATCAACCTTTTGTTAGAATTGTAGAGTAATTTTAGGTGGAAGGGTTCTCTGGAGGTCATCTGGTTGAATCATCCATGTAAGGCAGGGCCAATTTCAAATGCAAAATTTAGAATACTCTCCTTCATTTGCCTGTGCAATTATGTTGCCTGATATGCATTTATCTGGACTTCTATAAAGTCTTTGACATGGACCCCATAACATCCTACTCTTTAAATTGAAGAGAGATGGATTTGATGGGTAATAGATGAATAAAGAATTGATTGGACAATTGCATCCAGAGGTTAGTGGTCAGTGGCTCAGAGTCCTGATGGACATCAGTGACAAGTGGTGTCCCTCAGGGGTCCATATTGGGACCAGTGTTATTTCATTGCTCCATTAATCACATGGGCAAAAGGATCGAGTGTACTCTCAGCGAATTTGCAGATGACACCAAGCTGAGTGGTGCAGCTGACAGACCTGAAGGACAGGATGCCATCCAGAGGAACCTGGACAAATTTGAGAAGTGTGCCCATGGGAATCCCATGAGGTTTAACAAGACCAAGTGCAAGGTGCTGCATGTGGGTCAGGGCAACCCCTGGTATCAAAAGAAGCTGGGGATGAACAGATCTAGAGCAGCCCAGCTGAGAAGGACTAGGGAATGCTGGTGGATGAGAGGCTGGACATGAGCTGGCAATGTGCACTCGCAGCCCAGAAACCAAACATATCCTGGGCAGCAATCCAAAGCAGCGTGGACAGCACGGCAAGGGAGGGGATTCTGCCCCTCTACTTTGCTCTGGTGAGACCCCACCAGGAATTCTGTATCCAGGTCTGGGGTCCCCAGCACAGGAAGGACATGGAGCTTCTGGAGCAAATCCAAAGGAGGACCATCAAGATAACTGGAGGGATGGAGCACTCCTCCATTGAGGAAAGGCTGAGAGAATTGGGATTGTTCAGCTTGACAAGGAGAAGGCACTGGGTGACCATGGCCTGCCAGTACCTGAAGGGAGCCCACAAGAAAGATGGAGAGAGACGTTTTGCAAGGACAATGGAGAACGAGTTTAAATTGAAGGAGAGTAGGTTTAGATTAGATAAGAGGAAGAAATTCTGTACTGTGAGGTTGTTGAGGCACTGAATCAGGTTGCCCAGAGAAGTTGTGGATGTCCCATCCCTGGCAGCAGTCAAGGCCAGGTTGGGTGAACCTGTGAGCAACCTGGTCTCCCAAAATCTGTGATAAATACAGAAAAATCTACGACAAAGAGAACAGCTCAAAGAAAGCACACCATTCTTCTAGGGTGTATACAGGCATGTTCAGGGTAAGTTACGCCTTGTGTGTTGCTGGTTTAACAAGTGATTCTAGGAAACACTAACTCAGAACGCAGTGACATTTGATGCCTCAGGCTAAAATCACCTGTGCCTTTGCAATGCAGGGAACAGATATGGAACAGGTTTTATCCCCCAAGAACCCAGATTCAAGTGTGGATGAGCATGCACTGCAGAGGGACTCCCCAAAAATGATGAGCAGTGAATATGAAGGCTCTGCTATCAGTGCATGGCTGCTCAGATCTCCATGTCAGAAGGCCCACAATGGATCACATTTTCATATATTTCACAATATTGACAGCTTTTTTTCTTCAGACACAGCAACCACTTTGCCTTCAGAAGTGAGCTTGTTCTTAATCATGTTTTGCCTTTTCTCGGAGCAGGAGATGGCAAGAGAAATCCCAGGGCCATTGCAATGAAAGTTTTCTTTCCCATTTGACACTAAAAATTAAGGAATGGTAACTGGAAGATAAGAAGAATACTAGAAACTAGGCACTGTGCAGCAATGGACCCTGCAGATCACTCTGAGCTTTAGTTGCACAGTCTTTCTCTGGATATATAAAGAGCTTGTGTCATGTGAAAGGGAGGAGGGAGACAGAAATACAAAGATTTCTAGTCTTAACTGTATTAATTAAAAGTTATTAGCTGTAAGCGCTTTCAGACAATCAAATCCTTATGTACCCCAACACTGTCTTGTAACTGACAGCACACAGGTTGGAAGGGGTTCTGACCTCTGATATGAAGCCACACTTCAGCCAGGGAGAAAACTATTAGCAATAAGCGCTTCTAGACAATCAGAGCCTTATGTTTCCAACGCTGTCTGTCAACTAACAGACAGCCCACAGGTTGGAAGGGTTTCTGACTTCTAATATGAAGTCACCCTTAAGCCAGAAAAGAACTTTTCTCACAACCGCTCCTGAAATAACATTTATTACTACAAATATGTGACAGTTATTGTGGGTTCTGCTTTGCCAGCGATAACGTCCAGCTGCAAGATTGTATTTAATTGATATTAAAAGACTCCGAAAGAAACCAGCACAAAACACATTCTACAGAGACAAACACACCAAACTCAAGTTACAATACAGCAATGTATCCCATTTTCACAACAGACAGAAACTAGCAACAAAGAACTACTAACTAAAAACACAGCCACCTAAAGCATTTATCTAGACACTCAATAACATAGGACAATAAAATATCTTGCAAACCACTCTCTCTGTAACAAAAAATGAAAGAACAGAGCTTCTTTTTATCAATACACATGTTGAAAAAGAAACTGCACATTGAAAGTAAAGCAAGTTACTGTAGTTGCAAAACAGAGCTGGTCTTATAAAGTAATAGCACAAACCAATAACCAATATAAAGTAGCAAAATGTGAAGCAAGTTACTGCTATTAGTATTAGGGTAGCAAAACACATTTAGTAAAGGAAATGTTTTTAAAGTAAGAATCAAAGTAGCTGTTAGAAAGGAAGAAAGTAAAGTTAAGAAAGTAAACTTAGAAAAAATAGAAACACATGGTCTTCTCACCCCTACATTGTTCCAGGAGGAGGAGGAGACAGGACAAGCTGCAGCAGTTACCTTCACAGAGACACTGGCATTTTCCCCTCTCTGCTGGAGTTTGAACACACACTTTTTATACCTTTTTTTTTCCTTCATGTGGCTTTGTGACCAATAGTCAAACTATTGGGGGTGGGGGGTGGGGGGTGGGGGGGGGTGTGATGGTGATGCAGATGCCTGAGTCAAGGTGGCTCCTAGAGCAGTCATAGAAGATATCGCAAAGGAAGGCTGTGCTATTTCTTAACACTTCATCCTTTGTTCATCTTATCAGTTTGAAAGCCTTTGTCTTCGGCCAGGACCATCCCTGCAGGGGGCTGGGGCATCTCCCTCAACCCATCAGGCTTTTTCAGGGGCCGTCACCCCACAGCTTGCCGTGCCATCAGCTGGTAAAGCAGAGGGTCAGTTCCAAGTCTTCCTCCTGTTGCTTTGTACAGCACTGCAAAGGCAACCAGACAACAGTCATACTTCCTTAACCTCACCCTCAACAGGAAAATACTCCAAACCACTTACCTGGTTGTTAGTTTGACTCCAGGCTCACCTCTTAGCAATGACCAATGCAGGAACATCCCAGAAGACTCTGTGACTCAGAACCACTCTGGTAATCCAGTTTCTCTAACACTTGTTCCTCCAGAAAACCACTTGTTGCTACCAGCAGTAAATTATCTGTGTTGCTACACACCCTCCAGAAAACTAATCAGACCCATGAATGAAGGGTGGGACCACATTTCATTTCTTCCCTATTGTGCTCTGACAGTATTTGGGCAAACACGTTCATTTAGCACAACATAACACAACCTGAATTGTTCTCTCTCTGGAAACTGACATTCCCAAAAATTAAACAAAATTACACTTTTAGGAACTACTAATAAACTCATTAAGCTAAACACTTCTGGTTTAGAATCATTAATGGATAATGATGAAGAGTTAATGACTAACTCAAGGCTACGTTTCTTGAGGAAAAGTAATGCCATTTAGAAGTTCAAGCTCAGGGCTGCCCACCTCACTCACAGCAGATCAGTTCCTATCATTCATGCAGCAGTGGCATAGTAACATGTCTGTGGGTTGGCACCATTTCTCCTCACCTTCTCTTTAGTTCTGACCCAAAAAGCCAGCAACCCATGATTGTCAGACTGGGGTGCTATATCCTAAAATCCTCTAGCCATACTGAGACCACTGGGTGACAAAATTTAGAGGTGTCCTTAATGCTATACCCATCATGAAAAAGACATATTCCTGTTCTTTAGGAGGAAATTCAGACTTGGGAGAAGGTGAAGGAGAAGCAATACTTTGCTGCAGGATCAAGCTCTGCCTCAGATTAGACCAGGTGCTCTCCTACATATTCAAAATCAGGGACTACATATCTAAATCAAAACCTTAGGGTTTTCTTAGGTGACCATGAGTTATGAGTAATCCTGGAGCAGCTCCACGTACAGGAAGGAATGACAGTCACAGCCTCTGGCTGCACGGCTGAGGGAAGTGAGCGAAGACCTTGTGTCAGGTTTCTACAATGGAAAGGCTGGAACTGCCCTCTTCCACTCCTACCACACCAGCTTCATCCTTTCTTTAACAGAAAAAAGTAAACAAAACCAACCCCTTTACACACTATGTAGTAATGTAACATTGGGCAAGGCTAAGCCAGCTGAAACAAGCAGACTTGGGGTGGCAGTTCCTTTGCTAACTACAGAAGGACAGTAGAGGGGCACAGCAGATGTTTAAGCCATCCAGGCATTAAGTGTGATCAGGTGATTATGCAATCCATTTCTGCAGCACCAGGTCTCAGTTAATAAATTCTGCCAAGAAACCTAACTCACAGGCCAGGCCAAATAAATAAGGCTATCCCAGAGGGGAAACCTGGCAGGCAGGTGCATACAGCCCTGCATCAGGCCATGTGGACACAGGCTTGAGCCTTCACTAACTGAAATATTATAGCTGTGTTTTGCAGGAAAAATATGCTTGTTATAATTAGGAATTTGGAATATATTAAAAGTTTCACTGCTAGCCAATGGAAATTCACTGTGGTGGATAAAGTGTCTTAGGCTTCTGTGCTAAGTGGATGAAACAAGGAACACAGGAAATCGTGTCTGACTACTCATGATTTATGGTCTGTTAGTGCTTGACACCTAAACCATTTTATCCAATCCAAGTATTATTTTTTCTCATGTTTTTCTTTTCATTATTGCCAGACCGAACATTTCTCATTTCAATTTATACCTGCTGTTTCTTGTCCTCCTACCAGTTACCACTGTGAAAAGCCTGGCTTTGTCTTCTTGAAGACTCCCTAATAGGTCCTGGCAGGCTACTATCAGGTCTACCCAAAGCCACCTCTTCAGGCTGAATAAATCCAGTTCGTTTAGCTCCTCACATGGCTCTGACTCTAACCATCTTGGGGAGACTCAGCACAATCTGGCTCCAATTTTTCAATGCCTTTCCTGAAGGGGCTCAAAAGGACATAGTGTGGTCTAACAGGCACTGAGCGGGAGCATAATCCCTTCCCATAAGCTCCTGGCTGAGGTCCCTTTAGCACAGTCAGGATGCTGTTACCTTCTTTGCTGCCAGGACACACTCCTGACATACAGGCAGGCAGCATGATGTCTGCCAGGACTCTCCAAAGCCTTTGCAGTAAAGCCAGTCACCTGCAGCATCTATTGATGCAAGAGCTCAGCACTCCCAAGTGATGGAAACTTTCATTTGTCCTTGCTGAATTTCATAAGGTTCCTCTTGGCCCATTCCTCCAGCCTGCCTATGTTCCTCTGCCCACTGCATATCCACTGTTCCCTCCAGCTGGGTGTCATCTGCAAACCTGAAGAAAGTGGACTTCATCACCTCCTCAAGGTAACTGGTAAAGATGTTAAACAGGACAGTTCCAGTATTTAGATCCCTGTGGCACTCTACTAGGAAAAGAGGTAAATGTTCTCTGGATAGAGAACAACTCATTTAACCATTCTCCTCTGAGCCAAATCATCCACAGACAATAAAATCCTAACTTGGATATAAGAATGTTGTTGGAGACAATACCAAAAGCCTTGCTAAATTTGAGGTAAGGTACATCCACTGCTCTCTCCTTATCTACAAATCCAGTATGGAATCATAAATACAATCAGGTGGTCAGGCATGATTTACCTTTGGTAGATCCATGTTGATTTTTTCCAATCACCTCTTCTCCTTCATAGGCTGAGAAATGTCCTTCAAGAGGACCCATTCCTTTAAGTTCCATAGGGACCAAGGTGATGCTGATCAGTTTATAGCTCCCCAGATTGTCTTTGGCCTTTTTGAAGAAGGATGCAACATTACCTATTTCCAGTTATTAAGAACCTTCTATTACCTCCACTACTCTTCTGATGTGATAGAATGGCCCTGCAGAGACATCTAATCAGTTTTTTTGGCACCTTGGATGTGGTCTGTGTGATCCCATGGACTTTTCTGTTCCAACTCTCTCAAGTAAGTCCTCTTTGAACCCTTTCCCTAAGCACAGAGCAATGGGATAATTTACTAGTAAAGATGGCAAATAAACCTTTGAACATCTCCATTTTATCCATGTCTGCTGTCACTACATCACCTCCTCCATTCCACAGCAGTAGTGGAAGCTCTTGTTGCACTTTCCGTATCTCAACTCTATTTAGGCTTTGGAGCTACTGAGGCTACCTCTACAAACTCAGGGAATGTTTCTAAATTATTGCATTGTAGCCTGTTCCTGCTTCCATTCCCTCTACACTCCATTTTGCATTGGAGCTCCACCAAGCTCCATGTTTAGCAATGCAAAACTCCTGATACATTTGCTTGTGGATATACAATGAATCCAAGGCAGCTGCTTAAGATCTTGCTACATCATAGCAGGAATACTTTGGCAGACTTCCTGCTCTTGGACAGCCAGGAATTTATGATGTTCTGTGTTCTGAAGACTGACACCTGACTCAGTGAAAGCATTATCATCCTGTTCTCCCCAGGCTCATAACACACACAAGGCACAGATAGCTATGGTAAATCTAATGTTTTAAAAACTAATTCTAATGAAAATGGTCACAGAATTAATATATCCTATTAAGAATACATTTTTCTCAAGCACTTAAAGCAATCTCACATGGGCATTCAGCAGGCCCACTTCTTTCTTTCTTTCCACTTCTTTCACTGCCTTTAATTAATTAAAAAAAAAAATTTAGCACTTAGAGCAATGGATTGCCACATTCTTGACCACAGCCACAAGAATATAAAGACATCCCTATTTAGTTTCACATATAGTCTTAAATAGTACATTGCAGTTGGCAGTTCAGCTGACTGAAATGGTTAATGAGATCCAGTTTGACACTATGTATGATGATAAAAATAGTAAATGTCTCACAGACAGAAGGATTAACACGGTTATTTGGAAAGCATTGCTCTAGATTGCCTTGATTTAATGTTTGCACAGGTACAGAAGCTGTGAATTGCTATTTCTTTTTTTCCTCTCTCTTTTGACATTTATTAAAGTCGTATGTAACCTACTCAACATGGGGAAGAAAGAATGAGCAAGATCAAAGCAGTAACTTAATCTGGGTCTCTTTTATGTTTGTGGTAAGGGAGAACACTAAATTGTAAGACTTCTCTGCCTACCTGCTGCATGTAGCGTGCCCAACTGCAGACCCAAGGCCCCACCCATTCCTGGCCTGAAAAGGTTTCTCCATGTGGATCTTTCAACATAAGGAGGAAAAGTTTCACTTGATTGTCATTAGGTGGGTGGGACCAGGAACTTGCGCCACCCTGTTTTGCAGAGAGCAGCGGCAACCTACCGAAGCAGATTGGCTCACCACACAAAACTCTCCATGCCTGGGCAGTGCATGTGGACATGTGCATTTTTGAGTTCTGAATCCCTAGGACCCTTGGTGCTGTATCTCAGCATCCTCAGTGATGTACTTATGCTTAAATTCCATGGAGGTCCTGTGACTGATCAAGTGTAGATCTGCAGAACCTGGGGCAGTGAAGGGACTGTACCTTTTCACTGGTGTGATACATCATGGGTGCATCTGCAGAGCCATGACCCTCTCAGATGATGCAATTTCATTAAACATCTCCTCTTTTGTCATATTTATCTTTGTTCATGTGGTTTACAAAATAGACATAACTTTATAAAAGTGGCCAGATGCCAATCATTGTTTTGATTTTATTAATGCAGACATAGTTCAATCCTTAAGAGTATGACAAATGTAAGTAATGCCTTTTTGGAAACAGATTTCAATCATGAATACCCTGTTCATTTTTACCCCTTACTAGATGTTTCAAGCTTTTGTTATCTTACTAATCCCTCAGCAATGAATTGTCTAACAGGAGAGTCTAATTTTCCCACCTTCATACAACAGAAGGCTTTATATGAGTTGCCCCTCAACATTCCCTGAGCACATGGAGCACTCCACTATGTGGAAGGTGGAAGGAGTAACAATGATGATCAATCATTCAGTAGAAGATTAAGTAAAGGTGCTTGGCATGTGAACTCGTCAATTTTTTTCCCACTGTGAGCCAGTTTCTAGGTCTTGAAAATGCTTTAAATGCAAGCTCACATATGCAAGAGAGAGCTTTCTCAGAACCTGAAGAAGCAGAAATACATTTTCTGCAAAACCAAGGACAAAACAGAGCACAAATGATTCATATGATCTGTTTTGAGATATGTATTTTAGTACAAAACAAATTGTTCCTCAGAGGTGGCTATTTCTTTCCTGTTTGTAGTGGGGGATCTAGCCAGGTAACTAGAGATACACACAGGCACTTGGTCAGCTGAAACCCAGCTTGGTGTCTTTCTCTATGCACCAGAAACCCAAAAGGAATTCATGCAAGGTAAAGTATTTCTTTTTGAGTATAGCTAGATGTAGAAATGCATGAACAAAACATTAGTCCTGTACAAAAAATTGCACCTTCAAAGTACCCTATAAACACTAGCTACACAACAATTAGACTATCCTATTAGTAAAATAAGGCACAGCATACTGACCTATTTACTCTTTTGCTATTATGTAAAATTAATGAGCTGTGTTTTTTGACCACTGATTCATCCTTCTTCCAAATACCTATGGATTAAAATTTAAGCTACTTAAATAACTCCACAAAACTACTGGGAAGCAGAAAATGGCAAAGCCATTCAAGTATTTGAAATGCACTGCTAAAGATTGTAAACACTTCAAAGGATATGGGAACATAAGGTCCTATTCCAAATCAGATTCCAGGGTAGAAGAATAATTTCATTTAAAGGTGCAGGAAGGCTGCTGTTTAAAGTTTGTTTAGTTTTATTTACTAATTACTGCCTTGTAAATGAATTATAAAATTTTCCAGATACATAATTCTCTACCCTCATCCAGTACCTCTGAAAACAATGTGCAAGTCTATTGTGAGGAGGTATTTACTGTAGTGTATGAAAACACCCACTACATAAGAGCATGTGCAAGAAGTGGAAAGATGTCAGGAAACAAAGCATAAAGACATTAATGAATACCAGAAACCATCAACAACTGTGAAAGAAATAAAATATTCATTACATGTGTGAATAAATTCTGTGATTGGCACATTTAAAGTCATGGAGGGAATGTGAGATAGTTGGTCTTTAACTTATTTTTCATAGTCTAAACCACATCTTTGCAGAGTGTGTCTCCACATGAGGACAGCATGAACCACCTCACCTTCCTTGATGATTCATAAGCTAAACCTGCTAGTAGAACCACAGATTGTTTTCTATCCAGAAATTGCATACATACTGTGTGTAACACTTATTTCTTCATGAAGGATGCCAGGCCAACAGGAATGCAGTTTAACTGGTTTAGGATTTATGAAAGAAAAAAAAAATAAAATCTGTTTGCCTCCCTGTGAATCAAAACCTACTCGATCAAATGCTTGAACTTACCAAAGCATTGTGAAAGAATCTGGGCTTGGGTTCAGTAGGAACTAAATAGATGAGATAGGCCTGAAAACATATATTCACGGTAATTCCCTGAAATAAAGATACTGTTCTTATGTATATTAACTTCTGATGTAGCTTCAGCACTTAGTGAATCAGAAACAGCTACTATTTGGAACTTGCCATCAGTATCAGGGCTGGTTTTCAGAGGATGTAAGCACATCAATGGGAAGCATTTCTCAATCTGACATCAGAAAATCAAGCACTAGAAATTGGGTTCCTGTTCTATAAGGAGTATCCAGCTTCTGAAAACTCCCGAGTGTCCTATGGGCAGGCAAGTTCATAAGCTAAAGTTCAAGGTTACAGAGTGTGTATTTGTGCTTACTCTAAGTAAAAAAAGTGAGATAAATGCTGTATATTGTGATCCATTCATCTCAGTTAAGACCCTTGGAGTCCCCCAGGATGTAAAATGCTGTAAACTTCATTCAAGAAAATACACTCCAGATAACATTTTCCCTAAAATCACCTATACAAAAGAACATTCAAATACCTTCTTATGAACAGTTTGAATTTCGTAATGAAATCAATTTCTTCCAGTACAAAGAGATCACTGTGATAATTTAATTCTTCCCTTTACTGCATATGGGCACAGCAGTAAAGTGTCTAAAGATGTAGAAGCATTGCTCAGACCATCAGCATTTCTTATCTAAAATAATCCTAATAATGGCTTTCCATCTATCATCTTAAAAGAGAAAAAGCATCCATGCACTGTACATTCCATAAAGAAAATAGAATGTGGCAGGGTGTCTGACTGATAAGTTTTGTGTTTATTTTTAAACTGTTCTGTTAGTACTAAAATTAATTAATTTCAGCACAAACCTTATAAATCGAAGAGAAACAAGGAATAGTTTTGCCTTGATCTGACCCCCTCTGTACCTTTGCTTTCATTAGCTTTGATACAAAGGAGGCAGAGGGAAACCATGGCTGGGGGAATGAGGTCACTTCATTGGGCAGCAGCTAAGTTACACTGGCTTATGTGCAGTTTGACCTACCACGAGGAAGTTTGTGAACACCAGAGGCACTGGACGCTTGGAGTGATGCATAGTCAGTAAAATGATTTCAGGTCTGTCTGTGATTCGGTAGCTGAATACTCCCTCTCAGCCTTGTAATTCCAGTAGTTACTCTAAGTAACAACACATGTCAGTAGAATAAGACCTTGCTGTTTTAAACAAACTGAAACTAACTATCAATATTGATTGTATATCCCTCAAAGATGTTCATACATACAAATAGCTCTTTCCCATCCTACTAACAGTCATCAGATAAGGCCTAATTATATGCATACATTTTAACAGTGAAAAGTCCTTCTTATTTACAACTAAATGTCTTGAGTGCTTTGAAATCTATAGGCTCACCCCTCTTGCAGCAGCATTTTTATATTTACAACCATTACTGTGCTTTTTTTACAACCATATTTTAATGTCTCCCTGCTTCTCCATCCTGAATAAATTCATCACAAAATAAAGTCACCATTGTCTTTTGCTCAATTATCCTTTGCTATCTATTGGATTTTTAGCCAGGAATTTGCTCAATAAAACAAACAGTCCCCAAAAGGCAAACAAGCTGCAACTGAGGAAAAGGGTGACTTCCCATCATTACTGATAGTTCACCAAAACAATAGATTCATACTCCTGACCAACCACAGGTAAGATTAGAGGCCAGTACATTATGAGTAAAGATTAGTACATCAAGTCTTGAGGAATAACAGAGTAAGTAGAGACCCACACTACCAGCAGTGCCAATAGCATGGTGCTGTGATGCATCCTGCACTGGCAGCACTTAGCACATGCTGCTGAACTTCAGCTACTCTACAACCAGCTGGACTGGTCCTCCTTTACGTCGTGAAGCAGGAGGGGGACAGGGAATAACCGAAAACATTACGTATTGCTGCTGTGCAGGCCATCTGCTGGTTTGCCTGGGCAATTCTGTCATAAACAGTTGGTGCCATTTACTCATCTCTCATCTACAAGAAAATTATGCTCCCAGTTTGTAACTCTGAGACTTCCACATTCCCTTCTGGGGATGATCTGTACAAATAGTTTTTCCTGTTGGGTCACCTATGCCAAGAGCAGCACATTGACTGCTCGAGTTGTTTTCCCATTAGGCAACTTTGTTCTTCTCTGCCATGCCTGTCTCTACATACCCCATCTCCTGCACCATGCCAGTTCCAGATTCCCTCTCTGCTACTATGACTAGGCTACTATTTTGCATTTTTACCTTTGCTGCACCCTCACACATCTAAAAGCAGTTCCTCAAAGTTAATTAATGGAGAATCCACCCTTTGACTGCACCTTTTACTATGGTGGTAGAGAACAGCAGTGCCACCAACTCAAACAAATTAAGTGCTGGTGACCTTAGGAACATGGAAATGATGTTATCAGAACAGGTCAGAAAACTCAGACTGTTCTGAGTAACACCAGCTTACTCCTCCAAGGAGGGCCCCTGGCTCGACACCAGCCTCCCAGCTATGTGATGATACCTGTGTGAAAGGACCCTCAAATACCCTTAACCAGCCAGCTAAGGATTTCTTGGTTTAAAGGGTGTCCTGAGACTGTGGAGAGCCAAAGCAGCCAGGTCAATGCCTTTTATCCCACAACTCCGGGCACAGAACACACTTCTGTGGGAAGAGGCCATATTCAGAGTACCACCACAGCCTTATGAGCCAGCCAGAAATCCATGCTTACAGCAGCTCTGAGACTGCTTTAAGCTACTCTAGGGATTGGTTTGGTAACCAGCCATCCCTGGGACTCAAGGACCAAACAGGTGGCACATTTATCTTCACCTCCTCTCTTTAGCACACATTCCAAGCTCAGTTTAACTGGATGAAGTGAGAGATTTCAACAGCTATTTCTCCCTTTTCCTCAACACTGTAGTCGTA
Organism: Pithys albifrons albifrons; assembly: GCF_047495875.1. Taxonomy (NCBI): domain Eukaryota; kingdom Metazoa; phylum Chordata; class Aves; order Passeriformes; family Thamnophilidae; genus Pithys; species Pithys albifrons. The sequence continues at coordinate 41,970,560 of NC_092461.1, read as the reverse complement.
TTTGCACACTAATTCATTATATGCATAGGTGCCACCCTGACCCTGAAGTTCTGTTACCACTGAGTAAATACAGTATACAAATGACGCTAAAAGGTTTCCTTATCACTTATCTTATGAAACAAGTTCTATGCCTATTTAATTCACTGGCTAAAGAAGTATGACTCCAGAGTTTGTACCAGTGTGAGATCAGAACCCTGCATGCAATTTCCAGGAGCATGTTAAATTAATTCATCCATAAACAAAACAGTCTGCATTTTATATGACCACCCTCAGGCTTTCTGGTTTTTGATGTGTAACTAATTATGGGATTTAAGAGAGTTGGTATTTTTTCTTAAGAAAGAGCAATTTTGCAAATCTAAAAGAAACACACATGACTTTTGGAGGCAACTTCCTCCAGAACAAGAAAGTAACATGAATCAAGAAGCAGAGCCTAATACTATCAGAAAAACCTTGCTTTGCTCTCCTCTGGCTTGGGAAAATCTGTTTACGTGTAAACAGAGCCACAGGAGAATAAGGTTACTGTCATTTATTGTTTTTTTCTTTACTAGCCCTTAGGCCATTTTGACAGACCACCCTTGTGCACACTGCAACATGGAACATGAGATTACATCTCTTCCTGAAGTGCTGCTGATAACGTACTCAGATAAGGTGTTAAGGACCATGAATTCTTACATGGACAACACTTTCTCCTGTTACTCTAGTACCCTTACTAGTATTCACCTTTTCCAGAAGTGTCATGCCACACATCCCAAAAGGTAGTCTGAGTCTTGCAGCATAGGACTACTGTATAAGTAATTTTCACATTGAGCATGACATATGTCTATGGTTTTTCAAAATACTGTTTTATCTTTTATTATGGCTGACTACAGATTTTAATAGCTTCTGCATTTTTAATGGTTGCTCACTTGGGGGAGAATTACCACATTCCAAAACAGATATTTTAATTTCTATATATAAGATATGTGTATATTACATCACTATACAAGGAATTTAAATCATCAATTATTCTTCATAATCTAAAATTGATAGCAACTGGTTTTGTAGTTCTGTGATGATGCCAGCTTGGTGTTAGGTTGCCATAACCACAAGAATATGAAAAGGAGAGAGTGTGGACTTTACATTACTGTCATTTTAGAGCAGATTTTAGTCCCTTTGGTTGTATAGACAGACCTTCCTATGGAGAGTGAATCAATATACTTCTGTCTACTTGGTGACTCTGGTGGACTTGAAGCAGTATCATTAGTTTACCTTGTCACATGCCAAGATGCAATTAGTTATATAAAAATGCTATTAAAAAGCAGTCCAACACAAACATGTGCTTTTGACATGGAAATTTAAAAACGCAATCCTGACACTAATCTCTTAAAGAATCCAGATCTTTGAAGATTCAAACAGTTCATGAATCCATAAAAAAGCAATCCCACATGACGCTGTAGTGCATCCTGACTGAACACAGTTAAAACAATTTAAATAGCCAATTTCATTTAAATTATTAGGATTCAGGAAAAAGCACTGCAACCAATCTTTTTAGTATACCCATAGGCACCTTCCAGTGAAATCTAGACTTCATTGTGAAAACATACTAAAATTCTAGAACATAAATGTTAAAAGGAATGTGAAGGTTAAAAGGAAGGGTATTTACAAGCAAGAAAAAGTGAATGCACATGGTACGTAATCATTAGTAAAATCCAATGCTGTTGGAGTTCACAGACATTTGTTGCGCAGCTGAATAAGAACACTGGAAATGTTTATGATCAAGTCTTATTTGTACTTCCTTTGTATAAGATAAGGATAATCATAAACTGATCAACTTAGCTTTCCACCCACTCAGATTTCTTCCTCTGCAGGGTAGTCTCAGCAGATTTAGGGCCAGACTGTGAAATTAATTGGACATATGGTCTCCACAATGCAACCCCAAGAACAAACCACCTACACCTAATTACTTAGGCACAAGTCTGAATCGCTGCTTTCCAAAAAACACCCAAATCAGGTCCTGCAGGCATGTACTTCAGAGCCTGTAGTCCTTTCCTGAAGATAAAAGGATGGGACACAAGGTTCACTTTTAAAATAGGTCTAGAGGAGAAATATTATGTCATTGGATTACTGATGGGGTAAAGCACTCAGAAAAGAGGGGAGGCTGAGCTAAGTGCCTTTCTCAGCCTAACATGGATTTAATCCCACATCTCCTACCTAAGAGTGCAAGAGGCATCCAGCTACAAGAGGCATAGGGACAAGAGAGCACAAGAAAGAATGTAAACTGTTGCATCTACCTCCTTTAGAAGCCATTATTTCAAAGTCAAGCAGCTATTACTGCATTTTAAAAGCATCACAAACCTCTTTACATTCTTGGTATGGTAGAAGCATAGAAGCATGGATGAGTCGTGTTTACTGGAGCCAACTGCTCTCCACCTAGAGCTTGGATTGGGGGTGGAAAGACAGGCGTCAGGCTGTGGCATTTCTCACATGACAAAAGGACATACCCTTGCATGAAACCTTCTTAAAATGTAATCTTTAAAAGCTGTATGTGTTGAAGATAAACATCCAGAAACATAGCATGGGATAACAGTGGGTGACACAGTGCTCAGTTATCCCGCAGTCAGGACACCCCTTCCTAAGTCGCACTGGGAGAAATAACAAAACTGCTGCATAATGCCCCATCCTTCATCTGGGGAAGATGTGAATGCAAAGAAGTGTAAAAAAAAATGCATTATAAGTGGTCTCTGGTGAATGTGTACCCCTTTAGATCTTCACCTACCCAAAACTTCTACAATATTTTTCATTTACTTTTAAGTAGTTGTGCACGGTTGAGCTGGACTGAACTAAAAGAAACACGTGAAATGTTTTCAGTATTTTGAATGAGCAATTAAGTAGTTCCTTTAAACACAAAAACAATGTGCAACTTGCAATTTCGAAGCCCCAAATATCTTTAACAGGAAGGGAAATAACAACCTTTTGCAAGGTGACACTAGGAAATCACGCCCCAAGACTGGAGGGGCTGATTTAGGACTTGTGAACGCGGAGCGCTGCACTCCGAGGAGGGGAACTGGCGCTGGTCGGGTCCGGCAGCAGGTGCAGTGCCGAGCGTGGCGGGGGCGGTGCGGGGGCCGGGCCGGGCCGGGCAGGGGCGGGGGCGGTGCGGGGGCCGGGCTGGGGGCCGGGGCGGACGGGACCGACTCGCCCGCACCTGCCCCCGCCCTTGCCGCCGCCTCCTCGCCCACCTGGCCGCGGCACGGGCGGCCCCGCCGCGCTCGGCACCGCTCCCGCCGCCGCAGCAACATGTTGCCCAGGGGAGCCTCGTCCATGCCGCCGCCTCCCAACCCCGCTCCCTACTTCCCGCCTCCCCGGGTCACGCTGCCCTCCGGCCTGGAGATCCTGCGCACCTTCTCGGGAGCCGTCATCGTGCTGGAGATCGTGAGTGCGCTGAGGGGACCGGGCAGGGGTGGGGAGAAGCGGCCACCGCCTCGCCTCGCTCTTCCTTGCTCTCCGTGCCGCTGCCCCGGGGGCGGCCGAGCCGCAGCTCCGCGCCCCGCGCTGCTCACCTGCCATTTTGTGCGCGGGGCAGGTGCGGGCGGCGGGGCCGGGGTTCGGTGTCCCGGGGTGGGGGGTTGTCCCGGGGGGGGCGGTGTTCGGGACCCGTGTCCCGGGGGGGCTCGGTGTCCCGGGAGGGCCGGGGTTCCGTGTCCCGGGGACGGAGGGGGGGGCGGTGTCCCGGTGGGGCCGGGGTTCGGGACCCGTGTCCCGATGTCCCGGGGGGGCCGGTGTCCCAAGGGGGCTGATGTTCGGTACTCGTGTCCCAAAGGGGCGGTGTCCCAAAGGGGCCGATGTTCGGGGCTGGTGTCCAGGTGTCCCGGAGGGGCCGGTGTCCCAGCGTCCCAGTGTCCGGGGCTCTGCTCCGCCGGACGCGCTCACCTCGGGCCGGGGGCGGCCCCACGAGGGTGGGTTTCGCGGCATTGTCGAGGACTTTTAACCCCGCTGCGACCCAGACCCAAAAGCGCCCCATGGAGAGTTGCTCCGCGTTTTGCCCGCGCGTGTTATGGGTCCTGTGCGGGCTCTTGCAGATGTGTTTCATGTCATACGTGTGTAAGTCCTCACTGGTGTACACTGGGCTGAGACCTTTGAGCTATGGCCGCGTATGAGGCTCTGCAGTGCCCTCCTACTGATTAGCAGGAGTAAAAGGAGAAAGAAAAAATAAAAAAGAAAACCCAAAACCTTGGTACAACCTACCTGATTTTATTTATTGTTTTGCTTTTTTTTTTTAGGGTCAGAGCAGAATGCTGCTTGGGTCCCAGCTTGTGAGCTGCATCCCACCCTATAAGATATGCAGCTCCACCTGAGCAAAGAGCTTGAAACACAAGTCCAGGCACTATATCAGGCCCTGAGTCAGTAGGGACAAAAGGTTAAATAGGTTGGCCCACCTATTGTGTTTCTGACAGCTGAGCTGAAGTGGACAGGTGTAGTGTGAGGGAAATAGCACAACACTGGGTGTTGACATTAGCAGTCTCTACAATACCTTTCTAAATTTATTTTTAAAGAACCCTGCAAGTGTGCACATTCAATATAATGAAAATATTTCATGTCTCTGTTTTTTTGTTTAACAGACACTTTCTCTGCTATCCCTTTTGCTTCCTCACTGTCCCTTACTATCTGGTTACGGAGTAACAGATTTGCACCTGCAGTCTTCTGAAACTAGAGAAAGTTGGTTCTTTACAGCAGCTAAAAAAGGAACCCTACAGAACAACTTTTAACACATAAACCCTTGGGAGTTTTGAACTGAGACTAGCAATGCATCTTTACATATATGTTACTGCAAAGTAACGTGAGAGAGGAACCAACTAATTTTATAGCAGGTGTTTTTTGAACAGTATCTCTCATCCAGCCGCGATACAAAAGAAAGGTTCTCTGATTCTGAAAATGTAGCCTCTGACTTCCTGGTTGTAAATCTGTAGAATTTAAACAGGAAAGGAGTCACTTGCTTGGAAATTGGTTGTAGTTGTCGCTATTCAGCAGATCGGATTATAAAGTTAAATATTTCTGTAATAAATGAACATACTTCAGATGGCAATTGTGATTTCACTGCATTTATCCTTTTTTGTTAAGAGGCAGGATTTGCAGGAAGGAATAGGATCTTTCCTTATGCCCAGAGTTTATTACACCAGGGAAGTCTTAGAGTACATATAAATTCTTCTTCTGCCCATCATGGCACAGCATCCCTCTCACTCATTCACTGTGATCAGTATGCTGAAATGAAAATTGGCAGTACTGAATTCTTCCTCAAGTTATGAGATTCTGGAAAGCTGTATATTTTTTCATGTTTACAACATCATTTACAACATGCCTTATTCTGTATGCTAGTTTTCTCTTTCACTTTATTGCTCAATGTGTTCTCTTTCAGTTTATTACTACAAAGACATTGAAAAAGAGAAGTAGTTTCATCTCTTTTATATCTCATCTGATTAGGACTACAAAACTAAACAGTATGAGATTAAGTCAAAGTCTGAAGTATATCCTTCTCATGATAATTTTTTTGTTTTCACATTTCTTTTATTTTCCTCCAAACTAGAGCAAGGGTAAAATTTTCAGCAGCAGCAGCACACACGTCACCTGGGTTCATAAATCCCATTTTCAAGACTATTTTAAGAACTTTCTGGATTTTCAGAGTGGCTTCATCTTATCACCATTTAGTAACTATCATTTCTGAGAAGAGGATTTTGCCTCCATGAGTACTTTGAAAGTACTTGATGATGTGTAATGTGTGATATCAGTTCTTAGGCAGAAAGGACTGAAGAAAAGTTCTCTCTCAGTTCATTCTCTGTATTCCTTCCCTTGCAGCTGTTTGGAACAATAGCCTGGATTTTGGTTGCTTCTACCCAAATCCCACTGCCAGTGTTGCAGGGATGGGTAATGTTTGTCGCGGTGACTGCCTGGTTCCTGTCCATTGTGTTTCTCTCTGTGTTCCTCTTCGGTTATGCAAATAGAATTGCTGTCAACTGGAACCAGGCGGTAAGATTTTTTCTCTGTTTAAGGATTCCCTTTGTTTTATAAACTGAAAATCCTTTAATGAGAAAGTGCTGATCCTAAGTGTTAATGCCTGGCTTTCTGTTTCAGTGGAAAGATTTTCAAAACAGATGAATTCAAAACTAGAAAAAGAAAGAATAGGATTCCAAAGGTGACAGAGGAAATACAGGACCTGTTTTATGATGGAGGCTTTTGACACTCTTTGAAGGAGTACACTTGTCCTCTGTGAGCACATAAAATGCTTGAGCAGCAGGAAGAGGACTAGTTTAACAGGGCATGACAACAAATTTGTTTAAATGGCCAGAAATTATTGTGGACTGGAAATCAGAGAATTTCTTGCTATCACAGTAGTGATAGTAACACCTTGTGAATAATGCAGTGTAGAAAAATACATCTAATATTGTAGAGGAAGGGATGTATTTGTGAACATTCTGTGTGATCTGGCTGTCTGAGATAGCACAGACTGGACTTTAGCACCCAGAAGGTCCCCTCCATTTCCTAAGAGAGTCTACGAGTGATGTGTGGGTTGATTCCTTAAAACTAAGGCAGCAATGGTGAGTGGCTATCAGACCTTAGGTGGTCAAAGGCAGAATGATCTGCAGTATGATATAGCTTAACATCTTATCAGGGTACTTGAGGTTTACCTTTCTTAGAGGAAGCTTGGTGAGACTACAGCTATAATTATACTCTACTCAACTATTCTTCATTATGAAGACAAAACCTGATTCCTGCTGATTCCTCAATTGTTGTGGCTTATGCTAGTGGTTCTCACAGATTGTACCTTCCTATTAAAAAAGGGAATTTGTTTACTCTAGTTTTTGCCAACCACATGGGCACCTCAGGTTTCTGACTGCTAATTTATGTGCTCCTTTTATGTCATTAATTGTTTTTTACTTTGGGTTTTAGTAGCCAAATAATTGAGCATGAGATGATATCACACACTCTCTTATATTATTGAAAGTGAGGAATAAGGGCTGGCAAAACTGATCAGAATTGAAATTTTCAAAAAATCTTCCCAAAGGACTGCAACTTTTAAAACACTAAATTATGGCTGTCTGTAATTGCTAATCACCTTCACCTTCCTCCTCCATGGCTTAGTTTTCCTGTTGACACTTTCCTTGATCATAGCTGGAATTGCATGCTTAAGTGTTATCATCTGTGGAATCTGTTTGGTTATTCATGGACAGTCCCTTAAAACAAAAGATCTTTAAAGCAAATCATAGAGCTTCATGAGTTTGGACCTCTGATAACTTCAAAGCCTATCAGTGATAACAGACTGGATTCTATTAAAAACAAACTTTAGGACTTTGACAGTGAATACACATAAATACAGCATCAGCTTTCCTGCACAATACAGGCAGTAATTATGTTAATAATGAGTTATGATCCTAGAGACCTTTACAGGGTTTTATGCTGCAACATCCTCACAAATTATGATGCAACAAAGCCCTTGAGCATGTGCATAACTGAAGTAAATTAATAGTGTCATGGGTTTCATTGAAACTGTTTGCCAGTTTACAATCATGCATCTATTTAAGAGTTGCTGGGTAAGGACAAAGGCTTTTATAGGTTGAAAATACTATACGAATTTCATCTGATGACAACTGTGTGTGTGTTACACATTGGCTACTTCATATTGACAGTGATTTGTTGTACTGTTAATTTATTTCTCTTGTATATAATAAATTACTGGAAAACTTTCTATGTCAGGAAGTTGCTATATGACTTGTATAAAGGCTGCATCTGTAGCTTCATCTGAAAAGGTGTCATAACTCAGTCAACATATTAAATAAAAAATCTCTAACTTGGTAGCTGAAACCCAGCCCTTTTCAGCTGTCAACAAAATTAAGATTAGATAGATCATTTCACCACTATTTTTAGGTACCCAAATGTTATATAGCTTCTTGGCACTAAACTCTTTAGTAGCATTTGACAGGTTGGCTTGAGGTTTTTTTTACCTTCTGTTGCAAATAAGTAATTAATTACTGGAAACACTTAAACTATTTTTGTTACTATAAATGCAGCCCTGCATATATTAATACCTTATGTTGTAACATTTATGCTAATAAAGATATTTAAAAAGTAAGATGCTACACAGTGGAAAAGATGGATTTTATGGAGAGCCACATCACTGTACATCACAGTATTAGACCAGATGGTATGACAAATACTGTCCTTTACAGCCTGACTCACAACATAATCATTTACAAAATTAGATATGAACCATCTTATCATATAGATCTGGACGTATTTTACATACACTTTGTATGAGGTTCTAATGATTATACAAGTGTGGAGGCAAGGGAGAGTTGGGTACCATGCTGACAATTACTAAAACCAAAAAAAATTTCCTCATAAGATCTTGGGGTTTTTGATCACAGAAACCATAACCACATGAACATGAAGCCTTATTGATGCTATATAGCTTCACTGTAATTGCATCCAGGAGGAGGAAATTAGAGGGTTTTGCAGGAGAAGGAAGGAAATGAGTTTGTCTTCTGAAAGTGTCTCTTCTGAATGCAGTCTGTCCTGATCTAGGTGGAATGGGGAACTGTAGTAGCAGCTTATATGGTAACTTACCAAAACTGACAAGGGTGTGATTTAAGTAGCATTAGCTGCTATCAAAAATGGGACAAGTACTGAGTTTAAAAAGAAAATTTTTTTCAATAAAAAGAAAATCTCACATCTACAAAGGAACCGCGTGTTTCTAAACAGGGAAATGCAGCACATTCTCACTTTGAAATCAGGCAGGCAGTAGGTCAGGATGTAACAGGGCAATTTCTAGTGCATAAAAATGCTGTCTGCTGCTGTGCTGGACACACAGAGTGTACCCTGTGTTCTTACTCTTGGCATACCTGTAGTCCATTACAGTCAAGTAAAGTTCATAAAGAATTCATTATGCTGAAAATAGACTCCCTATCATAATATAATCAAAAAGCATATAAATCCTTGTGTATAGTCTAAAAATTGTGTCTGTAGCTTTTGCAGACTTGCACAGTTATAGGCACAAAGTATATGTTGTATGGACTCAGGAATTGAGTGCAGTGCAAATGTCAGCTTTTCAGACTCAATAGCAGAAGGAGATGTTGGAAAATATTTTAGACATTTTAAAACTGTATTGGCATGTTTTTTTAGATCTTGCTGCTGGAACACTGGACTCTGAAATAGAACCTGCAAAGATACTTAGGCACCAGACTCTTTTCATGTGTGTCAGTAATAGAACCCAGAATTCATAGGTGTTTAAACCTTATGTTCAGTTAACGTTCACCACAGAGGAGAGAATTGCCTAGAGAGGTCCAGGAGAGAAGCATATTTAAAGGAAATCCTAGCACCTGACCTCTCAAGTCACAGGCATTTTATTCCACAGTGTCATGAAAATTTTTTTTAATTACTGGCTATTGGGTAGAGCCAAGTCAGGAAGTCTTGAGGAAATGCCTCAATTCTAGGTTTCTGATTGTATTGGGAAGTAATTTTCAGCTGTGTCAAGGGTGAGGTGTTTCTGGGCATTTACAGAAACAAAATTTAAGCATGGAGGGGGTTATAGCTAAGGAGGGATTTGTGGGACTACAAGATTGTATTGTACTGCTTGGTATGTGATAAATTTGGCCTTTATGTCCCTTCTTTTTTATCTAAGAGGTTAGTATGTGTACATAGACATGAGCACATACCTCTAAATGAGAAAGAATACAAGGTTTGGGGAGAGGGAAAGCTGCCTATTATCACTAATAATGTGAGTTGCTTATAATTGCAAGCTACTGTGGAAACATGTCCAGGTTAAGCTCTCGGATGGATTTAACACAGCTTATCTAAAGTTATCAGTGCTCATTTCATGTTTCAGTGTTGGATTTTGTTCGTACTGAGACGAGAAGAATTACATGTGTGTTGCAGCCCAGACTGATTCTGTTATTTGCTCTTTAGGACTTTATTTTCCATGGGGCTACTTTTGTCTTTTATTTTGGAGCTTTTCTACTGCAAGCAGCAACTACATCTCTGCATCACTTTCCCCGCAAATTCAATTCGACCGCACAAGAGAGGATTCTAACTGGTCATGAGTATAACATAAGCATAGCAGCTTCGGTATGTATTTTGTGTATTTGTATCAGGGGAACAGAAGTCCTTGTAAGTCCTTGTAGCCAACCATTTGACTTGGGAACTTAACAGCAAGCTAGAATAGAAAGAGGACCTGTGAGAGAAAGGATTGTCTTCAAGACCAGCAATTAGTGCCTAAGAACAACATGCAAAAACTGTTGGCATAAGCTAATGTGATAGCTACTCTTCACTGCAGTGTAGAGTTGCTACTCTTCACCATAGTGTTTTAAATATATGATCCCTACACTTTATAATTTTTAGATAAGGTAATTTGTAAAAAAAGGTGTGGTTATTTGAATCAAAATAAAACAACTGAGCCTTTATCAAGGAATGAAGTATGCCTGTGCTCAAATTTTCAGTTGCCTTTTTTGGTACACCATTTAGATAGTCCTGAGCATGCCATAGAGAAAAAAAAAACTTGGATTAGATCTTTGTGAAGCTCCACATATGTGCTTACTACATCAGACATAAAATTTATCTGTCAGGGCCCTGCTGTCTCTTATGGCAATTATTAGGGTGTTCTTCTTGATATTCTAAGCTCAGAATGAATTTTTGTCACTGTAGTTGCATTATCACTGAATCACTGTATCTGCTAATGTGGGTGTGCATAGCTGAATCAGAAAATACACCAGGCTCTAGTGCTCTCCCTGGCTGGACTCCTCAGAGGCAAGTAGAGATATGCCATGTAGACTTAGCTTAAAGAACTGAAACTAATGCTCTTACTTTTTTGTTCAATCCAGAGGGTCTTGCATACCTCAAGGAACAGTATATATTTATTAGGCTTCTAAAACCCTTTGCATGTATCTTAAAACAAACTTAAACTTAAAAGTACACCAAAAATTTTGCATGGTTAACACCTTCAGTTCATCTTAGGATAAAAACAGATGAACACTCTGAAGAGTTGAAGTGGGCATGTCAGTCTTCAAGTCCAGAGTTCCTCACCATTACCCACCTGCCAGTAAAACATTCAAGCACATCTGATCTGTCTGGCCATATGGCACAAGGACAGAGGTGATGTCTCAGAGCTATGACTGTAGCAAGGGAGATCTTTCTACTAAGTAGGTATCTCATTGTAGTATTCTACCCTGAAGTGTACCTCTTCAATCCTAGTTTAGTGTGTGCAGATCCCACTGAATATTTGGTCACTTTAGTAATTTTGTCTGACAACAGGATACTGAGGACTCCAAGTGACCCTATCCCCCTTCCATGCTACTTTTTTAAGAGAGAATTCAGTTCTTCAAGCCCCTCAAATCCCTGTCAAGATGGGGAAGGAGGAGACTCTTTTGTAACCTGCCTCAGTATCTTCGATTATGAGATGCTTGTAAATGGTGAATCAGATAACTGTAGTCTTTAAGTGTCTCTGCATTTTTTTTTTGCAAAAGTGTATATTTAGCAAGTCAGAACATGCAGAAAAAAATGTAATCCTTTGAAATACTTCATTAAAACAGTCCTGTAAGCTACCTGGCAAAAAATATAAATTATTGCTAACATCGTCTTTTAAAATTGCTTTCATATACCATGATTTAAAGAATATGTGTTCATTTTGTACAGGTGATACTTGTGTAGTGTAGCATCTGTTCAAGACTTTATTGTCAAATTAACACTTGTATGGAAAGGAAGGGGTAGGTTATTATGATTGAATTTGTATCCTCAAAGAGACAGAATCCATCATTATGTATTCTGTTTCTTTGTGGCATAACCTTCAGTTCAAATCTGTCCAATTCAATTCTTGGAGCAGGAGCGGTTTCCTGGTATTGCTCAGGAAGTTGTTCTGATGGCTGGATATCTGGTCAAGGAGGCCAGATTCATAGTTGTTTCTGTATTTCTACAAGTAAAAGAGCTCTGCTGTTTAGAGGGATGTCTTCTTAGATGTTTGATGGTAAAGGCGTTCACTTGAAAACAAATATTAGATTAATGTTTGATCAGTCTAGATAAGAGAAAACTGAGAAATGCAGTGCATGTACACATGTTTTCTTTGTACTGTAACTTCGCAGAAATTCTGTTTCATATTCTATTTCAAAATGTCTTCTGAAGCAAGCAAGTGGAGGGTAATAATTTTGTGTAGTAATAAAATGGGGTTATAACAAAGAAGTTCCTGAGAGGACTTCAGAGGGTCCCAAGCCTCTTTACCTTAAGCATTTTGATTGCGGCGGGAGTGGGAGGGCAGGGGGGTTGGGGGTAACTTTTGAATCACTTGTGTTCCTATATTCATTTAGAATAGAAAAAAATTGTAGAAAAATGTGATTAACTTTTTTCTTTTTTCTTCTTTTTTCCCTTGCTCCTTCTCTAGATTTTTGCCTTTGCAACAGCAGTTTGTTACGGTTTCAGCACAGCCCTGGCACTAAGGAGATGGAGGCTAAATAACAGTTGAAGAGAGGTTAACACCCATGTGTTCCACTTCAGATCAAATTAAGTGCTATTTGTCTGTTTTACTGTAATCTAATTCCAAAAAGACTTTTTTTTTTCCTGCTTAAAATCAGTTTTAAATGCAAATAACCCCTAATCAGGATTTTCTCAACAAGTTTCTATCTCTTCCCTTTCTAATATTTACTTTTATTGTGTACACATTATAAGTGTACTCATTGTATGGTATTAGGGAGTTCAGGGATAAACAGATGTTTTTAGCAGACAACAGAATTCTAGTGCTACATCAGTAGAGGAAGAAAATGAAAACTAAGCCAAGATGTTAACTGCATAGGCAGCTAAAATGCTTCCCCCTTGTTAAATCCTGGGATTGGGCCTTAAATGTTTTGCAGCATTACCATGCACTCCACACAGGTCTAGTCTTGAGGTTCCATGTAGAATCATGGATGTTCTGTGTGCTGCTCTTTGCATGGTCAGAGCCCAAGCTGGCTTTGAGATACCAACTTAGTATGTATTTATATATATAAAATTAACTTGGATGTACAGAGAAAATATTTTAAATAACCATCCAGTGAAATCTTTTTATACTCTTTTATAGCTATATTTGGCTATGGTCATCTGATCCTTAAAGCTTACTATGTTCCATACAAGAAAAAATCTTTTGTGGGCTGTTAATCAGTAGTTCATTAGTTTTAGGAAGTTAGCTTAATCAGATCTATTTATACGGCAAAACAAAACAGTGCATTTGTGTTGTGTGTATATACATGATATATTTTTGTTTAACAGCAATATTTGCATTGTTTTACTTTGTTGAAGTACAGCTTTGTTTTGGTTACTTCAGCTGCTGCATTTGTTAGGTATTATGTGAGTCAATGTCATTTGAATGGAATGTTACCAAATGGTGAATAATGTCGGACCTCAATACTTGCAATGTGTTACTTGCTGCATTCTAAACCTGCGGTCTTGTAAAGGTGTTTTTATTTGGACAGATGCCTGTGCAACATCTCACTGAAAGCAGTGGAATGCAAAGCAGTCCGCCTACTGTGGAATTTGCTTTTCACACAAATGAAGTTTAACTGATCCTTTCGTGAGCATCCTGTTGTATAATGACATGCAATATTATAAATAGATAATTGATTTAGCAAAACTAAATGATGACATTGTGCTCCGCTCCCTTACACTCATGCCCTTTTGCAGATGGTGAAACATATTTTTTATAATGGTAGCAAATAATTTTTGCTCTTGTGAATAGTGCCAAATAGATAAACTGGGAGAATAAAAGCTCCCTGTCTTTTTTAAACACATTGCTCACTACATCTTGCCAGTTCACCTGAATATTCTGCAGAGGCCAGCAATGGTTGGGTAAGGGAAGACAGGATTCCCTTAATTCCTGGGCTTACTCATTCTCCTTGAGCCAACAACAGTGTCTGCCATGGAAGTTACTTTATCAAACTTGTCAGGTACAAGGATCTGTAAGAGGCAGCCACCCTGAGCAGTGCCCTGCAGTCCCTGCCAACCCAGGACAGGTTCTTATGGGTGACGCAACAGTGAGTGGCAGCCGATCTGGCTACAGAACCACTTGGTCATCCTGAGCTACTACAACAGGATGTTTTCGTATATCTGTTTTCTGAATCTTTTTTTTCCCCAAAGATTTTGTACTCTGATTTTCATTTTTCTAATACTCTGTTGCATTGAAAATTGTTGTAAAGATTTTATATAGAGCCATAAACTTTTAAAAATGCTTCATATTGCATAAAATACATTTACACTGGACTATATGGATGAAAGTATATAACAAAGACTTATGCTAAGCAGCATTAAAGTTATTGATATATTTATGGCAGTAGTCTGGTTACTAACACTGTCTTTGGAAAGTGTCAAAAAACTACCTTGCGACTTCAACTGACTGATTCTAGACATACAAAATTAAGGCTAAAATTTCTTGAGGAGGCACAATTGCATTGGGGCTTGTTGTATATATCTGTGACTAGTTTTACAGCTCTTTTGCCATGTGATGCTGCATGAATATGAGTGAGAAGAGTATGTGACAAGAACACTTCAAATGGGTGCTGATCTTTGATGTGGTTGCTCCTGTATCCTGCACCCTGACTGCGCTGCACAGCACAGACTCTGCATGCCACAGCTACAGTCTTGGCAGCCAGCTGGGATGATGGAGGGCAGATCCTAATGTTTAGCCATTTAAATCTACAGAGTATGAATCGCACACATGGTGTCAATTAAAAGGCTGTCCAAGTTTAGTCAGCATTTGTACCTTACCTCCAAGTTCAAACCTGAGCTGTAAAGGTCATGATTGATGGGTGCTATTCAAGTCTCTTAATCTACTTGTAGGAGTCCAGATAGCAGAGTGTAGTTAATGTAGCATGGAAACTGTTTGCATAGTGAGGAAAGACTGAACTTTTCCTCTCAAGTATCAAAGACAAACAAAGGACAGAGAAGAGATACAGGTAAAAACTACAGTAATGAAGAATGACTTTCACAACTAAAGTGAAATGAAAGAATGGAATTTTAGTATGCAAAAGGTTTCACTGTACTTGGAGAAACATGTAAGGAAGGACACACCAGAACATGCAGATACATTCTTTGAAAAAAAGAAAAAAAAAAAGGAAAAAAGTCAGTAGTTAATTTGATATTACTTTGTACTGGAAGCTAAAAAGATGGGTGTGACTCAGAAATGGTATGTGCATGTTGGATGTCTCTATGCAAATACTCTGATATGGGAATAATTCATAATCCTTGTGATCAGTATTACAGGAGATAGGTGCAAGCTGGTTCTAGTAATTTTCACTCTTCCTTGTACAAAAATTTGCCCAAGCCTATGACCTTGAAGGACACAAGCTTAGACCTCTCCAAAGAACAGAAGGTGTAGGAAGTGACACAAGAAAAAAATTATCTCATTTAATTTAAGGTGAAAGAAAGAAGACCACCGATGCCAAGAACTGTTTTCATCAACCATCTCGATGTGATGTTGCAGTGCAGCAATGTCTAAGGTACCGTGCAGGTCCCTACTCTTGGAAAATATTATATGGTGTTTTGAATGCCACTGTGTGGTAGCTGCTGTTAAATATGGAGAAGGAGCCTCAAAGAAGACTTTCCTTCAAAAGCTGCAGGGATAAGCAACAGTTTATTGCTTTTTGCTAAAGAGAAATGAAAGTGCATGTTTTAGAAAGCTAAAGCTTTGTTAGAATTTTGTCAGAAATTATGCACAGCAAGTGCTTCACAGGAGTCCTGTCTCTGTTTCTGCCTCACTGAATGTCTAGAAATAATCCAAAATTACATGGGTCCTGTGTTGATTATTGATCTACAAGGATCAGTCTGTTCAGATTCTCATTCTCTGACTCTGTACCTTGGTTATAACTCCTGATGTGTGTAAAATGACACTACTGTAAAATACAGCTGTAACAGCTGTAAAAGGTGGGAGAGACAGAAACAGTGATCACACAAATCTGTGCCCTTCATAAAAATTAAAGAAAAAGCCCTGGATAATCACTAAACCAGCATCTTCTTTCTTTGTTGCTTCCAAAACCAGATGACAATGCTGACTCCCACTGTACTGCCTCTAATCATTATATTTTTGCATTTGCTTTATAACTTCAAAAAATGTTGACACTCATAATTTCTCCATCTTAATTTGAAAAAAATAATATTCAGAGTTTAAAACTGATAGCTTATTTGTTCCATTTTTGTCTAGATACTGTGAAATTGGTCTCTGAACACAAATGTCCTGATGCCTTTCTTGGTGATACAGAAAGGCTTCCCAGGTTTTTGTCTATAGATAATAGTGAACCATGAGTTCTCATACTGAGATACAAACAGAACTTTGCTATTTTCAATCTTACAAAGAGAAAAACTTGAAAGTTAGAGCATGTTGAATTTCATTCTTAGCTGTAATTTGTACAGTTGGTCATGACAACATTAGTCTTTGTTGAAACACAGAGAAAACCATCAGAAGTAAAAGTGAATCTGATACACTAAAATCAGTAAATAGCAATGGAAAGTCTTTAATTTTTTTTTAAGCAGCTGAGTTTAGCATGACTGTACCCCTTTCTCCCACTGGCTTAAGTTTCTTTTGGTCAATTATGGTGTTTATCTAGATACCTTTATAACCTGACCAGCTCAGAATTTATTGTATTTATCCTCAAGGTGCTCTTGGAAAGAGGAAAAGTGCTATTTCCATTTCACAGGTGGGAAACTCAGAGACACTGAACAACATGCTTGCCAAGGGCCTCTCACAGGAGATCTGTGGTGGAGCAGAAAAAGGAAACCTGGTTTCTCAGGTGAGAGTTTCCTGTGCCCTGCCCAGCAGCCCCTACTGCTGCCCTCTGTGGGCTGGAAGGAAGCAGTGTAGTGTGGATAGCATGTGATCTGTCCCACTCCTGTGTCTGTCCTGGTGACATTTCTCTGGCAATTAGTTACGTGGTGTCAAAAAGTAGAATGACTGTGGAGGATTATAAGTCAAAGAGAGGTTTAACATGCCAAATTGGCTTTCCTAGATCAAGCATCACAGTTTCATGGTGTTCTGACAAATTTTGGTTATCCAGTTGTAAATAGGCTACATGGAGTTCCTGTTTGAGATATTGATCTACTGCCTTCATCTTAAGAGAGGAAACAGGTCCTCAGGAATCTGCAGGTTTCAGCTGCTCCCTCCTATACAGCATGTTTAAGCCCTAAATTCTTGGTGCTAGCAAAGTATTAGCTGCCTTAAACCTGTCAGGACACAGCACCTTTCAGTTCAGAAACCTGAGCTAAGTTTTGGCAACTAACCTGTAAAGCTGTTCAAGGGAACCCAGTGATCAAACATGATTATGCCTCAGTGTGGCTTTAACACCATTCTTGCCATGGGGCTGTGTCTTGGTTTGAGGGGAAAAACCAAAATGTTTTACCCACAAGCAGGGGAGGGGCCTCCTCCACAATAATCACACCACTCTTTATCAAATTTAAGAAAAGGAATTTTAATACAAGAAGGATAACTGATATATATATATATATATATATGTAAACAGACTAGTGCAACCCACTTCCCCAACACCACAAGAGAAAAAAAAAAACAACAACAACAAAACCCAGCAGGTTTTCCTCCGGGAGAAAAGGTTATACTTAAGTGTCTTTGTCACAGCCCGGCTGGCTGCAGAGTGAGTTTCAGTCCCTCTCCAGCGAGACAGACGAGCAGTGGGCTTTCAGATGGACTCAGTCTCTTCCCCCTGTGTTCCCCGTCCAAGAAGCAGAAAGGTACGAGCAACCAGCAGCAAATCCAAGGCAGGCAGCAGCACGGCAGGAAAAAAGGTAGTCCAAAGTAGGCAGCGGCAAGACAGCCAGGGAAAAACCCCAGCAGTAACCAGCAGGGCAGCCTGCCTCCTTGGAGCCCCCACTCCCCCGTTCCGCCGAGCCAAGACTAAGGAGAAATATCCAAAAAAAAAAACCAAAAGAGACAAACCTGCCCCCACCCCAGCGATCACAGTTAACTGCTTCTTTTGTTAACCGCTGGCCTGGGCAGTTAAGTGGCAGGGGAGAGAATTTACATAATAATCCCAAACTACAACAGGCTGTTGCAAATATCTGTAAGGATTCTGGAGATTCTGGACAAAATATCAAACACTTAATGTCCAGACTTACTGTGCATGTCTCCAGAGAGACTCTTATGCAGAGAGACTCAGTGATCCTTGTGGGTCCCTTCTGACTCAGAATATTGTGTCATTCTGTGATACAAATATCTCAAAGGTGGGTGCTGAGAGGATGATGCCAGACTCTTTTCAGTAGTGCCCAGTGACAGCATGAGGAGCAGTAGCCATAAATTAAAGCACACAAAGTTTTGCCTCAACGTGAGGAAGAACTTCTTTCCATTGAGGGTGGCAGAGCACTGGAACAGGCTGTCAAGGGAGAGCGTGGAGTCTCCATCTCTGGAAACATTCAAAACCCACCTGGATGTGTTCCTGTGTCATGTGGTCCAGGTGACCCTGCCTTGATAGGGTGCTTGGACTACATGATCTCTAGAGATTTCTTCCAACCCTTACAATTTTGTGATTCTGTGTTTCTGAACTCTGTAGATCCATACAAGATTTTATTGTGATTGAACCATTGCTAGTAATTGTAAAAGAAGGACTGGAGATTTTAATCTCATTCAAATACTTTTTCCTGTTCATATCAACGAGGTGTGGCCTATGTCCTTGGCCACTGTTGTGACACAATAGATCAGAACCCAAAGAACAGCTCTGCTTCCTTTGCAGAGAAAAGCATCATAGTATCATAGAATAGTTTGGGTTGAAAGGGATCTTAAAAGTTCTGCAGTCCTCCTGCTGCAGCACTGGGGCATTCCACAGCTCCATGACCATGTACAAAGGTGCTGGGGCTTCCTGGTGAACTGATTATAGGCTTGGGCAGTTCTGTTTGCAGTGCCCACCATTAGCTGGCTTATAACATTACTTTGCTATAAGTGGTGTTTTGGGTTCAATAAGCATTACCAAACAATGATGCAAAACATGTTTTATTTCTATAAACACTTTGCTGACTTGTTTTTTCCCCACACAAGGATCACAGCCATTTTAATTTGTGATTACTTTTCAAGTTGAAGACATAGTTTAACATAATAATGTAATTAATGATACTCTTACTCTTCACAAATTGCTGGGCCTGGAGGTATTTCCAGACTTGTGGATCAAGGTGATCTCCCTACCTTGGTTACAGCTCTGTGCTACGGTAAGACCTAAAAAAGCATTTTCTCTCTGCCTTTCCTCTGTTTTTGGAAAGAAAGAAGGGACCTCCCTGGACAAGCCCGAACCCAGTGTGGTGTATTGGAATATGATTCCCTGTTCAGTAGCATAAGAAGGTAGGTCTTAAGGTGGTTCCATCCGGATAAGATACAAAGTTATGGCAAATGGGGAAATGAAGTGGGAGGGCTACCAGTTAGAAAAGGAGAATAAGACCTTAGTACTTGGCTATGGTTGTTTGCTGTATGAAATCTGGCATTGAGTCTGGCACTTAGCTCTATAGTATGCCTGTTTTTCAAACTGTAAATGCTTTGGCCTGGGATCTAAACCCTGGGGAACCTGTAGGGCCAGATTAGAGCTTTGGGCTTTTGGAATAAGAGGCAAGATGAATCATCACCAGATGCTTTAACCCAAAATTCAGGAGCAGAGGAGAAGGGGGATTGTTTTCAGATCCACTTTCTAATTTGGTATCAGCTCTAAGGGTTCGGAGAATGACAGGAGTAGTTCTCCTCTACCTCTGTTCCTGGCTCCAATTGCTGTGGACCCTCCATGCACTGGGGGACAGAAAGGAGGAGGACTTGGACAGAGGTGTCATCTGAATTCTGAGACATGCCTGACTTACCCATGGCAGTGGCAGCTGTTCCAGGACCAAGTCCAAGGTCCAGCCCCTGACCTGTTATAAAAACTAAATATATATAATAATGAAATTGTCAAACAACAAGCCTGAGTCTTAGCTGAGGCAAATGTTCTTAGAAAAAGATGAGTTACCTCAGAGAGAAACTTAATGGTGAACAAGAGGCCAAAATGCTCTTTTAGTTATATAAATGCAACTTCCAGTCACCAGCAAGGAATTTCACCAATGGAAGTAAGACCAGAATTTTCCCTCAGCACTAATAGAGCTGACCTTTGAAACAAGTGGTATTACAAAGTCCTTGGCCTTGTGTCATTTGGTGTTTCCCTTAAGGATCCTGCTGTGAGGGTGAGTTGCTACTGGGATATGTTACTGCTGCCATTAAGGGGCACATAGCCTTTGTGACCATGGCAGACTTAGAAAGTGTGAAGACTCTAGTAGGCTCTCAGCATTTGTAAAATCTCATTATTTTGGAGGATTAGCTTTATGGCTTGTGAATGGTTTAGGGTTGGCAATTGGACAGGGTATTTGAGGGGCAACGTTGCATAAAGATCTTAAGATGAAAAACTGCTACACCATCACCAAGTACAAGTGGTTTGTCAGGGATATGACTAGCACTGCTGGATGAAAGGATAGCAGGAGAAGAGATCCGTGCTGAATTTGCTTCCATCTGAAATACCGTAACTTTTTTGGTAAGAGTAGCCGCGCAGTCTGCAGCGCTGCTGCTGCAGCCCATGGGTGCCGGGGGCGGTCGGTGCCGGCAGATGGAGCCGCAGCGTCGGGAGCCACTCGCTGCCTGCCCCGTCCCGCCGCGGACACAGCCCTGCCAGCCCCACTGCAGCCTCCAACCTGCCCTCATTCCAAATAAACACAGCTCCCAGGAGTCCAGCTAGGAACACTCATTATAACTTAGGTGAATCATCTGAAAGGACCGGGCTTGCTTTTTCATCTTTTTGTTATAAGAAGACAGCAACAACTTCGTGCTGTACATGACTTGATACTTCTGTCACTATGGTTGTATTACAAATTTCATATTTATCAAAAATAATCCTAGTACACAAATATGATGCAAAGTCCCTTTTTGTGGAGCTGAGGCAGCTGGAGACAGTACCTTTCACTCTTCTGCCTGCAAGACGCAGTTGACTTTATTGACTTCTATAAATCATTTGTGATTGAAATCCATGTAGCCTCCACTAGGTCAGAGAAGTAGAAACAAGCCTTCAAACCTCAAGAGGATTTTGGAGGGATTACTTTTCCCTAGGGAGTTATAAAAATTAACCAGGTCAACTAATTTAAAATGGCAACTGAATCAGTTCATACCATGGAGTTGCTGTCAATGTTCTTTTAGACAAGTCAAGTTCTGTGCAGGCCATGAAGACATCACCAAACTGAGTTGGTACAAAGGTGGCAGATGAACTTTAATATAGCTAAATCCAGGGAAATGCATCTAGGAAAAAAATATCCACATCAGACTTGAAACTGAGTTACAACTTAGGAAAGAGATCTCTGAGCCTTTGCTGATAGTTCTCTGAAATCATTAACTCAGTATGCAATGGCAAACAAAATCCAATAAAATGTTGGAAATCATAAGAAAGTTATTGGGAACAGGACAGAGAGTGTAGTGTTACTGCTACATTAAAAAATAAACCAACCTACACTGATTCATTCTTCTAATAAATGGCAGCAAAAATGATTGAGGTGTTGAAGCTGCTGCCTTATGGAGACTGAAAATACTGGTACTCCACTCCGAAGTGAAGGACATGATGGAGTGGGATAATCATGATTTACCAAATGATGAGCATGCTGGTTAAACTGAACATGTAACTGTTGTTTACAAGGACCTTGTATGGGATCCAGGGGACACTGAGGCAATTAGCAAAAGATCAGTTAAAAGAGAAAAAAGAAAGTATTTGCTGGCACAGTGAGTAGTGAACATCTGAAGCTTGCTATCACAGGAGCTTGTGGAGAAAACAGTATTGGCATGTTCAGAAAGGAATTAGATATATTAATAGGTCTTTATGATAAAACGATGAGGCAGGAGCATAACTTTAGTATCACTAATCCAACAGTTGTGAATGCTGCATGTTAGGGGAGAGGACTACAGGTAACAACCAGCCTCACATGTTCTTCCTAAACAGAATATCTCCTTGCCACCTTTGGAAACAAGGCGGTGTGTGAGATGGCTCACTGTGTGACTGTCTCTTATATGCAGCTTGTGACTTCTTCCACGTGGCAAGGTTCCCCTGCAGGATACAGCCTCACCTGAGCACTCCGTCTGTGCTCCATCACCAAAATGCTGCGTTCAGTCTCTGGCTGATGCCTGGGGCCAGCTGATAGTTTAAAATAAAGCCAGTTAAATAAGATTTTAAGGAAAAGGTGCAACTTTTATATCCTAACATAAACAGAGCTGCTTGGTTTGGTACAAATGAATAACAGTGTTGGCTTCTGGTCCTTCACAAGGCAATGGGAGAACAAGAGGGAAGATCAGGTCATGCTCTTATACAGTTTTGGGAACAGTAAATGGGTGAATGGGTACAACACCTTCCCTTTGCCGGGAAGACTCTGGGGGGAGGGAGGAGGCAGTCCAGGGTTGGTAAAAAATCTAGGCTGACCTGAGACAATGCCCAAGTCAGCTGAAGAAGTTCTAACTTATCCTTTAGTACTGCTTTTCAGACTTGCCCCCAAAACAGTCTTCAGCAGTGACAAGGTGAAAGCTAATTGTAAAACTAAGTACATGTACAAAGTTATTGAAAAAAGATTAAGGACATTTTCATGTTATCTCCTAGGTACTTCCTGGCCTGTTTCTTTCTCCCTCAGCTCATTACCTTTTCATCTACAATTGTGCAAGTGCCGGGCTGCCTGCACACACATGTAAACACACATATGCACACACAAAGATGCAGACCTACACACACACACACTTCCTCATCCCACTCACGGTTTTCGCTAATTCCCTTCCCAGTCTCTCCATAGAATCCTGGTTCAGCCATTCCCTCTGCTCCATCTTTTTTCTTTTAATACAGTCACAATTTCCTCTGGGTAGTGTTTTCAAGTCCAGTATGCCTTTTCTGGTGTTTCATCCCTGCCTCTTCTCACAGTCCTTTTGCCATGTTTTAATCTTCCCTGTTGTCAGCCTTAGCTGACTTGCCACTTGTGTTAGACACAAGGTGGGGATGTCGTCCAAGTGCCTTAACAGGCCTGTGGGGCTTCAGGTAACCAAGGGGTTAGACTCTGCTGCTGGACATGCCACTATTTCCATGTGTTGAGTGAGTGGGCTCCCTCTCCCTTGTAAAACATGCAGCTGCTTAGTAATATAGGTACAAAATTCTGTTCTCACTATAGGCAAAGCAGTTTTTTCCAGTTGCTCTGTTTGAAAGGACTGAATGACTTCTGATGAAATCTTTCTTAGACAGTTCAACAGAAAAAAAGCAATCAGAATGGAGAATTTCAGCCTGAAAGTATTTCAAAGGAAAGTGTTACATTTCTTTAATGATAGGCAACCCTTTCTGTTCTGGCCAGAGCGTCTTTAAGCTTTCACAGCAAAAAGTCCCCTTGACACCAAAGCAACACTGCCTTTTTTGGATAAAATTTCAGCTGTATGATCATCACTGGAAAATGTTTGTATTGTTATTATCGATTTTTTTCATTTATAATCTAAATGCCATTTTTCTGAAGTAAATGAGAATGAGGTTTGCTTTTCAGACTGACTGAGAAAGTATTTGCCACTTTTAAAATCTCCCTCTTCCTTGAGCTATGTACCACTTTCCTGAAAGTCTGAGGCTGAGGACCTCTCCCCATACTGCTGTGGGGCAGCTCTCTTGGCTTGTTCAGCTGTGCCAGCTCACATCAGCTGAGCATCCAGGCTGGTCTTTAATTAAGTTCCTTTTGAATCTTTAAGCTTTAGGGTTTCTTACCAAGCAATCAACATGAGGATGAGGGACAGCTGACATTAAGAGATACAAGTATATGGGGCAGGTGAAGGGGACACACTTCCAGGACCAGTGTTTCAGAGGCTCACAATAACACACTTCCCTCAGAGTATTCTTTATTTGAATATCCACTAAAGGATAGCAAATAACCACCGGATTCAGCATAAGTCTGGGTATTCAACACAGAGGCTGCACAGCTTCCTGGATTGTCTTTAACAGGAGGTGAGGCAGTCCTGGAAAGCTTTCCATTTTCCAGCCTGTTGGCTTTAGCAATAATGTCATGTAAGTCCAAAGGGAGACAAGTGACCTTCTAGCTTATGCTATTGTGCTGGTAACACACATAAACAAAGCCTGTAGTTAGAGGGGGAAGAATTTCACCAAAAATAAGGTTTAAGGAGAAGTCCTTTCCTTTTCACCTTCTCATATAACCCTCCTGTGATGAAAGCTCTTCCAAGTGACTGGTGTTTTCATTCTTCATGCCCCTAAGGGATTTAAACTCACCTCATCTACTGTCAAAAGAGATGCTTAAACACGAAACTCTCATCTAGGCTGGAATAGCTCATAAACATACATACACTTGCTGAAGGTGAACCATAGTGAACAAAAGGCTGTTGTGTTCACATGGTGGCAGGCATCAATAAATTTCAGGTGATAACCATTTTCCCATCATATACTTGTCATCCATTACCAAATGACTATAGAATATCCCTGACAGGCTATAGGTGGAAATGTTAGTAGGTGTGGAAGATGATCAAATGCTTGTATTATTATGTCATTACTAGTGCCCATAGCCACTATCAGCCTGGATGAATTTTCTACTCTTCTGCCATCACACATTATGCTGAGATCTGGCTGCAGATGTAGTCTCAGGTGAGTCTGCTTCCCACAGCAATTTTGGACATCCCCACCTGGACTGCTACTGCCATCCCAAAAATGCTGCTGCATGTCCCATCCTGGCCTGCTGGCCACATGGAGTGTACCTGTCCTGCAGGGAGCTGGCAGCTCTCTCTCTCCATAGATGTGGGCAAAGCATACTGAGCAACACATCCAGCAGAAAGGAGGAAAAAACTATTTAAAGTATTTCCTATCTTTAACATTTGAAAAATCTAGACTGTTCCAGTGTTATAGTGTGCCCCTTGTGGTTTACCCTACGACTCGGTCCAGCGCTCCCTTTGATGTATTGCCCGCAGCATAATAAACTTCACTGAAGAACAAAAAAACAGCTTGTCTCTGTGAAAGCCACAAATATATGAACTGGAAATGTTAACCAAACTGAAGCTGTACCATGTTTTTTGCAGGAGCAGATTCTTTTATATTAAGGGGCCTAAAAGTAGCCAAACAGAATGGTGGTCAACCTTGCTAGAATTTGCCTGGGTAGCAAATGTGTTTATAGCAGTTTTGTAAATTACTAAATTTTGATAAGTGCAGAAGAGGGAAAAGGACTTTCTTTAGAGCTAAGTGTCTTAGGTTTGTTTTTTCTCTCTTCAGACTCCTGATTTCAGCTTGTACAATATCAAAGAAACCAAACAAAAATATGAAAAATGTGACTTCTGGGAAATAATCAATTGTGGGAAGAGCAGAACTCAGGTCTGAGAACTATAATTGGAAAATAACTTCTGCAAGACCAAATCCCCAGCGCCCTATAAGTTTAAAAAGGAAATATTATGTCTACTCTATCCTGAACACTGGGAGATTTTTTCCTCTCACTGTATTAATTTCTATTTCTCATTCCTGGAAAGGGACCTCTTTTTTACGTATCTTCTAATTTTGTGGTGGGGATTGTGGATTTTGGTGAAATGCCGAAGTTTAAAGACTTTCAACACTGAAAGTTTCTAAGAAAGAAATTATGTCAGATAGTCTCTCTTGCCTCATATGACACTTGCCCTGAGATTTACTGCTGCTTTATTCTAGGATGCTGGAGGAAAGCTATGCTGCCACTGGGGGAGCAGCCTGTAGTTCATTTTTCAAACAGTCCTTCACTGTCCTCAGAGAAACAGAAAACTGATAAGAAAATGTAGTGCATCAGCTGTAGCAACATGCCACATGCATTAAATTCAGGGTATATTTTTAAAGCCATGTGTATGATGTGAAAGGCTAAAAGTCCCATTGTCTTTTTAAGTCATGAAGGGCCAGCTCCTCAGAGGCCAGAATTATGACCACTGTTGCCCTGCCTGAATATGGGTGCAGAGTGCCCAAACTGGAGTTTCCTGACAGGATTCAAAGTGAGAAGGCAGGTAAGGTGTTCCAGTGCATGGCCAGGAGACATTGTGGTGCCTATAGCTAATTTTAATTTCATTTTAAAGGTATCATATCACAAAATACACTAGAAAAGGGTACAAGAGATGAGGAAGAACACGCCAAATGTCTAAAAGGCAATTGCTGCTACTTGTGCTTCCCTTTCTATTCCTAATTTGAACAGTCCTGTGCAGTGTGTCACATTTGTTTCAAAGGGAGTTCCCATAGCACAGGGCACTGCACTCACCGAAATGCCTCACCTTGTCATCCCCAGCTTGCAGGCAAGGACTGTGCATATGTTGCTGTGTCCAGGGCACTGGTCCCCTCACCCACACCCAGCAGTATTGTTGAGGTGCAGCTTAATAGGAAATATCCTATTTCACTTTTTCTGTTGGCCTCTGGTCTAGCTTTTGAATTTCATGTGGGTTTGTGCTATACTGGAAGACCTGGATCAGAGACCAGTGCTAAATGTGCAAATTATTCCCTTAAACTGTTTCAGAACTTGCCATCAGAGAATTATAATGTGGGACAACCTGTGAGATGTATCTGCAAACAACCATAGTCAGGAATAATTCTTTCAAGACAAACAGGACCCCAGCTCACAGCTTACCTTCACTCAGTTGTAAGACTTGCTGTGAGAAGTCCTCCAAGTGTGCCTTGTGCCTACCAAGCAAGACACAAGCTATTTATTCACCTTATTCTATTAGGAAAGATGTGCAGTTCTATATGCTGAGCTCACACCCGCATTGTTGCTCTCTACATGTAGTCTATGTGTTGACTCAATAGGAAGCAGACCATGAAATCCCAAAAATCTATCTTGGAGGATGTCTGCATGTTCCCTGACAGCTGCCAGATCTCATGGGGATGAGAAGCTCTCTCCATAGAGTGCTGTGCTCTATCCCCTGAGAGTTCTTTGCTCTTTTACAGAGTGTTCAGTGATGACCCCAGTAGAAATCTTTTTGTGATTCTTAACTGAGCAAGATTCCCATTGCACAGTCAGCCTTTACCCATTTCAGGGAAAAAAATTTATTATTAGGGACAGAAATAAGGCATGCAAATCCATTCATTAATACACTCTGGCTTTTCCAAAGCATCTCCTCATCTAGGTTAATCAAAAGCCATGCAAAGCGAAGAGGATTAGAAAAGTATTTTTCCACAAGGAATTTCTTAATGATTTTTCTGCTCTAAAGCTCATCACTTATGTGCTGGTTTTGGCTGGAATAGAGTTAATTTTCTTCACAGTGGCTAGTATGGGGTTGTGTTTTGGATTTGTGCTGAAAACAAGGTTGATAATTTGGAGATGTTTTTGTTATTGCACAGAGCCAAGGTCTTTTGTGCTCCTCACCCCACCCAATCAGTGAGGAGGCTGGGGGTACACAAGCAGTTGAGAAGGGACAAATCTGGGATAACTGGTCTCAGCTGACTCAAGGGATATTCCATACCATATGGTGTTACCAAAAAAGGTATTTTTGATTATTACTTTGACTCTGTAATGCTCCAAGGCACTGAGAGTCCCAGAATGAAAAGCAGAACTGGGGTGCCAATGGAAAAGGCTCCAGTGCTGGTGTCTCAGGAAGGCTACAGACATGCCCTTGCAAGGAGTCTTCCAATGAAGTGCCAAGTACAAGTTGGCTTGGCTAGCAGGCATAAATTTCACCACAGAAATGTATACAGGCATAAACTGCAAGCCTCTGGCAAGTAATTTTTGTACAATTTCCTTGCCAAGTGCTCCTGTTGGGGCTTACATCAACAACTCTGCACACAAGTCAGAACAAAATCAGCTCCCAGTTCCAATGTTATTCTATCCCCATTTAGCTTTTCCTGAAATCACCTTGCATTTCATGGTTCCTTAGTTCAGCGGATGAGACTAAAGGCTTACAGAGGCCATATGATAAACCAGGGCAGTTTGACTCAAACTGAGCCAGTTCTGCAGAGCAGCAGTGACTCTCCCAACACATCATCACAGCACACATGGGTGTCCCCTTGCTGGGTAACTCGGACCTTGGACTGGAAGAGGGGCAGGATTTGCTATTTAGTCAAGAGCATTATTACAGAGGCCTGGTGAGAGAGGTGCCAGGTATGTTAGACATGGATAGTGCGGCAAAGAAGCCACACCACGTGGCTTCCAAGCCAAGTGACAGCAGGACACAATGTCCAATGACCTCAGCTGAAGTCCTTGGCATTTGCTGTCTTTGGGAAATACTGTGAAGAAGATAATCTGTAACAGCAGGTTTATGGCAAGAAACTATCATTTACAGTTAATTTTTCAGTAAGGTTTTATCCTCCATCCTATTCATGTTCCTAAGCAGTTTAAACCTTTTTTTATTAATCTGAGTGCTTAGCCAATATTTGACCCACCAAAGGTCATTCCTCTTAGAATAAGAAGCAGTTAATAAGTTTCAAGTACGCACTCAGAAAAAAATTGTATTTATAGAAAATAACTTTTTTTAAAAAAGCTTATTTTCACTAAGCTCACAACTGAAATAAACAGCAACAGCCACCAACCCCCACCCCCCACCCCCACCCTAAAATCTGCCCTCCAACAAGCTCTGGGCTCAAAAGCCTGTACTTCTTTCTCCTTTCTCCACTCCTTCCCTTTAGTTTCAGTGTCCCAGTGACTGGCTGCCTGTCTCCAACACTCCAATACATTTCTACTGCCTCAAAAAGGCAAAATCTCAGAAGTCTCTCTGACACATGCAAGGCACATTTCTCAGTCTCCTACCCTGCTGGTTATCACCACGGGCCCCTGGGGTCCTACTTGGATTCACTCTGCCCTGACGCTGACAGTGTCACTCAGGGTGGACCCAGCCCCATGATTGTGTTTCTTTGAGGGGAACACTGCTTCTACTGGCAGCTCCGAGCATACTGGGAGGAGCTAAGGCTACTGGTCCCCCTGCAAGACAGTTCCCGTGCAAGGAGACTTCTGTCAAGGAGCCTGTGAAGTGGTATGCATGTCCTAGATGTCTTGTCTCTAGACTGGTCACTTTGGAAAACAGTTACAACTCGGTAGGGGTTTTAACATCTTCATTAATGACCTACTGAGACAATGGGACAGTGAACACCCCCTCTGCAAATTTGCAGATGAAACAGAATTGGGAGGAGTGGGTGGGGTCATGTTGCCATCCATGATAATATTTCTCTTTCCTGATTTTTGATCAGATGGCTTTTCTTCAGGTATAAGGATTTAATCCCTTGCAGTAACTGCAAAGCACTCAGAGACTTTGTGTTAGATGTCCAATAAAGAAGTGATATTTAACCAAAGAAAACCACAGAATGACATTTTCAGTATTGGTGACATCCCATAAGTTAGGGCAACAGAAATATTTAACCTATTTCATTAATGATATGGAGCCAGATCCAGTTCTCCTCGAGGAACATCATAGTCTCTCCACTGACTTTCACATGTCTGGAGCACATATACAGTGTATGTAGTGTATCTTCACCACATCAGTAACTCATGGAATGTTCTCCTAACGTTTAGAGAGTGTATGGTACATTTTATGTATATTTATATATATATAAAAGGAGTATGATTTTACTGCCATGGCTAGGCATAAAAGTATTCATTAGGAAGTCTTACCTTGTACCTTGTACCTATTCCAAGGCTGAAGTCTACAGCAAAATGCAAATCTGGAGGAATGAAGGGAAGCCATTATTAGTTTTTCTATGAAAATGCTATTTTTATTAAAAGCAAAAGGTGAGCTGAAGGCACCAAACCTCTTTAAAATAACTTGGGGTTTAGTATCAATAATGGAAATATATACACTATGGCTGGAATAGGTCTAGCACCTCTCCCATCATTTCTGACTGTCATTAAATAAGAAGTTTAAGGCCAATGAATATAATAAATGAATGATCTTAATACTTTGCTCTTAAATTGTTTCCATTTCACAGGAAGTTCAAGTTTCCTTCAGTAAATGGTTTTATACTTTTCCAAGCATTCTTGCATTCTATTAAAATCTATTTTGTATGCATTAAGGCTTGGTTTATTTATTTGAGAACAGGAACACCACAGAAAAATCAAGAGTATGGTATTTTAAAGGTTACATTTCTTTAAAATAGTTAGCAAATCCTTCTCTCCTGCATTCTGGGTAGGGTATGTGCATCACTGCTTTCAGTTTCTTGGGCAGATAGTGCTCATTTCCTAAACAACAGCCTTACACAGATTTAGAAATGCAAGTCAGAAGTGCAAGTCTGAAATGCAAGTCAGATCAGAAGTGATGAAAACCCCTTGCAACCAGAGTTCCCCACTGCTTTCCATGGAGCTCTGGAAGGGACAGCAAGTCCTTGTGCAAGAATCAGATCCCAGGACTGGAGCCTCTTAATTGCCTCAGGCAGGGGGCTTTCCTGGAAGGTGTCCTGAACAGTGGAAGTTTGGTACACTTTACTGTTCTTTGATAGTCAAAACCTGGAGTCTCAAGAACTGAAAAATATGGGGGGGGGGGAGGGGGGGGAAGAAATAGGACATGTCAACTACTCCTAATGAATCTAGTTTACTATGTGTAAAGAAAAACATCTTTTTTATAAAACCACATAGTTATTTTTTTCTGGTTTTCTCAACAAATTAAACACCTTCTACTTCACAAGGATTGCACACCACTGTTCATTGCATATGCAGTATATCCTGCTAATTTATTGAAGAAGATAAAAGCCTAAGCATTCTTGCAGGAGTTAATTCTAGAAAATTAAAGTAGTGAAATCTACATTCACTTTACTGAAATTTTTCTGGTATCTATCATGAGTCCTTTATCATTAATTTACCTCAAACACTTGTTGGATTTTTGATACAAGCTCTAGGAAAATCCTCCACTCACTCTTCCATTTTCATTCCACTAGTCTAGAAGAAAGTTTGTTAACAGTCCTTCTTTGCCTATTTTTATATTCCTTTAGCACATACCACAAATATTTAACACGTTATCCAGGATCCTGGTTAAGTGCTCTGCACACAAACTCCAAACCCTAAGCCAGGGTCTTGGGAATGCTAGAAGAGGAAACCTTGGGTCCAGGGATTAGGAGGGAAGACAGGATGGGTGTTGGAGCCACTGCCAGCTGTCCCTGGGGTCCTGCCCTACAGGGAGGATCTGCTAATGGTCAGAGCTGACAAAAGCCACTGGGAGAGGCAGCTACAAGAAAGTGCTTTAATTCAGATATTACACAGGTTCCCAGTGCCATAGACTTATGGAGAAGACAGGAAGATGGAACTAGTAACTAGAAAGGCTTTAAAAATCCAGTAGGTGGAATACATCTTACATATATAAATATGTATATACATATATTAATATATAAATTATATTTACATATACATACATATGTATGTGTGTGTGTATGTGTGTGTCCGTAGAGAAAATATATATATATAAACACCCAACTCTGTAGAAGCCTACTGCCAACATCCTAAACAAAGGAATTCCCGGTAATATCCCATCTGCTTTTACCTGGGTTGTTTGGGAGACTGGAGAGTCTGTCCAGCCTTTCACATCATCTGAATGCTGTCTCACTTCTGCCTCCAAACAGGCAGGTGATCTTACCTTCACAAAGCACATCACTTCATGTTTTGTTCCTGGAAAACAGACCAGGGATATGGATGAAGCAAAGCCAAACTTGGCTTGCTCACCCTAAACCTGTGGAAGACGAGATTTTGGGGCAAAAGGAGGAATATTTTTGGTATCCACTTCTGGGAACTTTCTTTAAAATTCCTCCCATTTTTTGTGACCTGGTCTGGGCCAAGAATAAGAAAGAAATAAATGTGCTTCTTGGGAGCATTTCAGTAATACCTAGTGATAAGTTGTCTCTGGCAGAGATTATTTCAGCAGGATCCAGAGAGGATTTAAAGTCCAAACAGAGACAGGAAAGCAGCCCAGCGCTCCATTTGAATTGAGGGTAGAATTAAATCAAGTGGCACAGCAGCACACGAGAATCCCCATCAAATATCTCTAAGAAGGCAGTTTAACATGGAATTACATGGTGGCGTCTCCTTTTGAGAGTCTGCAGGGACATAAAGGGGAGTAAGTTACACAGGCACTTGCCTGTACTGTGTCTCCAAATCTCAGTAGCACACAATGAATGAGGAGAGAGTAGGGGAGGCACAACCACTCCTGGTTTGCTGTTTAAACATCTATGGCAGTAGGTGCAGTCTCAACCCTGCTTCCAGGGCTTTGGCCATGAAGGAAGCTCAGCATGACAGCAGAAGAAGCTTGCTGTGTGCCCATAAGAGCTTGAGGAACTACCTCCTGTTGTGGGATCCTCAGGGAAAGTGAAGTTTTGGGCCATCTCATAGCCTGCCTAAGACAGAACCTGGCTTTGCAGTTTTCTGTCTTCATCTTTCTAGAATCTGGCTCCTATTTTCATGTCAGGCCCAAGAACACACTGGGTAAGGTATGTTGCAATTCCATTACATGCTCAGTGAAAGGCAAACATAGGTGTGGTTGTGCAGGAGGATTGCTGCAGGTACAGCTGAAGTCATGCTGTCATCTCTGATGTTTTGTCCCCAGCACTGGCAGAATTCCTCCCAGCTGCACCTTGTCAAATTGGAGGCACGAAAAATTGAATCTGTAATTAAGAAAGCACTGAAAGCACATGTCTCTAGATTGGGATGCTTATCAGGTATACATCAGACTCCCTCTACCAGCAGAATCATGTTGAGAATCTATTTGTAGGATGTGGTTTATGAAGATTAATAAGACAGCCAAATTATGTCAACTTATGGCAAAATCCATGTATTTGTCTTTCAGTTCAGATTCCAAGAGGTTATTTTCTTTCTTGTAAGGCTATTTTTAATGGCAGAACCTATGTGTGCCCTACCCAGTCCTTCAAGGAATGCCAGGACAACTGAAAGCACTGTGATTATATGACCCACCAAAAGGTCAAATAAAAAAGTATATGGTACTGACTGGTATTTATTAGCCATTTCTAAACCTGGACTGAGCCAGGGAATTACAGTGATTTGTCTCCTAGCACTTTGGGCAGAAATCCTTGCTTCCTATTCCATCTGTGTATTATCTGTCTGAGTGTTAGACGAAAGATCCTGGTGTCATCTGCTGGTAAACAAATTCTGTTAAAACTCTACAAATATTAAACTCTATGTATCTTGACATTCTCACTGTTTCTTCTAGTGTTTCCCTAAACACGAAGCACTTAAGGCTGTGAGCAGCCACAGACCTATTGGTTACATCTGTTCAATTGTACAAGGGAAGTCTTAAGGCCAGGCTTTAACACCCATCCACAATAATTGCACTCGAGAGTATTTCAGAGTTCTTTCTGAGATACTTTGTTGGATTTCTTTTAAATGGGTCAGTCCCTGGGCATTTTCTGTGCTTTCAGGTCTATTCAAGGTAATGGGCATCAGTCTTTGGTGCACCTTTCCTCTATGCATATTCCCCTGCAGTGATACCACGTGGCTGACAGCAGACAGAAAAGTCACCCACTGAAGAGGATAAGTGGGGAAATCTTCTGCTAAGACACAGATTGCTGAAGCCTCTACTCCA
The DNA here is from genome assembly GCF_047495875.1 of Pithys albifrons albifrons. Classification (NCBI taxonomy): domain Eukaryota; kingdom Metazoa; phylum Chordata; class Aves; order Passeriformes; family Thamnophilidae; genus Pithys; species Pithys albifrons. The sequence goes on along the minus strand of NC_092461.1, from coordinate 41,937,091 downwards.
GTTTCCTATGTCTCATAAATCCAGATTAAATCAAAAGCAGTCTATATAAACATGTGTATCTCTACATATATATAAATATGTAAAATTTGTACCTCTTGAAAGCACAGACTTGTTTTAAGACTGGAAAGCATAGGTACAATGTTGATGTAGACATGAGAGGAAGTCTTCTAAAGTAACCTTCATGAGCCCTTTTAAACCAAGGTTCAAGGCTGTTACCAGAAAATCCATTTATAACAGACATTGTGAAGGAGGATGACTCTGAGCTCTGTAATGTCTATTCATTCAAAATCCCAGAACATTCTCCAAAGGTAAAGAAATAAGACCACTGATGTCACCTGTGCATTTATAATTTTGTCAGCATATGTACATTTCTTTTGTTAGTCAAAGTAACAATTTTGCTAAATGCATTTGGTTCTGTTATCACATTCCTCTACACAGTTAGACATTGCTCATGCAAATGGCTTGCTCTTGGGCTCTCCATCCTCACAAGGAAGAAAGAGAGGTTCTGCTTTGTGCCAGCAACCACAAACTAGAGCCAGTGCTTGGTTGTGCTACTTGGGGAAGTTTAAAATATAAGGAATGTAACTGGTGCCCAAAACAGATTAATAAATGCCCAGGGCAAAGACAGGAGCAAAGGGGCTCAGCCAAGGCTGTGACTAACTACAGAAACCTGGGACCTGGCTACCCATACACAGAATAGAGGCTCAGTGACTGCAAAACTACTGGTTAAGAAAGCTTATTTTAGTTGCTGGTTTCACATAGCTTTGTCACTGACGACTTGAAAGCAAGGGCAGTTATAGGGAAAATAAAAAGATGCATTCATGTTATGGTCAGGTGTTTTCCTATTTTGGTGAGTAGCATTTTCTTCCCAAATCCAGGAATTAATTACTAATTAAATACACATTCTTACTTTCAGAATCTTAGAAATACAAATTCCTCCAAGCCAGTGAAGTCTGCTTGCCTGGAGACTTAAAACTCTCTGGTTGAAAAGCTGGAAGTTACAGACCAAAACTTGAAAAATGTGTGTGATCATATTAAACTACCATGTGTATTGCACTACAGATTTGAGCAGAACCTGTCTATGAAAGGCTAAGTGTATCCCTAAAATATTTCTCCATAATATAATAGTTTTCCATTTTCCTGCTTCCCTTTCTGCCAGAAGTATTGGCTAACAAACTGTGTATACAGAAAAACACACCAGCTAATTACAAACTCCAAGGTGTTTAACAGTTTTAACATTTAAACTTCTCTGTATTATTCAAATTTCAATGTGAGTTTTATTCCATTTTCTTTCTCACTTTGATCTTCAATATCTGATCCTGCTGAAGTGACTTTGAAAGATACCACACTGACATTTTTGACACATTGGCATAAAAGAAGAAAGAAGAGTGAAAGCTTACTGTCTTGTGTAGGAAGAAGTTAAACTACTGATTTTTTTTTTAATTGCAGCAAATAGCTAGAGGGGGATAGACACAATTCATCAGCACTTGATTTAAATGGCTGTATCTCCATCTTCTATGTGAACCAGTACATGCTTATTCCTGCAGTATGCAGACTTCATGCTTATCACCAAAAGCTTCAGAAATATGTGGGTGTAGTCAACATCTGAGATTGCTTTTGCTAAATGTTCTGGACTGTTGCAATCTCCTGATAATTCAGGCAAAGGGAAACACCTCTCACTGTATATGTAAGGGAAGAAATGCACAGTTATAATAAAATCAATGTGTTATTGTCTGGTATTTTCCATTTTTGAAATCCTAAATGAATATTTTCATCCCACCAGTATTTCCTTGGAGAGAGAAAGTAGATAGCTTTACCTCCACTGCACAAATGGGAAGACTGAAGCAGAAATATGTACCAAAAAACACACCTCTAATTCAGAAGTCTGTACCAATTAATCCTGAATACTCAGTGGAGTGGTCAGAACAGACCAGCATACTTCAGGAATGCCATAGTAACTCTTCACAGAGATATACCTGCATTTTTTATGCACAAAAAATAGAATGGAATAAAAGTACATCCGGGCTTATTGCCACATATTTCTGAATATTAAATATATCAATATATGCAAATTCTGAAGTTCATAACGACTCTGGTTTCTACAGTCAGTACCCAGTGCTGATTCAATCATCCTGTAGTCCACTTTTATTTATGACTTGACAAAGAAATATTATTTGCTCCATTTGTGAGCTACCTGTGGAGCAATATTTCAACTAGCTTGGCATAGATGATACCTCTTCCACTAAAGAATAAAACCTCAGAACAAGATTATGCCCAGCCTTGGTCTTCCCCTGACATCTCACTTTCTAGAAAATTATTGACATTGCTGCAGAACCAAGGGGTAGATTATTTTGTCCTCAATACCCTTTGAGATGTTGTGCTGGTTTGAAAGTGAACCAGCAGGGGAAATGAACTCACCACGAGAGAGATTATAAGTCAGAGCTAAAATTTAATAATAATATTACAATAACAACACTGACACACAAGGGAAATTGCTTTCAACTCACAAAACCCCAGCAGTATAACCCAGTGTCCTGGGGCACAAACCCAAGGGGGTTTGTTTGCCCTTATGCTGAGACCCCTGTGGTTCCCCTAAGTCCAGAGCAAAAGGAAAAGAAAAACCTGTTGGTGCAGGCAAGGGCTGTGGTCTGGGCGAGAGCGGGGATCTCCTGCTGTCGAGGTCCTGCTGCTGCTCTGGATCCGATGAGAAGTTCCCGAGGTCTTCTTACCCACCACTTATGTACCCTCAGGGAGCACTCAGTCCCTCCCCCTGGGCGGGGACTCACACAATGGGTGATTAACTCTGGGAGCCAGGGGGTGTTGAACTGTTGATGGCCCATTAGCAGCTCCGCCCCCCTCAGGCTGGGTGTGAAGTGATAATGGCTCCCTGGGCAGCTGCTGCTAATGGCCCATTGACCTTGGGGAATGAATAGAGGGGATAGAATACACAGCTTTGATCACCCCCACACAGGGTTAGCTGGTCCCTCCTGCTGAACTAGGACAGATGTGGACTTGTGAGAAACAAGAATATGGCTGCATAGGACAGGTGAGTCCCTTCAGTCTCTCCACTGCATGCCCAAGCTGTTCTGTGGTTTGTGAATCTCTGCTGGTGCCTCTGACCAGGGCACTCTGAACTGGGTACACTGAATAATTTGTGGCTCTGGAGAGTGCTGCCTGTTCCAACTGCTGTACAGCTAATTGCAAACAGATGACATGCACAGATGCTCAGCTCCCAGTAGCAGAGGTCTTTTAAATACAGGGAAGTGTCTGCGAACTCATAAACTCATAAAGGCCAGGAGGGAGGGTTACAATCTTGTCTAACCCAGTCTCATGTATGGTGCAAGCACAGAGTTTCTATAAACACTATTTACATCAGGCTCTAAGTGCTGGTAGAGCAAGTGAAGGTGAAGTTAATCCTTTTGCCCCCCTATCCTCATTTGGCCAAGATCCACCATCCCCAGAGGACTCGAGTGAGGTGTCCCTGGGTCTCCATGAGTGCTTCTGCTCCACGCAGGAATGAGCTAGAGCTGGGACTTTGCTTGGATCTTAGGGCAGACTGGAGATACTGTCCCCATAGCCTGAGTCTGTCCGCAGCCAAATCCAGGCAGCCACACTGACTCCACACCCATGAATCACAGGTGGCTGAACTGCCTCTGGCTGGCAACCCCTGGTTAACACTGTAGCTTTGAGAGAAGCAGTGTAGGACTGGCCTCAAATTCTCATCTGCTCTCTTTGGTGTCTCCTGGCCTCCTTCACCTTTCTCTAACACTCATCCATTTCCCTACTGGCTTCACTGTGGAGTCAGAAACTGAACTGTGACAGACAATTCATTGACATTTACTTTTTGTCACACACATATTTTTTCTTAGAAATTGAACTAATATACAGTGTGGGAGGAGAGATTTATCTCCTACCAAAATTCCTGGGTGAAGTTTGATAACCTTGAATCAAATATGCTGAGACACATCACATTTCCCCCCAGAAAGAGACAAACCCCCCAAAGATTCTGAAGTCTGGTGCTACAAATATAGACAGAGTGAGATTTTAAAATTCTGTCACCGTCATTCAATCAGTTAAGATCTACTGTTATTGTTATTTGAAGGTAAACTTCATGGTGAACATGCTTAAATTAATTTGGTTATGAATTTATACATACAGTTACACACACCTGTTTTTAAGGACAAGGATATTGATTTTGGCAAGGCAATAAATTCCAATAATACCTCTCTGCAGAATAAGGCAAAGACAATTCAAACCTGATTAATTTTTGTCTTCACAACATTTTGCTAAAACCATCATATTGTTGGCCGCATACTTCTGATTTATATTCAACAAGAGTAGTAAAAAGATTTTATAAAGGAGATAGCCAGTGACATTTTCCTATAAATCACAATGTTTTTTACTGCCACAAGATCCTATGGCTCAACTTCAAGTACAACTGTGCTGTAAACTCTGTAGATGAAGCCGCATTCCTTCTGAATGAGAACCATGTTTCCCTTTCTCACTGAGGGACTCCACATTCCTATCAGTGTCTAGCAGATAATAACAATATCCAAACAAAAGCAGTTTTTAGAGCTGCTAGAGCAGTGGTGGGAAAACATGTCCAAAGGGGATGTCACTCTATACCATACTATTCTTTTAAAATAAAAATAAAAGGGGATAGGCAAGGTGCATACTGGACAGTAAGTAAGTTCTTTCTGTCATGCTTCTGTTCATTCTCTTCTGGGATAAATTTTCCTGCTGGAAGGATATAGAAGAGAGCAATATTTAACTACCACCCTGGAACACAGTACTCTCATCTTTTATGTAATCCTTAAGACACTTGAATCAGGAAAAGGGAATTTGGAAATACCTATATTCACTTAACCTAACAAAGAAAAATCCATCAAGGATTGTTGAACTTAAAATAATACTACATACTGTTAGGCATGTATTTCCCAAGAAACATTGACATTTCTGTTCCCTGGTTCTTTCATTTTCTCATTTGAGAACCACACCCACTAAAGCCAGGCGTATGGAGCAGGGTCAAGGATGCAGCATTCTGATCTAGACTAGATTTAGGCAATGGCCTTTCCCCAAGGCTCAGGATATGCTCTTACTGTTCCAATAACTCACTGAAAGCTGAGATGAGCCTGCAGCCAAAACAGAACCTGACCATCACATACCCTTTATTTCCAACTCTAGACATCACCTGAACTCAGGTGGCAAGGGTTTCTGATCCTCCAACTCACTTCTGAGGCTCTGTGTTCCACCTGGCCATGACTTTGCTCTGTGCCACAATGAGACACGTGTACACATGTTCTTACTTCCACCTCACTTCCAGGATATGGAACTCAAAGCACCCACACTCTCCTTCTACACCAGGACTCCAGGAATGCATGAAGGGCAGTCCTGCTTCAGAGCTGTAGGCAAGTGTAGTTTTATCACTGGTCTCCCTTTCTTGTTTTGTTCCTCAAAGTCACAGCTTTGGGGACAGCTGAGAGCACGGATTATTTGCTAACTGGTATTGTGAAATAAAAATATAAATCTAAAAGACAAAAGTGTAAGAGGCACAGAATAAACATATTTTCTACTGGGAATTTGAAAGTCACTTCTATGGCTGATGGAGCAGATTGTGCTTATTCATAATTTAAATCCAGGGGATGGCAGTCTTGAATCTACCCTTCATAACATACTCTTCATCCTACCCTTTCTCCAACACAGTGTCAGATAGAAATGGGAATTGTGTAGAAGTCCAGACTTGGAATCCTCCAAAAACCTCAGTGTGAATAGGAGAAGGCTCAGATTTAAATCTCTAGTTGTAGACAATTTTGGAGTGGGGAGAAAATGCACTTACACCAATATGGTAATCAAAATAAATCAGCTGTAAATTGCTGGCATATGCATAAAGATGTTTTTTCACCGTATGTTAAAAATAAGAGCCACTTTCTTTGCTCATGCAACAATTATCATCACTAAATATAAGCAGAGATAGGAGGCTTTTTATGATGTGAAACTCAATATGAAGTCATATTCCCCTTTCCTTTCAAAAAGAATTGCTTTTCCACTTATATGGCTATAAATGCACCTAAATCAGGAAAATCTTACAGGTTAAGCTACTCTTGTGGGGACCAAGAAAAGAAATCTCTTCACTGTAGAGGCATGGACAGCAGCCTGGCAGCATGGCCAGATGAAAAACATGCAGCTACGTCACTCATCTCTGGGGCATGCACTGAGCTTTCCATACAGCCCATATTTCTGGTTTGTTTGGAAAAAATAGCAAGTTACAAATTATTAATTATGATAGTCATGGAGGAGCATGAAAAGGTTCAGGTTCAGCTTGCACTGACCTGTCAAAGAGTGGTCAGCTCTCACCCCTCAGACCAGCATCCCACTGATTTTCTGTCAGCTTTCTTTCCTCATGGCTATTTGGGACATAATACCAGTAGAAAATAATGGTCCTCTGCAGTTTAAAAGGACAATAATAAAGTCAGTGGACTAGACTGTGTTGCCTTTACCTCTTTTTTCCAAATTCAACCTCTCTTGAGGGTCCTTCTGTAATCTAGAGGGCCAAATTAGGATATTTAGAGACGACCTGGAGCCATCAGTGCTTTGTCAGAGCCTTGTGGTGTACTCAGCCTCTTGATTTCAGAGAGGTTTTCTTTCCTTGACTCCCTTTGCCACAATGTTCATCCTAAGCTGCTTGCCCTTTCCTGCTGAGAGTTTGGGATCTGCTCTTGCTCCTATGACTCTTTGAAGGTGCATCTCCTCCCACACTGCAAGTCCAGGCAGTGTGTGCCCGGGCACTTCAGCAGCTCAGGGACACGTTTGGCCTATGCAGCTACAGAGACTCAACATGCTTTTCATTGCATGGACTTAGCCAATGCAATCAGCAGCTTTACACAGTGGATTGTTTAGGGTTTTTTTCTTAATTTGAAACACTGAGAAGTAAAGAATTACTCTGAAGAAGTATAGAAGAATTACACTGAAATAGACAGTGCAGCTGAACAGTGAAAAAAATTGGATTGCACTTATGTTGAAATAGTTATGATAGTATTAATTCTAACTGATTTTTCTTAACATCCTCAAGTAGTTCTGATGAAATAAATCTTGCTCAAATTAATTTTCTTTCCTTCTACCCTGCGATACCTGTAGAGGCAACAAAAGTCAGGAAAGCATTAGGGTATTGAACACTGAATTTTGGCAGCAGGATAAAGGTGCTTTTCCCCCTCAAACCATCTGGAAGCAAAGCAGTGTTATTTGGCTATTGTTGCATTTGCTGCTCTCAAGGTTAGTTAATGCAGAGCAACATTTACATTTGGATCAGCACACAGAGGTGCAGCTTATTTAAAAAAAAAGAAAAGAAAATACACCTTTTCTGTACCACTGGTAGACAGCAATCTGAACTGATTTTATCATACAAGTCTGGGTGGGGGGAAACAGTGTGAGTGTAAGAACTGGAAAAGAAATGTCAGTGGGCAAAAAATGGGAAATCATTAGACCTGGAATCAATACCTGTGGTATCTTACTTGGGACTTGATGTGCATTATAAAGGTTTCAGTGCCACCTCATGAGCTGCTCCTCTGCAATGGGGAAGATGGAGACAGAAGTAATTTTAGGAGTTTGAGATGTTTTACTGAGATCCAGTTTCGGTACCCCCAACACAAGAAAGAGATTGGCAAATGAGCGAGCTCAGTTGAGATACATTGAGATGGTTAAGGCCTTGAGGAATGTGCCCTGGAGGAACAGAAAAAGTTGGGCTGGTTCAGTGTGGAGAAGCAATGGCTTTGGAGGGAGCCAACAGCAGTCCCCAGACAGTGCCCATGAAGAGGCTGTCAAGGATATAGGGAGCCAAGGTCTTCACTCCTGTGCCTGGTGGGTGGATGGGTGACTGGGTATAAGATGAAGGAGGAGAGATTCAAACATCTGGAATTTTCCCCCTGAGGGAGTCAGACACTGGAGCAGATGACCAAGAGGCTGTGTGGTCTCCATCCTGGAGGTGGTGGGTGAACCCCCACTGGGCTTGCTCAAAGCCTTCAGCAATCAAGTCTGACCCCAGAGCTGAACCTGCTTGGAGCAGGAGGCTGGGATAGAGACAACCCAAGTTCCCTTCCAATGTGAATTTTCCTGAGATCCTGTGGTTTATTATTTTTTTCCCAAACTACAAATATGAGAGCAGATAAACTCTATTTCACCTATTGTGTCCAGCAAATTCTTTTCTCTGACTTCTGAAATTTGCTGATAAGCATGTCATTTATTATGGTGATTTTTATGATTTGGCAGTACTTTCACAAAAACCATTCAGAAGTCATTTCATGTCAAAGCAGGCAATCATACACAATCATTTCAAATGGAAACCATGGGCCATGGTAAGCTGGGCTGTTCTCTGATTTTTGTGACTGTGAAATAAAATTTTAAGTAGTTGCCACCAAGAATTTAGTCTCCACATCCAATTAATCTGCACTTCTGTTCTATCGAATATAGCTTATGTATCTGTCTTAAAGAGTTTAGTTTAACTTTTTAGAGACTAGTGGACAATTTATGACTAGAAATATGGGCAAGTGCACTGATGCCAAGAAATGCTCCCAACGTATTAAGCTGCTCTGAATAATATTTCAATACAATTGAAGCTGCTGTTTTGATGTTCCTGAAACAGCAAATCCAGAAATATTTGCAAGCTGTTTTGACATTCTTGAACACACGATTAAGCAACAATAAAAGAGGTTGTCATAGCTGCTCTGTCATAATGGAATGAATTTGTTTCTCTTCAAACTGGTAGTGGCATTTTGCTAGTCAGAACATCAGGAAAAAATGTTAAAATCAGATAAAAAAAAAGAAAAAAGACAAGACAATATAAACCATCTATTGTTTCATCTTCATTCAAGATGTATTCCTTTTTTCTTTCAATTCTCTGATCTTTCTTTGCAATAAAAAGCAGACATAAAAACTAAACCAACCAAGATTAGTCACAAAACTAAAGAATAGCTTATCAAGAGAAAGTTGCTAAATCAGAGTTTGATTTCAGTACTTTGCAACTGAGTTTTCATTCTGTACATTACCTACCACTCTTTCCAGACTCCATCAAACACCTCATGTGCATTGGCCTTAAATTGCATGTACCTTGTGTCCAACTTACTTTACAGAGTAGGCATATCTAGATATTAAATACTCAGAACTAGAACATAAACACATAGCAGGGAGTGATTTTGATTAAATTATTGGTATAATGTTGTTTAGCACTGGGTTTCTCATTGGAATTGGCTAAAAAGGGTAAACTGTAATAAATAAAAAGCTAATCCTAAGAACAAGATTATATCTGATATTAATAAGCAGTGATACAGAAGCAGCTACAAATATGCATTCTTAGCATCTTTGATTACATTTATCTTCAACACCAAGATGTTTATTTCACTGCCATGACTTCTGTTGTCATCTTTCTATACCAAAGTGGAATAAAACACTTTTGCAGAAGTTACTGCGCACTGAAGGCAAGGCCTTTCTAGAAATAGGTTTCACAGTAAAACATCTGCTCCTTATAACATCCATGAACACCTTTAAGTACAGCTGTTACTAGAGAGATGTCTGACAGCCAGGGCAGAAAAAGGTACAAGACTTATCTTTCAGTTATATCATAAAAACAGATTTTAATGCATTATATATAAAATAAGTGAGAAAATCCTGGCTTACAGATCAATTTTAGGTATCAGGCTTTTCAAGTTCTTAGTTATGTATAATATAGAACCAATGCATTCTCAACGTTGTACAAATACAGACAAAATTATCCCTGTCTTGATCCTACCAGCTTGTGGATGGATCATAGAAAGCGGTGAGCAGAAACATCCTTTGAAATCAATTAGCCTATTGATGTGATGAAAATAAATATGACCTCAAATGGGCATTGACTCTGTCTTCTATCACAATACAGAGAACAGACAAGCCTAGCATGAAATTCTTCAAAAGGATACACTCTCTTTTTTTCATCCAACATGGAATAATATCTGCAGCATTTACAGCACTGAAGATGGAATTATTCAATAGGCAGAACTTAGGCCAAAACTGGGGAGAGAAGCAGCAACTACAGAAGTTGAGAGTATGGATCTGAGCTCTGAAGGAGAGGCAGTCTCTGTGACTGCAGGTGTGACAATTGGAGGCTGAGTACTTGGAGGTAGGGTCACATCCTCTTGAGAAAAATCAGCAAGTACAACATCTAATAATTTCCCTACCTCTTGAGAAAAATCAGCAAGTACAACATCTAATAATTTCATCTTAGATTTCAAAGTATCTCTGCCACAGAGCACATTTGTGGACAAATATCAGCTGCTTACCCCTCAGTCCTAAGAAAAAATATATCTCTCTCAAGTCTTCTTCTTTTCCTGGACTCTCACTGCAGTGATATAACAGATCCTCCCTACTTTAGTCTTTGGGCATTAAAAGTGTTAGGAAAATATGCAACAACCTAATATTTATCCTCATTTGTTTCCCCTGTATTTTCCCAATTTACTTTCTGTTTTATTTCTGCACTTAATAAGCCACAACTGTTTAAGAATTTATTGCAGAAAATGAGAAATTCTTTCTATAAATTCTCCAAAATATGATCAAACTGTAAGGCAGTATCTGTCTGAGCACAAGAATGAAAGATTGAGGAGACAAATGCCTATTATGACTTGTTTCTAAACACCATCACTGACTGCAGTTTCACAGTTTACTCAGGCAATCTGCCCAAATGCTTCATTATTATTCCTGTTAAATAGTTTATACCAATGTTACGCCAGAACCTTTCATGCTGTGATTTAGGCTGATCATTTCTTGCCGTATTCACTAGATATTCTACCCTATTCTTTGGAACTAACTCTTACGTGTTTGAGAGACTGTTAACATACCTCCACACTCAGCCTTGTCCATCTCCAGTCAAAGAATCCCACATCAGTTGTCCTGGCCTCATACATCTTTCTTTGTAGCCCTCTAATAAATCCTTGCTGCTCTGAAGTTCCTCCAGTTGGCTATACATTGCTTCAAAGGCAGTGCCCAACACCGGACACTGCAGACACTGTATGTCCCTTTGAACTCAGTACGTGGATTATTGTATTTGAGAGGCCAAACCCTTATTTGTACAACTCAGTCGTGGTTTGTCTTCTCCCAGCACTGCGAAACCTTTGGGTCATGTTCATTTTGAACCTCTATGTTTTTTTTTCTCTTTTTTAAAGATCAATCACTTATCCAGCTGTTCCTATCCTGGATTCAGGCAACTGGTTGTTCCAGGTGCTGATGTGCACTGATTCAATTGAATTTTAAACTATCATTTTGATGATTTCTTTAATTTTTCACTATTTCTTTGCCTCCAACATTCCTGAAGTCTCTTCCAGCTCCTTATCTGTGGGAAGCTTAATACTACAATTCTTTGCTCCACCACTCAAGTAATTTAATCCAGTATTGAAGATTTCACTCAATGTATTGATCCCTTCTGTTTGGCTTCCAACTGTATCCTGTATGTGGGTAACAGTTTCATCAAGATTACATCGTCCAAGCTGGCTTGTCTTTAATATAATTCACGTTGTCCCAGAGTTAACCTATGTTATCTTTTCCTTCACTTGTCTAGAATGACCTTTTCACTGTATAAGGAAATTTGATGAGCTTGATATGAACCTTTCTTGAAAAAACATATTGCTCATTCTCTTGTTATCTTTCAAAAGCCTACAGATGGTTTCTTTAAGCATCTGTTGTTCTAGAACACTTTCACTTAACTAGAATTTCACAGCTCATTACTTTCCAAGGTAAGTGCTGCATTTGCTGTTTTCATGTATCCAATATTAAACTTGATCTCCACGGATTCTCAAAGATAACTGCTATTTTTTCCTGAACTTTCCTCATCAAGTTCTTTAGGCATCTATGGATGACCTTTGTCAAGCTCAGATAATTTGAAACAGCCAACTCACTCAAGGATTTGTTTTACATTTGTTCTAGACTGAGGCCTTACCCAGTATTGCATTAGTTACTGATTAATAACCTTTAAATTATTTCAGATGCAGAAAACACTTGAATCTTCTGGGTAACATTTTTTTCTAGCTCTCCTCTTCAAGGAACATCAAACTGGAAATGACATTGTGCTTCCTGTTAGTATTAGTGTATACATATCTTAATGAATATTAATGTGTAACACCAATAATAGTAACTTAAAATACATGGAATGTTGGTTATTTACTCTGCTGTCCCTAGTCAAGCACTTTTGCTAGAGCTATTGATTTATAATTAATTTATAGCCAATCCATTTTATACCTGATTTCCACTGTGCTTCCTTCTAGACTTAAACACTGGTGAAGAGCTATACATGTACCCAGAACTACTTTAAACTTTTTACTTTTTCACCATTCTTGGACAAGTTTGTGCTTGTTCCTTAAGAGTATTTTCTTTCACGAACTCCCATATGTTCTTAAGTCCCTTTACTCCAGGTTATATATTTATGAAATCTTACCTACAAATCCTGAGTTTATTGATTCCTGCTCTCAGTAAGCCCCTTCCTTTCCTAAGAACAAGGAAGGTACCAGCTTCTTGCCACATTTGTTGCCTTTCTCTCATATTCATAGCCAGCTCCTCCCCTTTTAATTAGAATCAAAACCAGAACAATATCTCCTATGGGTGACAAATCTCTCTGTCATGAGAACCTTCTTTTTTAAACAGTTGTTAACTCTGGTTATCATTCCAATCTTTTCTATAGGACTGTTAAAGGGAATGTCTAGTCTAGTTATCTGAACATTTCATGTATATGTACTAAGATGTCAGACCTTTGTTATGGTCCTATTTTAAAGGTTTCCATAAAAATACTATAATGTAGTTCTTCAGGCCTGAGAAAGGGTTTTATATCTACAGTGTCTAACTTTCGGAGGCCTTTTAAATGTTTTGGCAATTGAGACCATGATTACAGATTGGAAATCTGTTGAAAAGATACCTTAGAGACTTTTGGCTCTACTGTGCATTCTTACAGAAAGAAATCATTTGGAAGGGAAAAAAAAAGGGGGGGGGGGGGGGGGGGGAAGGATTTTTACTGTCCTGCTGAGAGTAACTTTACCTATTTTTTTCCCTGCCCAGGCATTCTATTGGAAAAGCATTGCAATGGATTGCTGGACTCCAATGACATTGTAAGCAACAAATGGATTTTGGCATTTTCTTGTCAAAGTCTTGCTTTTTCCTCTAGCCACCTTCTGCTAATGTGACTATACCTTTGCTTGGAACTATTGGACACCAATAGGACTATGAGGGGCTTTCTCATTAAATTGAGGTCATTCTGCTAAGGAAAATATGGAATAGGTGCTAAGTTTACATGGAAACTCCAGCAGATTGAAATGTGGAATCATACAGAGATCAACTCCTTGAAGCTCCAGGGCTATCGTGGGGATGTCTGTGCAGTCCTGTAAACTGTGGTGTGATACACTTCTATACCTCCATCACCTCCACAGGGAAAGAGCAACTCCTTAATTTCTTACCCAAAGTTGCTGCATAGCTTCTCTCTAAACCATGAGGAACCATTTTTTGTCTTTATATTCTGCCTAATTTTCTATTTAGTTTTACCCTGGGAAATCTGCCAGCATTACCCCTTGCTCCCTTCCTCTCCTTGATACCAGACTATTTGCCCCTGGAGCAAAGGCTCTTGAAATTTTGGAAGGCCACCAACTTGGACTCAGTATTATATAATGACTAAGCTGAAAAGCAGTACAGAGAAGCAACTTTTAAAAAAATCTTCTGCGTTCAGAAGACTCAATGTAAGATTTGGGAAGCTTCCAGTTTTCTGGGCCATGTTACAGGACTATCCTCAGGAGGAATAATACTGTCCACAAGTTTTATAACTTGCTTTCTGTAAGATCTTAATTACTTTATATTGGTGAGTACCATCATTAGTACGAGAGTTGGAGGACCTCAGGGTGCCAAGACTTGAAGCAATTTGCTTAAAAGGAAATCTGGAAAAGTCAAAATTTTCCCTTGCTCTAATAGTTGTGTTTCATACGTGTGTCTTCTACCTACTGTTATTTAAAACTCTAGAGAACAAGCCTGCCCCAAATCTGCTGATTTTGATGGAATTTTTTTCTTATCATCACTGGGTATTGGATAAGAGTAAGAGAGAGTGTGGAGACAGGACTGCTATGAAGCAGAAGAAGCAGAAAGTCAGAGAATTTGGGATTGCATTAATTTTAATGAAATATGAAATGTCAGCTAGAAAAGAGAAGAAAACATGAAGAGATGTCCTGAAGTTATGAAAGAATTACAAAACTACTGAATTCTGAGAAGTAAAAAACTAAATAAGAGATTTATAGTCTTGATTAACTTATATAATTAAAAATGTGTTTTTGAACTATACTCTCCATGGTTGCTGGAGAGAGAGACTAATTTTCTCATGATCAGTAGCTGAACTGGGCTTGCCATTTGTCAGGTAAGAATGTGCATCAAAGCCAAATCCAGTCATTATTTGTAATTTTTTGGGATGTTTTTGTATTAATGCTATGACTTTCTTTTGGAAAATGGATTGAGTTTTACAAAATATGTAGATTTCTATTTTGCTGACTTTTATATGGAAAACTCAGACAGCTGTATCTCAATATTTGGCACCTCCATCTCTTTCCCTCATCTACACTTCAGTGGTTTGGCTCACACAGAAGGAAGTCAGCCAGGGATATGCTCGATGGAGCCATGAGCTGGAGATAGTTTTCATGCTGACTCCAGGAAAGGATTTCCCAACTGCACCCATAAGCAAAACAACTGACGAACCAGGTTAATTCTCCTTGCTGTCCTTTTTGTTCTCCCTTCTTTTATTTCCTTTTCCTTACTTTCCTTCTCCTCTTTTCCCTAGGCTCAAGTATTTAATTCTTTTGTTTTCAAAAAACCTTTTATCTCCCCCTAATGCAGAGATCTCCTTGTTAATGTGGGTCAGCAAGATAAGCTCCACAGGTCAGGGTAACTCTGGATGTATTGGCTGAAACAATCACACTGAAACTGGGAACAGGACCAGTACTAACTTCATTGCAAGCACCATTAAATCCTCTAAAATTAAATCCACTATAGAGGATTTCCATATCTGAAATTTTCCCATGGCTTTGAAACTTACAATGAGATCTGCATAAACAAAACGTTCACAGTAAGACATAGTAATACTTTATCCATTCTCTGCTCCTGAAGCTACTTGAATTGAATTACTCTGAGAAAAATGTCCATTTGGGCAAAGTTAAAATCTGAAAAGAACAAAAAACAAAGCAGGTTGTGAAAAATCTTGGTTGAGAAATCTGCAACCTGAGTACCTTAAAAGTAGTGGTCTTTAAAGCAGAGTACTCTGGGTGTGGGAAATCATATGGGAAAAAGTAGAAATTACTATAATTAAAAAGTAAAATATTTTCCACAATCACTTCATGCAACTGAAGCAATTTCAAGAGTGGTTATTTATATTTTTGCTATGAGAACTGTTAAAAACTAGCATTTGTTATAAAATGGGATACTTTAAAGCTAGTTCAATTTTAAGTCATAGAATAATATCACAGAACCAAAGAATGATTTGTGTTGGAAGGGGCCTTAAAGATCACCTCGTTCCAATCTTACAGCTTCATCAAGATCCTTCTACTGGGAACACAGGTTCTTTAATTTCACAGAAAGATTTCTTTTTTATTAAATCAAGCATCATCACTTTAAAAAGCTATCAAAATATTCAAGCCATCACATCCTTCATATGAGGAAAAAAGCATAATTTTGCTTGGAGAAAAAGAAAAGCAACAAACCACTATGTTTTTAAGCTCTATTCAATGCAGAGTCAAAACTGACCTGAGAGAACAGAACCAAGATACCAATCACATAACTGCATAAATGCTGAAGTAGATCTAGTTTTGGATCACTGTGTATGTTTAAAGAAAACCAGACAACACTGTTGTTTTAACCCATCCCTCTGGATTTGGGGAGATGGAGATAGGTTACCAATGTTTCTGCCCTAAAATCTAGCCCAAATTTACTGCTCCAGGCCTTGCCTTTCATCATATTATAACAAAGCCAAACAAAATGAGGTGTATTTCTTTTTTATGGTATTTAAATGCAGAAAAATCACCTAAAGTACACTTTGAAGTAGAATTGTGACAGCTATCTCAGTGTAAGGAGAGTTTAATTCAATAAATTATATGAGCCTTAAATGCAAATCTTATGTTGCACTGAGCATATATTAGGACTAGAAATGTATATCTTTCAATACTTTGTCTCCAAGTGCACATTCCTCTTTTTCCAGAGATGAAACAAAGTATGTTTATTAAACAAAAGGCATCTTTCCAGTATAGTGAACTGCTGAAATCTAGACAGGCATTTCAGGCTTTGCCTGTGCTGCTTCCTTCCCTGGCTGTCTTGTCTCCTCTAATTGTTTCTTCGATGTATTCAAAGCATGATATTTTAGGTACTAAAGATCAAGAAGAGCCAAGAAGGACTACATTCAGCAAAATCTAGCAAAAATCTCTACAAGGAGATCAAGGGGTGTTATGGCAGGTTAGGTGCGAGGTTGGGTGGGTTGCTCGTCTTAAGCTGTGGATCTCTGAAGCCTTGTGAACCTTTTGAACTTTCCAGCCGTACCACAGAACAGAAACATCCGGGTGAAATGGCATTGAGCTTACTCACTATGAAAGCACACAGCTGAACACTCACATACCTTCTTTCTTGTGTCCATGGCTCAAAGTTGAGCTGAAGTGTAAAACAGACTAAGCAAGCCACTGGTTTTTAATCACTCTGGGAAGGTGTTTTTCACTCCTTCTGCAACAAAGACTTCTTATTAGTTGATGATGAGATGTTTCTCCATTCATATTTATCATGTTCATAAATGTTTTAATGGCTTGTTTCCAAAGATTTTAATACATTGTATTAAGAAATGAGAGTAAACAGGGAGTCTTTAAGTCATAATTTAAATGTTTCCGAAAAGTTCCTGTATCAGAGAGAGTACAAGTTTTACACTGCTACCCAGCCTGTGTACTCAGCTCCTTCAGCTACCCCTCACTGCTTTGATCCCTGCTCTCTGTTCTGCCACTGCTGGCCACGATACCATTCATTGTAACAGGAACTAGGATATCCTTGCATGTTCCATGGATCCAGAACTAGAGATTTGTCCACATTACATTTCCTCATAATCATTATTATCAGCTAAGCAAGATCATCAGATATCACCAAAGCTTCAGTTTTGATTTACATCTGCTAATCATGTGCAAAACAGTTAATGCTTGTATTTTTCTGCTAAACATTTAGACCATAAAAACAACAACATATTTTTCTTCCAAATTGGTGCTCCTTTAAGCCTTTTTACAAGTTGTCTGTTTAATTGCCAGGAGAATCCTTATTTACTAAGGAAGACATTTTAATTATTAATTTGCTTGCTAATTTTTAAAGGTTAAATTTGCATAATCTAGGCTGGTAATTTTTATATGGCCTGGTACTACCTTTCCACTTATTTACTGAAACTAGTGCTATCTTTTTAATAAATGTTGAAGAGCTTAGTTTTACCATTTTTTCACAAACATATTTTTAAGAAAAAGAATTGTCTTTAAATGCTGTTATTTTCTTCTGTTCACAAGAATGGTTTTAAAGGTTTAATTTAGACTTGGCATTAAACATTATTACTCTTACATGTATGTTAAATGTCCTGAATTATGTTAACAGGAGTCGTAATTAAATTACTCAAATGAAAATATTTTAAGTCTCAAAAACTGAGTCAGAGTAGAAAAGCAGGAAAACTTAAAGCAGGGAAGATGGTATTTCATTTTGTCAAAAAGAGGAAAAGGAAATAGATCATCTACTCAACAAAGAATTCACACTTATTTAAAACAAGTTGATGTTCCTGAGGCAATGTTTGAATGAACAGTATTTGGATTTTGCAGTACCCACATTTTTTAATCTCATACTGTGAAACCCACAGTGATGAATAGAACAATTTAAGAATGCCTTGCCAAAACTATTTAGCATGATCATACATACTATAACTTCTGCTTTCAGCTTCCACTAATATCACAAAATATGATTCTTAATTTTATTTACCTCAAAGCTGCCAGGATCAGGGATTGTGTCTTTTTCTATATCTTTATTTGGCCTACTATATAGTATTCCAGGAATCAACAATATTATCTATTATGAAATTAGGGTATAATTATAAAGTAATAGTTATAATATGCATCATATCAGTGAATCACTTCTTCCAAGCATTAAGTTTTAAAATTGGCTTTAGTGAACTTGCTAATATCCCAGTATTAGCCTTCAGTAATTTCATGATTATTTTTGGAGGCAAGGTTTGGATGTCTTAGCAACTGATCAAAAAGTACATTTTTAATATTATATATGTCTCTTTTTCTTCCTGCATTTCTGTAGCTTCTCTTTCCCTTTTTTTCTGTTTTGTCCCTGGCCTCCTTTCATTTCTGTTTCCAGTTTCTAAATTTTTTCCTCTCTTGTTGGCAAGGGAAACAAACTTGTGGCCTGGAGACTTTAAAGCATACTTCTGTAGCCATGGATTTCACATACCCAGCCTGCTGTCTGTGCAGCATTTTAAATGAAAAACTATACTGGAGGAAATGTTTCTGGAAATTTTTATGAACTGAAAGAACTTTACAGCCATTTCTAATTGCCTGGCACCGGTACTGGAGAATGAATGGGTGTTGGTAGGCAGAACACATCAACAGCCTTTGCCAGTCTTGTTAACACCTGTATGAGACACTGCAGAGATTAAAGAGCAGAGCAATCAGACATAAAAACCACCAAAACAAAACAAAACAAAACAACAACCCACCAAAAACCGGATGAAAGCACAGCTCTGCTTTGCTTCAGTCTCCTTCCTTCTGTTAAACAAAGGGAAAGCAACCTGAAAGAAGATGCTTTCCCTTTTATTAAATAAGCATGTGAATGACCGTTTGTTGGCCAAATGTTTCAGCCTTCCTCACCAGGCAGAGGTTTCTTCACTCCTGGTCAGTGGTGTTCAAAGCATTCCAGTGCTACAGTACAGCAGTACCTGACAGTAGCAGCTACACTTGCTCCACACAGTCTCATCATTAGTGCATCTGAACCTCCACACTTCTCTAAAAGAAGTCTGCATTCAGGTGAATGGCTACATCCCTATGGAGTGAGTTCTGAATTACTATTTCATTGTTGGCAGTGTGATGGAACAGGAAACAGTCCCTGACAATCTGGTTTGATACATAGGGTATGATTTTCCATTGCTAGATCTTGTGACACCATCTACACTTCACAGTCCCTAATTTCTTCCAAAACCTGCCAGAGTATGTCCAGAACAGTTCTTATCCTGGATCGAAGACTCTTCAATCCACTCTTGTCTGCTACAGCTTCATGAAGCCATTGAATTACTGTCTTGCTAATACTTATTTGGGGACTGAAATTCACAGTGAGACTCCTGTTCTGCAGTTTTTGAAGCATTGTTCATATATCACCATAAAAGCTTTAGATTTTTCTATTTTGCATGTCTAGTCAAGAGAGCTTTACAATGTGAAAGAAGGATACAAATATAGTGCAAATGCCCATGAGTACAAATGTCTATGAATACTTAAGGCAGGGTGCTCTAGAAGCAGGAGCTAATGGGAATGTCAGTAATGAAGTCGTTCACTCTGCTATGAGGAATGCTTTCCAATCTACTCCTCAGCTGTGTGGAATCTCAGAAGATAATGGCTGGTAACACTTCCAGCAGATTACAAAATTTGCCCTCTATATGCAGTAATTATCTAGAAAATTTAACGTTCATATTTGCTTAATATTTGGTTTAGTTTACAGCTTTCTGCTAACAAGGTCATTAAGCAAATGAGATGATGCTGGATTTCAGAAGTATTGTATCTTACTCCACGTGTCTCTGCAAAAGTTTTGGGATTGTAGTGTTCCAAACTAGTTGGTTTTGTGTGTCAAGCACTTAGTCTGTTAGGATATCAGTTTTTTTCAAGACTAGAAATAGCCAAAACTTTACACAAGACTCAGAATTGTGCACCAGATAAGGTGGCCACCAGCTCTCCAGTCCTTTCACCTTGGTAAATTCCCTTTAGTGTTCTCTCCAGCTTTGGCAGAAGCAGCAATTTTAAGTTAGAAACACTGTCCTGGAGCTTGTGGTCACACCACATCTACAACTGAACTAATAAAACAATCAGCTGAGTTGAATTTTTTCCCTGGTAGCAATGTCATCCTCTTTGCAAGTACATACTATCAGGCTGAGCCTTACCCAGGAATGCAGCTTCCCTTTCCTATGGGGCAGGACCTCTTTTATTCCAGGACATCCTGCATCCATCCCAAGTCTCTTTCTTGAAGAGAAGACTAAAAATTCATTGCAAATTTTACCTGCAAACTTCTCTATTTTCTGTCCATTCCTGGTAGTCTTCACAGACAAGCAACCGCCACACTAAGATCTGTAAATATTTGCACCGAGTTTATTTTCAGTTTAGAAGTATATGTATCATGAGTCCCAAAGAGAAAATATATGGGGGGGGGGGGGGGGGGAGGGTTAATAGAAATTATATCCATCTTCCATTTCCACAAAGGACAAAACAGAGGGAGTCTGTCTTGGAAGTCTTTTACAGGGATCAAAAAAGGAACATGGGAAAAGGGAATGAACTGTGTTACAGCACTCTCCATAAACAAGCCCCTGACTTTGATTTTTAAAAAAATGGTATGCTGATCTGAATAGACTTTTTCTGCTCTATGGATTTCAGGAGGAAAACCTGAATAGAACTTAGAGAAACACAGAAAAAAGCCCAAACAGATGACTTACAAGAAATATTAAAAGCCTTAAATTATTTGATCTTGGCTAAACAATGACTCAATAATATTTTCAGTTCGCAAGTATTTTTAAACCTTATTTTTAAATGCTGTTTTTACAATGAAGCAGCTTATAAGTGAAGCTAATATGTGGACCATTCCTTTTAATACAGTATCTCCATGGCGACCAGACCAGCAAAAACAGAAAAAGAGGTTAGATGGCCAATCATTCCTTCCATTTCTCGTGTCTTCGATTTCTTTGCTGGGTGGCTGATAAAGCGCCGGACTCTGTGTCTCCTCTGGGTGGGTGAAGCCCAATTCAGTGTGTTTCCTTTGGCAAGACTCAGTGCATGCAGTTAGATGGTATGCTATGTTGGTATCACATGGCTGTCTAAAGAAGAAAAAATCTATTTGGAGTGACAGCAATAAAGGCTTGGCCATCACAAGAACAAATTTTCAGTATTTCTCTATGAGCATTTTTAAGTCCTAACTTACAGAAACATCAAGGAGAATTTGGGACAATCAGACAATTGGTCCAGGAACTATGGATGGCAATCGTTCCCTGGAAGGGCATCTAGCTTGCCAGCCCAAAATGTGCTACTAGTGAACAATGCAGGAGTCAGAACAGATGATGGAGAAAATGCAGATATACTGAGACTGAGATGAATGACAGATGCTCAAAATTACATATCTGAACTGAAATGTATGGTCTTCAAAATTATTCTAGCTAGAAGAAGGAACACCTCTCCCTTGTCATGTCCCTGATGCAACCCCCTTTGTGTGAACTCAGTGTTCCTGCCCTGCCTCTCTCAGTCCGCACTCTTGAGACCCCTTCCAGTGTGCAGCTGCCTCTGTAGGAAATGTATTGCTCTCATACATCTCTGTCTTTTCTGGCTAGTCATTTGATCTATGAGAACAAAACTCTTTAACCTTTAAAGCCTCAAATTATAAGAATTACATCAGACTGCCTCCACACCTTCAGAGGAAAGCAACAATAGAGACTATAAAGAGTGCTCAAGCTGAGAGGGTCAAATTTAATTGTACTTCATTTGTTTTCCTTGCATTCTCAGAAGTTTACAGTTTCTAACTCAGAGCTCTCCTAATTCAAAAACCGCTGGAGCTGCTCATTCCCAGGACAAGTTCCTTTGTATTCAGTTATGACTAAAAGAGAATATGACAAAAGCATATTGGAAAATGAAATGAAAACTATAAAATATGTTTTCAGTATTTATGGCCAGATTATTCAGCATCTGGCAGAGACCAAGAAGGATATGGGAAATAGGTACAAAGAGCAGCCCTAAATCATACCATTTGGTAGCAACAATTACTTGGAAATGTCTGTAACTGTCAATTACCTGAACTAGGATCTTATTAGCCATACCACTTTCTGCCAGACATGCTCTGACAAAATGTCTCTCCTTTAGAGAAGGAAAAGAAGATGGGGAAACCTCACTTGGCTGAACTAATTTTCTGATAGCAGAGCACCCATTTTACCAACATTAGGTTCTTCAGACTGCCAGTGTCTTCTTCCTGCCCACACTCACACAGGCATTTTTATCCTCAAAAGCAATCAGAGACGTGACTATTTAACAGCTGTTCCACCCAGGGAACCTGATGTGGTCTACTTGCATGTCTTACTGAAGCTCTGAAATAGAGTTTAGGTGACACATTGCTTCAGGATCTTACTGGTCCTCTGCACCAAATAAGTTTCATTCAGTGAATAAAGAAAGGAAAACTTCCTCAATTCTGTTTATCCATTATAATGTCATGCAGTAAAATGGACCTAGCTTAGATTCTCAGTAATTCTAATCTAATAATTTCAGACAAAACCCATAATTATCTATTTAGGGTTAATAAATTCTAAAATCAAATTAAATAAGGAAATAAGACTATCTCATTTCTTTTGGGAGCAAATGTTAATGACCTTTTTCTGGCACAAACCTCATTCCTTCAGTTCCCAACATAGTAGAAATTGGCATAGGAAAAGTGAGTACATGTTCCCAAATACACACCCCAACTGCCATCCTGAACAGGAGCAGGCATTCATAGCAAAGCCTCTGGCATGCAACACCTACCCTTGAGATCCTTATATAAAAACATCATTTTGGTGGGCTGCAGCATTGCCCTTATGTTATTGCAAGCATTTTGTTCAGTCATTCCACCCTGACCCAAATAATAAGGGTTTATGGCCATAAGGGTACAAAGAATTCCAGGGGGATAAAAATCCACAGCTAATTAGTGTGCATGGAGTATCTGCACTAAAGAATGACAGCTCTAAGCAGTGTGAACATGAGCCAATCCTACCCTACTGTTTGTACTATCTTTAACACGATGTTTGTGCTTCTTGACTCTCTTCTAAAAATCTTGGCCTGAACGAAATCACAGCAAACACTTCCACCTGCACCCTTCTGATTAAAAAGGAGAAAATCTCTTGCCACACACCATAGCATTTTGACATTTGAACCAATTGCAAATGGGCAAATAATAATAGCTTTCTTTAAAAACCTACATTTCTTCATAGATTCCCAAAAATAACAAAGCCATATGAAATAATAAGTAAATAATATGCAAGTATTCCCAGCAGGCTCTATAGCTGAAGCAGGTCTGGGGGAAACAAACTGAGTGAAAGTTTTTGGTGGATCATGCAGGGGAGAATAAACTGGACCTTGTGAATTTCTTTTGAGCACATAGAATTGTCTGACTCAAAGATAATGACACAACTCCCTATCCCCAAGTAATTAACAATGACATTTGTTAAATGATGTTTCAATTTTAAATGCCATGATATTTCATTCCAAAGTTTTCTTGAATTGCGTGTAAAAATATATTTTAAAAAAACCCTCTAAAATACTTCACTTCCAACATATTCTTCCAGATTTCTAATTAGCTAAAGCTGTTCTTTTTTGGATGACAGAGGAGGCATATCTCAGAAAAGTAAACTCAAATCCCTGTCATTTGCACAACTTTTAAGTATTGCAAAACTGACACTATCATAACATATGTTCAATGAAGTTGTAGCACATCACACAAAACGCTGTAGAAAAGAGGAAAATAGTGGAATTCTTCCATAGGCAAAACAATAATTAATTTTTAATCTCAACTCAAAATCATCATGATTAAGTCTGTGGAATTGGTTTCCATTACAGAATAACTATACCTTAAATCCTACTTAAAATGGCACAGTCAGAGGGATTAATCATTGAATAAACCAGATGCCTTCCTGGAATATCCATCTTTCAGCTGAAGCAGAATGTCTTTTGAAGGGAGAAGTCATTGGGTTCAGTACACTGGACTCATGTACTATGGGTAAAATTCACTGCCCTGGTTTATTTGGCAAGAACATACATGACCATATTGATCTCCAGTGGCCAGCAATAACTTCATCATCCCTAACATGGCATGCACAACAGGATTGCCAGTAAACTGTCTTAGCACGAGCAAATCTTTTCAGAAGCAGATTGCCTAACTCAAGGTGAACTGCTATTGGCCCTTTAAAAATTTTCAAGTAGACTAGTCTGTTTTGGTTCAGAACTGTTTTCCTTCTCAGAATCTTTCTAGTGGGGTACTCAAGGTATCCTCTCTGCATTGGGGCTCTTCACTTGGTCCTGCTCAAAAGGATACATGCACCAAAATATGGAACTTCTATGAACACAGTTCTGCTGCTGGATAGGAACATGCATCCTACAAGGAAAAGGAAACACAAAGTCTTGATCTAAAGTTACTGGGACCATTCACGGATTTGCATAGATCTTCACAGGAAGCAATCTTCCCATCTTTTCTCAATAGGTCAATGAGAAATAAAACAGTTCATTACCACCAACATCAGAAGTAATGCCACCAATGGAGTCTCATGTTTGTCGTTCAGGTACAATTTTCAAGAATAATCACACCATTCATCAATTATTAAAGCCCTAAATATTGAGGATGAAACCAAAAGCCCAATTAAATGTTGAATCAACTATTTTTGTAGTGTGTACAGAAGTCAAACAGCAACTTCAAAACTACACAGTGCTTACAAACTAGTCATATAAGCAGAAAAAAATGTAGGAGAGTTCACCTGAGCCTTGAACAAATCTCTTCTGAACCTCAATGTCTGTGGTACATACCTAAAACCATGCTGTAGTCAGAGACGGTTGATTTGAATGGTTCAAGTTGAATGACCATCAGAATTACCCTAAATATTAGTTTAGGTGGTCAGTCATCTGTGCAGGCAATACAATTCACACTTCACAAATCTTTCTCCAGATTTAGTTACAATAATTTCATTTGTGGTTGAGGAACCTCTTATGCTGCTACCATATGTTGAGGGAGGAACCAGGGCAGTCTATTATGAAGTCTCTTGATTTGCTATTGTGCTATATCAACAGGTAAGGAAAGTTGATAATATCACTGATACTATGATTTTACTGAGGAGCTTATATAATTTTTGTTTGTTCCATATTTAGGTCATGCTCAATATTAACAGCCCCAAAAGATGTTAGGAATTTGCAATGCAATATTAATAGCCCCAAAAGATGTTAGGAATTTGCAGCTGTCATCTAGGCTAAGAAGAGCTAGCTAAAAATCAAAAACTGCAATATTTTCAAGAAAAACACTGCCATTGATGAGGTAGACTACCAGAGAGGGCACAGACTTATGAGTCAGTGCAGGGCAAGTGCTGAGTCATCCACTACCATATTTGTACCAGTAAAAATGATAGGACAAAAAAATCAGAAAGAGAAACAAAAGGATATGATATTTACGACAACTTTACTCAATGAAAATGTCTTCACTTGCCCTACACAAAGAATGGAAGATAATTTTGTAGGGCTGCTTGTTGTGAAGCAGTGATCTTCACAGGGGGCTGGATGAGAAAGCTGTCTTTACACAGAGGGATACTACTGCGAATGCTTGAATTTTTGTAATGGTTGATTCATACCTTGACACCTCTGGATAGGAACAGGATCAACTAGAAACATTTTAAGAGTTGAGTCAGTTTTATTTGTAACCTTTGTTTCTGGTCTTTTAGATAAAGCATCCTTTGGCATTTTCATGGTGCAGAAAATTTCTTTACATATTAGGAGGGATTACTCTTTGCAACAGCTACAGCCAAGGTGACAACCCAAATATTAACTCATGTAAGTACAGTTCTTTAAAAAAAGCAAACCCAGAGAAACTAAAATATTTATTTGCACTTACTAATTTGGTATCATGAATAAATGTTATTCATTGTCAGCTGAGCCAGCATGAAATGCCTCCACCTGATCACTATTTTACTCTCTGAGAAGTAACAAAGGCTACTTTCATATGATAAGAACAGTATGGCACACTTTAAAAAGTTGTAAAACAAGTACAAACAGAAAGATTCATGGTTAGGAAAATGAACCAGGATTCTAAAACTCCAAATTATGCATGGAGGAACTGAAATGTCCGGGAAAGAATATTTGGTCCCATTGCATTAAAATGTAGCATAAACTCATTTTCATAACTGGTGTTTTATAAACAAATAGGGCTTTAATAAATTTATTAAATGCAAGTAAAACAGGGTTTTTTTCCAAATTAAGTATGATGGTATGTTTTTTCTTCATTTATTTGATTCTTTCTGCAGTTCTGTGTGGTGAAACCTTTTTTATACACCAGAAGATATTTGAGGATGGTGTGAAGTAATCTCATTGGAAGGCAAGGAAAGTTTCAGCGACTGTGAATGATTATCAACACTGAAAACCTCAGCAGAGTCACATATAGAGGGATGGGCAAAAACAAGTCTTATATGTGCCCTCTGGCTGACAACCTTGCTTTTGGGAAAACTGTAGAAACAGCCTTGCTTCTTTTTAGCAAATCTTCACACACAGCCAAGAGCATTGGCTATTCTGTTCACAAACAAAGTAGTGTAAAAAGTAGCTTTGCACTGACTGCCTATATCAGACAAGAGGAAAAGAAGTAAGGAAAAAAAAAAGGGGATAAGGAAGGTGAAATATCCTATCAGGCAGTGGATGACTGAAATAACCTCAAACCCATGCCCAAGTTGCTAATAAGGTTTGAAGAACCCAATGTTCCCCTTGGCTGGTCCTGCCATGAGTGAGTGAGAAAAAGAAGGGCAAAATACATGTCCAGAGATTATGTATTTGTGCATCAGTGAAGTTTGCTTTCCCCAGAATGCCAGACTTTTCCAGAAACCCTGTGGTTGTCATTCAGCATCAAGAAAGGAACAGTGACTTTTGTCCAAAACAAAATTTGCATCTTGCCATTTCTGTTTTTGTGCTGACTTTTGCCTTGGCATAGAGCTACAGCAGCCTTGTAAATTCGTGAGTACCACTTGTGTCATGTCTTAAACATAAAAGGCATCTTGTTTTCACTAGCCTACCTACAAGTTTTGTTTATTTTTCAAATATTTTCTCTTTAACAAGCCGTAACAGAATCTGGTGCATATTATCTACCTCAGACAACCAAAGATAAAGAATAACTATCCTAGCAAGACCCAAGAAGGCCTGCCTTGGGCAGAAGGCAATTCCTGACAAGCAAAAGCCATTAACAGATTTAGGCTCCCTTATGCTTGGTCTAAATCTGTCCTGCACACGCTAAAATAACTGCACAGAACAGAGCACTGGAGTGAGGCTTGGCATGTCGACTCTACATGCCCTGCAGTTGCACATGCCATGTGAGCACTGAGGAGTCTGTGACTGTCCCAAAGCACCACACTGTGTTGCACAGAGCAGGGAGAGCTCCCTATGCAACTTCTGTTTCTCACTACTGATACACCTGCACCCCTCTGGTATTGAACAGTGCCCACAACTTGAAACTGAAGAGTTCACTGAGAAGCCCTCATCACCCCTACAACCCTTGATCTTCACAGTTTTCATTTGTGCCAAGCCCAAAACACACCAAGAGATGTTTGGCTTTGGGGCGGCTCGTCTCCACACCAAGCACTGCCCAGCCATACGGGCTGTGCCAGGGGCCGCGGTGTAGCCGGTGCACAGCTGCGGGACAGCACCGTGCTGCCCCACCGTGTGTGACCCCGTGTGGGGAGGGATGGATGGATGGATGGATGGATGGATGGATGGATGGATGGATGGATGGATGGATGGATGGATGTCTGCGAACAGATAGGGCGGGAGATGGGGCGTAGGGAGGGCATGAGGGCGGCAACCACGTCCGGGGGAGCCCATCGACTTCAAGCACTGGGCCGGCCCGATCCTCGGTCAGGGGCCAGCTCTGTCCTCGGGGTTCTGGTTCCCGCTCCGTGTGCCGCCCCCGGGCAGACGGATCCCGCCCGCGCCGCCCGGCGCCGGGCAGGGCAGGGTCAGCAGCTCGGTGCCGCCGGGCCAGGTGGCGGGAGGACGGGGGGAGCGGAGCGCCCAGCCCGGCTCCAGCTCCAGCTCCCCCGCTCCAGCTCCCCGCCTCCGGTCCGCGCTGCCCGCCGTGCGGGGGTGGCGGCGCAGGGGGGGGGGGGGTCCCCGACTGCCTCTATATAAGCGGCTGCAATGGCTCTGCAGCCAGAGCCGAGCAGCGGGCAGGCGGCGGCCGGACCATGGCGACAGGCGGCAGACACCACCTGCCCGCCCTGCTACTCCTTCTCTTTCTCCTCCCGCCGTGTGAGGCAAGTGCGGGGCGCCCGGCGGGGTCGGCGGCCGGGGGGAGCCGGCGGCCGCTCCGGCCCCAAGACCCGGCCCCCGGGGCCGCTGTATCCTCGCAGGTGAGCTGGCGGGAGCCGGCGTGTCCCCGCCCGTGCGGGCGCTGCCCGGCCGAGCCGCCGCGCTGCGCGCCGGGGGTGCCCGCGGTGCTGGACGGCTGCTCCTGCTGCCTGGTGTGCGCCCGGCAGCGCGGCGAGCGCTGCTCCGCGATGCTCCCCTGCGACGAGAGCAGCGGCCTCTACTGCGACCGCGGCCCCGAGGACGGCGGGACCGTCGGCATCTGCATGGGTAGGTGGCGGCAGGGGGAGCTCTCGGGGCGCGGCGGGGAGACCGTGCCCGGGCCGGTGCTCGCGGAGTCCGCTGGGCTGTCGCTGTCCCGCTGTTCTCACGATTTCCCTCGGCCGGAGCGGCCGTTCTGCAGGACCGCCAGCGCCACGGCGGTGCCGGGGCTGTCCCTGATGTTGCGGGAGGTGCCGGTGTAGCCGCCGAGGGGGCTGGGAGGGCCGAGGGGCGTCCGAACGGCCACTGCATCAGCGAAATGACTCCCCTTTTCCTACTAGTGTTGGAGGGAGACAACTGCGTGTTTGATGGGATGATTTATCGCAACGGCGAAACGTTCCAGCCCAGCTGCAAGTACCAGTGCACCTGCCGCGACGGACAGATCGGCTGCCTACCCCGCTGCAACCTGGACCTGCTGCTCCCCGGCCCCGACTGCCCCTTCCCCAGAAAAATGGAAGTCCCTGGAGAGTGCTGTGAGAAGTGGATCTGCGACCCTGATGATGAAGTGATATTGGGAGGTTTGGCTATGCCTGGTGAGGAAACTAAGACTAACTATCACAGTTATGGTGAGGAGGAGGTGGTATCATACTGGAAGTACCCATGGGATTGCCGAATCTGACGTTGCTTTGCAAGGGCGATTTTTTTTCTGATCTTTCTTTCTCATCTGGAGTGACTAGGAGGTATACCAGTGGTAATAAATAAAAGCAGAGTTCGACAGGTAAATTAAGAGAGTCAGAGGATGAATGTGCATAGCAGTTTTAAAAGTTAGCTAACTTCAATTTGTTCCCAGTTCCTAAATTTCTGTTTATCTGGTGCAGAGTAGTTCTGTGAGCAGGATAAAACAGGGGTAAGCTCCTAATCCTCCAAACATTCACACACACACACACAAATCTCAAAGCTGCAGTCTTTCTAGTTGCTCTGCAAGAATATGTTGCATCATAAATACTATTATAACAGCTTAGTCTACAAGAGATTTTTTCCCCCTAAATTCTGCAGCTCTTGCAAGTGGCCAGCATGGTTATTAAAATGCCAACAAATTCCAGCCTGTCTGTGCTAGAGCTCTCGTCATTATTACTGGCATTAAAAACATTACACAGTACTTGGAGAAGCAGTGGTTATAAGCACAGTGGATGCATCTGTAAAAAAACCCGACCCATTCCAAAATGCATGAAGTGCTTTTCTAATTGAAAAACCCTAGGTAATATCTTCCCCCCGTTTTCTTACTGAATTATGTCTCCATACCTTTTAAATTAGACTTGGTTCAACATGAATTTTCATAAGCTACTTTTGCTGAGAGTAGAGGGCACTGCATTCTCTTCCAGTCACTGCTCTTTGTGATCTTAAGCAGTTGGTTATGCTGAAACTCGGCTAATTCATTTAAAAAACATGCGAGGAAGGATCCAGAAAGGGTCTAATAAGTTTCGAATGTGCCATGAAGTGTCACTTGTATGGCACACAAGATGTAAACAAAACGTTTGACACCTTTCTGCTACCCTTCCTTTTCTTTGATTTGTCTGAAAGTGACAGGCTAATCTGTAAAATTCTTACAGATGAGTTATCTGCATTTTTTCTAGCAATGGCTGTCTCGCTTGGGAGGGTACCTTTTTGGATCTTCATCCTGCAAAAGGCAGAAAGGCCATTGCAGAGGAGCTTAACAGTCGGAACTGTGACTGACAGCTCAGTTGTTTTGTCTCTTTCTGTTTGCTCCTGTGCTAATCAATGAGCCAAACTGTGCAGATAGCAATACTTGCATAGTACAGCTTAATACTGCCACAACAGTTGACTATGGTTTTAAGTAGCTGTGATAGCTCCTGGAATTTTTTCTCTCCTCCCTCCCCACCACCACCCTGTCTATAGTCTGTCAATAATTGACAAGATGGGTGACTTTATGACTCTTAGAGGAAAGGACTTTACTTCTATGCTGTTTATTAGTTTAGATAAATCATTCAACCTCTTTCAAATCACACCTAATACAAATATTTTTAAGACTTAGCTTTAGAACAGATTTGTGATGTATGTCCATTAGAAAAAGTAAGGAATGAAAAGGTATTAGTGTTCTAGACTGGTTTAAAAATTGGCAGTAATTTCTCCAGCTGTGGACTTAAAAGAACTGAATCTAAATACTTTGCTGATTACACTGGTATGCACCTTTCTGCTGTTTTTAGATGTCAAAAGTTGCCATCCAGGATTCCTAAAAGGCAGCTTTTAAAATTCTTAAATCCTGTCAAAAACATGGATTTTGTACCCCTTTTTTGTCTCACATGTTTGTTCCTAGGTGTAGTAGAGCTCTGTTAGATACTGCGTTTTAATGCCAGTTTTTCTTGTAGTAAAATTCTGTGGGGTTTTGTCTCCAGCCTATAGACAAGAGGCCACACTCGGGATTGCTCTTTCGGATTCAAGTGCCAATTGTATTGAGCAGACAACAGAATGGAGTGCTTGTTCCAAAAGCTGTGGAATGGGCTTTTCCACCCGTGTTACCAACAGAAATCAGCAGTGTGAGATGGTGAAGCAGACACGGCTTTGCATGATAAGACCTTGTGAAAATGAAGAGTCATCTGATAAGGTGGGTTACTGAGAGTGGCAAGGGAGCAAGCAGGGTCTCTTCAGCTGTAATTCCAAAGTTGCACTATTATGGTCTAGAATGCCCCAGACATAACTCTATGTAAATATGCCTTTCAGTACATGTGCAGCAACCTCAGTGTTTTTGGTAAGTATTAGACTTGCCATGTTTGCTCAGTAGGTTTGTGCTGCACATCCAACAGGTCAAGAGAGGCGATTCTGCCCCTTTACTCCACTCTGATGAGACCCCACCTGGAGTACTGCATCCAGTTCTGGGGCCCTCAGCATAGGAAAGACATGGAGCTGTTGGAGGGAGTCCAGAGGAGAGCCACAAGGATGATCAGAGGTCTGGAGCACTTCTGCTGTGACAAAAGGCTGAGACAGTTGTGGTTGTTCAGATTGGAGGGGAGAGGGCTCCAGAGAGACCCTAAAGCACCTTCCAGTACTTAAAGTGGGCCTGCAAGAAGGATGGGAAGAGACTGTTTAGTAGGGTTTGTTGTGATATGACAAAGGGCAATGGCTTTAAACTAAAAGATCTTACATTCAGACTAGATTAGTGGACTAGATATCAGAAATTTTGTACAATAAAGGTGATGAGACACCTGGAACAGGTTGCACAGGGAGGTTGTAGATGCCATTCCCCATTCCTAGAATCATTCAAGGTTGGGCTGGAGAGGGATCTGAACAACATGATCTAGAGGAAGATTGTCCTTGCTTATTGTAGGGGGGTTGGACTAGATGAACTTTAAAAGTCCTTTTCAACCCAGACTAGTCTATGATTCTATGACCATTTGAACCATCCCATACAGATCACATGTATTGCTTGTGCAGGTTATTTAGACAGCTCACACGGTCTAATTTTTCCCAGAAATGCAATTGTGCTACCTATACCTCAGAGTTGCTTCAGTCATACAGAATGGATATGTCTAGTCTGTTGAGCATCTGGAACTGCAGAGAAATGTGTGAGATCCTGAAAAATCCAACTGGGTAAATTAAACCTTACTATAATCCTTATGATACTTTTTTCCAAAAGAAAACCCAACACTGACACTATCAATGAAAAGAAAAAAAAATAGTGTGTCTAAGGGAGATGATTTTTTTTCTGCTTCAACAAGTATTCCTGTCAGAAAGAAAAACTTAGTTATGTAATTTTATGTAATGGTCTGAGTGTTGAAAAGTATTTCTAAAGCCTTTGCTGAACAATCTTCACAGTTTTAAAGAATATGTTTTGTAAAGGATATGAAATATGTGAAAGGAGTTGGGGAGATTAATAAGACTCATCAGAGGTCTAGAAAACATGTTCAGGTTGGAAAAAACTGATAGAACTGAACTTCTGAATGCAAGAAAAGAGAGATTCATTCTCATAACTGTGTTCAGATATTGCAGCCTGTTCTTAGTCCAGGGGGGATACAAGAAGAAATGGTGAGTTTAGACTCCATAAAAATTAAGACATGAGTGAAAACTTTCCAGGCAGTAAGAACAGTGAACTGTTAGGGTTGTCTAGGGCAGATGTGGAGTCTGTCACTGAAGACTTCCAAGGACAAGTTAGACAATCATCTGTTAAGAATACAGTGGCTAAAGTTGGTTCTGCCTTGGGTCATAGAAATGGGCCATGACTTTTGCAATTAATTTTAAACCCCTCCCCTTCCCCCTTTTATTCCCTGAATATAGTCCTGTAACTTGCTTATTTGTCTTCCTGATTCTCTGGAACTACACCAGCCTGAGAAGTTTTCCAGTAGAGTGTAGTTTCCTAGTGAATGTTGGCTTGGCTTGTCTCAGATAACCACTGTTGTCAAAGGGCAGATCTTCAGATGTCACTTGAAGCAGCTGCAGACTCTTGAATAAAGACAATAATTTTCAGTTTTCAGAGTAAACCTATATCCTTGCATGTCAGTGTTTAATTGCTATCTGTCTTATGGAATGATATATCTAATGACCCTTCATATTTCTCTCAGAAAGGGAAGAAGTGTATCCGAACAAAGAAGTCTGTGAAAGCTGTTCGCTTCGAACACAGGAACTGCACCAGTGTGCAGACATACAAACCACGATACTGTGGCCTCTGCAGTGATGGGCGATGCTGTACCCCACACAACACCAAAACCATTCAAGTTGAGTTCCACTGTCCTGATGGCAAAGTCCTAAAAAAGCCCATGATGTTGATCAGCACCTGTGTCTGTCATAACAACTGTCCTCAGAGTAACATTGTTTTCTTCCAGCCATCAGATCTGTTGTCTAGCGAAGCAAAAATATGAAAAGCGTGAATTAGATACTGCAAAAGGTATAAATAGTTTATACAAAAATCGACCCACAATCAGGTGAATGTAAGAATTGCATAGATAAAATATCTAAAATGTTTTTCAAAACAGTCTTTCAAACTAGGTGCTTTCTTTTTTCCTGTAGTTTATCAAATACCTCATTTTATGTTTCCCCCTTCCAAATGTCTTTTATTAACTTGAAGGAAATTTTGTACCTTGGACAGAGCCTTTTTTTTGTGATGGTGGCATAAAGATCACAAAGCGGACAGTTAGACTTTCTCCTTGAGTTAAGGGGATCATCCCACAAGTTTCAGTATCTGTTAGACTGAGCTGTTTAAGAATTGTACTCCTTGGGGAATGTGTGATACTGTATCACATAAGCTTCCCGGTTCTCAACTTCACTCTGCATCATGCCTATGAACACTTAGGCACTGTTCTTTTTCCTTTTTATTGAAGCTCTGTTTTTTTGATGACAGTAAAAATCTTACTGATGAAAGTGTTGCATTCTTGTGGTTTATAAAATACCTTCTGTGAACACCTCTGACTTTCTCTGAGGATTAAGTTAGCATGTAGCTCCTGAAATGACATGGCTAAGGTCTCTTACCCTGAAGCACAGCAGGTTGATAGTTGACAGCAATTAAATTTTTCTTTAGTATCTTCGGTAGCAGTCTAATGCAAAACCAACTAAAGTCAGTGTCCTGTAGGAATTTGGTTCTAATAAATGTGTGTCTGTAGATGTAACTATTTGGATGCAAAAATAATATATCTGTAAATTCCTCTAAAATACTAACTGTATCATATGGTGCTTCATTTCTTAGAAAGGTGTATATGTAAATAGCAACTGTACATATTGTAATATAACTTTACCAAGTAAATAAACTTTATGTGATCCAAAATATATTTCCTCATGTTGTTTTTCTTAAACTACCAATTTTTAACAGCTGAAACACAATGGGAAGACAAAGGATCTGCAGAGTCCTAAGAAAATGAAAGATACCATCTTGCAATACCAACTTAGCATACCTCATACTAACTACTGCCCTAAAAACTGGGCAGTGTCTTGGTGCAGAGAAGGATGGATAATTTGTGAGGCACACATTAGAAAGGAAGTTTCTCTCAGAGTAAGTTAGTCAGGGAAACAGGATGAAGTAAACATAGTGGTGGTGAAGAATAATCATATGATCTGGAGTTTGCATTTGGGTCTGAAGTACTACAAAGTATTTAATTGTGTCTTGCAGCATTTCAGCCTCCCAAAATCAGCCTATGACCATGTTTGTGCTAGACACTATGGCAATATTCCCAAGGACTATGGAGCCTGAGGGTCACAGTTTCATGTATATTAAATCAGTTATGTAGCCGGATTGTGCCAATAGGTCGTAAATACAATTGTGCAGACATTCAGTTGCCTCAGCTGTGGGACCAAGTTTAGCTTAGTGACTGTCTCTGTTAGTGATACGAGAGTTGTACTTATGCCAAAACTGTTCTATAACCATGTGGTAGAAAACATGTATCTTGAGGAAAAAAAGACAGAAGGTGAAATCTCAACATATTTGGTCCGTTGTTCTTCTCCTCTGGAAGAACTTTCAGCCTCCAGTTTGGCAATTGCTGGGACACGGGCTGGAAATCAGGGGGTTAAGACTGCTAAATTTAGTGTCCACATGTGGACAGGTAAATGCTCATTTTAGCCAGTGATGCCTAAGATAAAGATAAGCATGAGCAAGCACCAACAGCTGTGGATTTTAAAGTAATCTTTAAGTCATATTGGAAATTCTGAGCCCCTAGTGCTAAAACTCATGCTGGCCTAAACTTGCCTCTCATCAAGAGCATGTAGATGCATACATGCAACACTCCCTGACCTTGCACTGTTTAATCTCTGATGGCAGAACCATGGAACAGTTTGTGTTGAAAGGGACCTTTGAAGATCATCTGGTCCAAGCCCTCTGAAATGAGCAAGGACATCTTCCACTGCTTCACTATATAAAGATAGATATTAAGGACTTGAACACTGTAGCACTTTTCTTTTGTGAAGGTTGCAGTGTTCACAACAATGCAACTGCCTTGTCACAAAATGAGTTGACCACATGGAGATCTAGGCCCATCCAACCCAACCTTGACTATTTCCAGGGATGGGGCATCTACTGTCTTCCTGGACAACCTGTTTCAGTGTCTCACCACCCTACTTGCACCAAATTTCTTCTATATATCTAGTCTAAAACTACCCTCTTTTAGTCTGAAACCATTACCCCTTGTTCTATTACTATGTACCCTACTAGAAAGTCTGTCCCCATCTTTCTTATAAGTTCCCTTTAGGGACTGAAAGGCTGCTCTAAGGTCTTCCTGGAGCCTCTTCTCCTCCAGGCTGAACAACCTGAACTCTCTCAGCCTTTCCTCATAGGAGAGGTGCTCCATCCCTCTGACCAGTTCTGTGGCTCTCCTCTGGACCTGGTCCAAAAGGTTCATGTCTCTTTGACACAGAGAGTTTGTAAAGTTCTTTCCGGTTTTGCACCCCAGCAACCTTATGTTCTAGGAAGTGCTAAGAGCTGGATAGCAGAGAGCCAGGATTCCTTGAGGTAGCTGAGAAGTGGTTGAGCAGATCAGAACCCAGGAGAGATGGAAGGGTTTTTTTCAAACTACTTGCACCCCACATCTCTATCTGTTTCTCCTTAGATTCAGGCTGGTTTGTGCAAGGCTTTTCTAGTCTAATGCAAGCTATCAAGTGTTTCTCAGGATCATCTTGCAAATCGCATGCATCTTCATTTGCTAGAGATGCAACAACTATGGAGCAATGCAGCAATAAAGTGTGGACTAATTTAAACAGTTTTTGGATCAAACTATCCTGACCCAGGAGTAACTAGAGAGAAATGCAGTCAACCACTGATTTCCTAAGAAGTAAAATAGTTCACTCACTGTATTTTGACTATGTGCATTGTGGCATATGAGTTCAAGTGTAACTCGCATAACTCCTTTTGTCTACTGACACTTCCCCAGCACTTTAAACTACAGTCTGCACTTCAGTAAACCAGTGCCAGAATGCTGCCTGTAACCTTTCTTAGTCTTGCTCTTCTTGATCTTCATGTCAACCCATTTTGTGAGAGGGCAGTTGCATTGTTGTGAGTGCTGCAACCTTCACAAACGTGCTATGGTGTTCAAATCCTTATTATCTGTCTTTATAAACACCAGTACTATAGTAATCTCAATCTTCTTACATTACTGTGGCATTTCAGTGGGAAAAATCTTTTGGAAGAGATCACAAATGTTTCCTTTGGACTAAAGGAGCCAAAGATTTGAACCAGTTTTCCATTGTCTTCTAGACTAAATAGGTAATACCAATTCAGTGGCTATTTTTACCTCACCTCAGTTGGTACAGCTTTTCACCTGCTATCAGTTTGGTTATATTCATTTAGATTTGTTTTACTTTAATATGAACAGTTACTACTTCAGTATTTGGGCTAATTTCATCCTTTTCCTGAAAAGTCTCATGACACTGATTTAATTAAAAGATAACAGTGGTGGGTCAAACCTGTGGCATTTGAAGGAGTAAACCCCAATGACAAAATCCTGAACATTTCTGGTTTAGGGCTGTGATTTTCCCAAGAAGCAAAGCTCAATTATTCATATTGAGAAAAATTAAATTATTCAAATATAAGCAATTCATTTTCATATATCCAAGAATTCACATCTGAGCATTTCAGGGAGCATCACTCAACATTCAATGTGTGGGTCCATACAGCAGTGTGTACTGAGTATGTGTTGATGAAGCAAGCACAAAATCTATTGATTGACTTGTCTGAACAAATTTAGCTCTCTTTTGCTAGTACCAGTGAAGGACTGCCCCAAAAATAGGTTGGTTAACAGGTTTTGGTGTTAGCAACTGGTAGGCTAAGTATTCCTTCAGTAAGAGATGTTGATGATATTCAGTGTTATCCCCTACAGCTTATATACCCTGAGAGATATTTGTAGCTATTTCCAGGACTGTTTCATCTCTAGGACTTCATTAAAGCAACATGCTTCTTGCATTTAATGTGCTTTGAATTTCTCTAGTGCAGCAGTCAAAGACATATTGAAAATATATCTCTTCTTTGACTTCACTGACTAGATAAGGAAACGAGCTGACAGCCTTCTCAACTGATGCCTGATGCATCAGTTTTGAGGTGAAAACCTCAAAATAAGTAAAATTCTACTATTGATTTCTCTAAGATC
The DNA here is from genome assembly GCF_047495875.1 of Pithys albifrons albifrons. Classification (NCBI taxonomy): domain Eukaryota; kingdom Metazoa; phylum Chordata; class Aves; order Passeriformes; family Thamnophilidae; genus Pithys; species Pithys albifrons. Next base: position 41,899,476 of record NC_092461.1, on the reverse strand, counting down.
ATGGCCCCACCCTTTCTGTTTTCCAGTATAATTCTGGAAGTAGTACAATAAAAGCTTCAGGAAAATTAGAATGCCTCTACTTTTTTTTTTCTAGTCCAATCTATAAGTTTTCTTCACCCTAATTATAATAATTTCTAGATGTGTGGGAAGATGGATGGAAAAAAAATTAGTTACTCTTTCTAGTCCTAGTATTTAAGTATTATGACAAATGTGAACTTCATGAAGTAACATTGTGTTTCTCTCCTTTGACAAGTTAGTACACTAGAATATATTTTTCTTCTTAATTTTTAAAAGCAATAATAAAATAATTCTTTTGTATCAAAACGTTCTGTATTGACTCTTGTTTCAAAAACCTATTCTAGCTATGTCTATCAGGCTAAATTTTGTAATGAGCTGTGTAGGGGAAGCACAAAATTTAGTGTGACCTGAAGAAAAATTCTGCTCTGATTTTCCCATTACCAATTCCAATTTATACATTGCATAGGTATGGACATCTGTTCTGTGACCAGAGATACTCCTGGTCACAGACGAGAGACTTACCATGCATCTGTAAGAGGAAGAGTTTACTTGCAAATATACAGTAAATATGTTTAATATTTGTTTAAATCCCTGTTGTTTACATTGTTATCTCTATAAGTGTGTACAGTTAGATCTAAGTCTGCTTCTTTGTCATTAATCACATCTTTAAAATCTCATGCTCCCCATGGACTACAGAGGGAGCTCAGTAGATTGCCTGCCAGTGAGCTTGTTGGAGTAACATGAAATTAATCTCACACTAAGTCTCTATACTCAGGCAAAGAGTAGAGAATAGCCATTGCTGGTGAATTGGCTCAATTTAATGATTTTCAGTCTAGCAAAAAGGAAAAAACCCCAAACCCTATTTCTATCTCAAGAAATGGATTTTTTTCTGCCTTGGACATGTAAATGGTTACAATAAAATAATGAAGAAAAGTGCCTCACTGACCTAAAACTCTTCAACATTCATGGATCTGGTTGTTGTTATTCTCAATGTTAGAAAAAAATATTCTCCCATAATATTGCACTTCAGTTTATACGAGGAGACATAGATCTCCGGTCTCATACACTGTCTCTCCTCGTCTTCATCCTCTCATGCTATCAGCATGTTCTGTGCGCACTTCTCACCTTCTTCATATTTTCCCCATGCTTTCCTTATCCCACTCCTTGTTATTGATTTCCACTATGCCCTAAGTGGTAAGTTATGCATCCACATGCATATGTCATTGCCAGAGGCCTTCACCATGCACCCCATGGCTCCTGCCTTCTCCCTTTCTCCATGAGTTTTGCAGTTCTCAGGATACATACTGTGTTCATTGCAGTCCATTTGCTTGGACCTAATTGGAGCTTCTTGAAGCATATAAAATTTAATTTTGCTGAAGGTAACAGAGAAAGGATATTTTAAATGATATAATAAATTATATTCTAAAGACAAAAAGATGAGTTAACTGGAGATTTGCCCTCCTACACCACTGAATCTGGTTCATTAATGACCCAGGCTCAGCATCTCATTGAGTGATTCACAGAAATTCAGAAAGAATCTATCTATAAATGCAGAGACTTGAGCCTGTGCATACCTAGGACTGTGCTCTGACCATCAGGACAGGAAAATGAGCATGTTAGCCCCTCTGGGAGGATTGCTAGTTTGGGTCACTTCACCTTTTTTTCCCTCTGGTTTTAATTAAATATTTGCACTTCAATATAAAGCTGGGGGTTTGTACAAAAAGAAGCAAATCCTAGAAATCCTTACACAGACTGATGCAGAGTTAATTTCTTTGAACTGCCTTTGTAAACAAGTATAATCATTGAAATGCTTGAAAAGTTATACCCTCACCACTTTGTAAAACCTGTGTATTCAGACTGTAGCACGGTAGGCCACCTGCCTCAGAAACAAAATGCACCTCTTTGGGAAAAAGAATCAGAATTTCAATGTTTTGAGAGTATATGTATTATATATTTAGCAGTGCGTAGCTAATGTTCTCATTCTGTGGGTTGCCAATTTGCAACTGAACACTAAACTCGGTTTCTCTCATAACAAGACCTTGCTAAGGGCTGCATCTGCCACCTCTGTATCACTTAGAGGAAAGGTGAAAGAGTCCATTACTTGGGCCCAGAATGACAAGCCACATTTCACTGCAGATTTATAAAGCCGGGTTTCAGCAGGATGGCCCAGCTCTTCACCGAATCGTGACCAGGAGGGACACCTGGTGGATACAGGCGATTTTGACTGGTCGATGGGAAACTTTGGGTCTGCTCCTGAAAGGAGAAATGAATCTAGAAAGGATGAGGCCTGCTGATGGTACTTACAAATGCTGCCACTAGTTATGAGGACATCAACAGCAGAGGACGACAGAGGCATAATTTTGAAATGTATCTAAATTATTACTATCATTATGGCAAGCCTCAGCCCCACTGGGGACCTTGTTATCTTTGTGTAATTATGTGATGCAGAAGGAAGTTTGTCCTCCCAGAGACTTTCCAGTTAAGTGGGAAACACACAAAGGATGACAGGAAAGAGAGACCCTTTTCTCTGGTTACCACACAAGGCACTAAAAGCTCAGAATAGATGAACAGCTTCCTCTCTACCACACACAGTTTGTGGTAAAACCAGGAAACAGGCCATTTCTCTTAAGTCCCTGTCTACAGCCTTAACCACAAAGGCTCTCTTTCTCCTCCTCATCCTCCTCCTCTTATCTTTACCCTTTCAAGTCCACTCTGTGCTTCAGAGGATCCTTTTGCAGAGGAAATGAATCAATATGCTTTTCCAGAGAACCAGGGGGGGCTCAGGCATCACAAAAGACCTTTACAGACTAGAAGGACAACAAGCTCAGGGAAAATGATGGTGTCAGGAATAGCGACTGTTCACTCCACTGTGAAGAGGTTGCTTTCTGTGTATAATGCAGATGTACTTAAGACAATCTTACTTTATCCATTTGCAAACCACCATTTGGGGGGTTAAGCAGTGCCTGGTGGAATATGGATGGGTTTGCATCTCTGTTACTTGGGATGCTTGTGGAGGAAATAGCTGTCCCTCACACCAATCATTAGTCAGTGTGGCTGTCAAATCTTTCCTCTTCCAAGCTGTAATGAGCATTTAACTTCCATATCAGTGTGACAAAATCCTCACAAAACCTAGGAATTAGTATTTGCAACCCACATAAAGTGACAGAATCTCAACTTTGTCAACAGACAAGAAAGACCAGGAGTCCTAGGGCTTGGCAGTGAGTTCGTGCCCTGCCTCCCAGTTATATAGCACACAAAAAAGAAGAGAGAAGTTTGTGCTGCAACATTTAGGTCTCTCTGAAGTGGGAGGGGAGAAGGAAGGGCAAGAACATAGTTCTGAGAGATAGATATGCCTCCAGTCAACTGCAACTGTTACATGAAGTTCTTTCAGGTATCTGTGCTCTTTTATTTAAGCTTATTTGGGTTTTTGTTTCGTGGAAAGAACTGATATGTTCTTGCTTTATTTCATATTTGTTCAGGATTTTAAAGACTCCCCCTGCCAAAAAAAAAAAAACAAAAAACAAAACAACAACAAGAACAACAACAACAACAAAAAAACAACAAACCCAACAACTCTTGAAGTTAAAGTGCTGGGCTTTACCCAGCATTTCACCTTTTCCATGAATAGTTTTCCAGATTTACCACGAGGGGGAGGCAGCTGAAAAATTATGAGACATCCAGTCTTAGAACTCAGGTTTTTATGAAGAACACTGGGACATCCACAAAAAGAGTGCAAGCAAATGTGTTTTCAGCCTTAGAGAAAGTATTAACCTTTTCATGTCTGTTATAAATTCATATCTTTTTAAGTAAGCCTTTTTTTTTTAAATCTTACTAACTGTAGTTAGAATAAAATTCAGCATTCCTCAAAGGAAGGAAATTTGCTAATGGAAACTATACTCTTGTTTCTATATATGAGTGAAATAATATAAATTGCTTCTCCAGAATTTAAATCAACCCACAAACACATGCTCAATGATTTGTATGAAGCAGATCAAAAAGTCTCTCTAAATTTCAAGTGGTATAGTTCACACTGAATTACAAAATTCATACTAATGGTAAAAAGCAGCTGTTTTCCCTTTCTGGTAGACTCTTCTTCACACTCCAAATCTGTTTGCCTAACTAATCAATTTTCTGTGTCTGTTACAGAGTTTTTAAAGACATAACTAGCAATACTTAAAATGAAGTCTTTAAGTGATAACTAAGGTCACCAAAAACCTTCCACTGTCCACAGCATGATCCAACAAGGCAGAAAAAAATCCAGGTAAGGCAAAGAAAGGTCAAATCCCTTCCCTACACCTCCAGCAGATCAATGGCAGATCCAAAAATACAAGGGATGTTGTTTAAGTGATGAAAATAAAAGGAGGTTTCTCCCTCAGTTTCTCTCCCTTGATGACTGTATTTCAACAGCCATGGAGAATTCAAAGCCCAGGGTCAACGTGAACACAGAGCTATGAAAAGCAGCAACCCTTTGGGAACACTAATTATGAGCCTATGAGAAATGTCCTTCTCCCCTGTGTGAGACATGAGTCTATCAAAGATTGGTATTCAATAGCAAGCCTTCAGAATAAGCCACCTTTGAAAGCTATAATGAATAACCTCGAAAGAAGCCCTTATAAAACCTTGAACATGCACAAGATACTAGCCAAGGGCTTAATAAAACACACAAGCCCCATATGCAAAAAAACAGGCAAAACAAACAGAAACTTATGGCAACTCCAACCATAACAAGATGGACCTCATAAGGAGGAATTAACAGCAAATCTCTCAATAACTTGCCTTTTGTGGCCAGAGGTCTGCTATCTCCCCAGGGTATGGAGCACAGAGAAACCAAATTAAACTGTGGTTATCTGATGTCTCTGGTGAGATTCACTTCGTCCCACGTCAGAGCTCAGTGGGGAGCTAAAGCCCATGGCCGGGAGTCGGAAAGTCTGCGTTTGGTTCCCAGCTCTGCCACAGGCTTGCTGTGTAGCACTGGTCTACTTATTCAGGCTTTGTTTGCCTCAGTTTCCATGGCATAAAAAGTCAGAGATTGCAACAGTGCTGCAGCACAGGGCAATGCTGCAAAGCCCAGAGCAGGGCTGCTCAAACACCCACCAGGTCAAGTTGGGTAACCACTGTGAAAAATGCTAGTTTCTAGATCACATATTCAGCATCACATATTTTTGAGTTGCTAGGATTCCTGGCAAGAAAGCATGGCTTTCAGACCAGACTTACTCTATGGACGGTGCATTAATTGATTGCTGGAAGATGTGGCATTTCTTAATTGCAGGAGAAGGTTAGTGTGCCCTAATGTTGACTAGTGAGGTGAGGGGAGGAGACCCCATGGCAGGACCCCATCCCAGGAGCTCAAGGCTACGTTGCATAGCACAGCACTAACAGGGTTGGATTAGGGTCTGTGCTTCCTCAGCACCCTGCTGAGCTGCTGGACTGTGTTTTCCAGATACCAGTGAACATGAGTTGCTCAAGCTGTAGGAGCAGCCTGCTGAGCCACAGAGAACTGAGGCCATATCATATGGCAGTGATGATAGGGAACAACTGTGCAGAGTTTGTATTACGTCAACACTGAAAACATAACTTCACCCCTACGGTCACAAGACACCATCAGCCACAGAGCCAAACGCAGACAATATGCCTCCTGTGATCCCTGCAGTTTACAAATGATGTCTCATGGCCTAGGGCAAACTCAATTTCATAGAAAAGGAATCATGGAAGAAATTCTGAGACCCTAGTGCAGCTCTGTAACGTCACTTGGCAAGGTCTCATCCCATTAGATGTAGTAAATTCCCATATTACCATGAAACGAAAATCCTGCATCCAAGCTGGTTTCTGATGGGGGTAAACCTAATGACACAGAGAGGAATTTGCTGGAAGCCCATGAGAAGAAATGGCTGCAGCCAAGGGCAAAGGGAATGCAGTTGGCATGTAAAACCTTGGGGTAAACAGTGAGCTAGATCCTGGCACAACACTGTGATTTAGTCCAACTGAACTTCAAATCACATGGAAGAAAGTCAGCAGAACCTCTCCAATGCATAGGAGATAAGACAATTAGTCTGCAAAAACTGACCATCACAAAAGGAAATGTGTGTATTAAAAACTAAATCCATTCTAAAAGAGGATAATTAAAAATTATCACGAATTCAATGGTTCCTAGGCTAGAGATGTCACTAATAAAGTTGCCTCCGGGATATGTAATTCAAAGAGGTTCCATCATCAGTCTCTCCCTTATTCGCTTTAAGGGCTGAATCATAGAATCTTAGAACGGTTTGGACTGGAAGAGGCCTTAATGATCTACTAGTGCCAACATCCTCCCATGGACAGGGAAAACTTCCATTAGATGTCGTGATGTTATGAATTATATTAACCTTGTTACAATCACCACAGAAGAAAGTAACCATGACTTCACACCTTACCTGGGATCTGTGGTCAAAGCAACTACTGTGAAAATCAGGATTGCACCTCTGAAGATACTGGGTATACTGGTTATAGCAGCTGGAGGAAGCTTCACAAGGACAAATCAAGATGACAGTGGCCAAGGCGGTAGGAGCTGATTTTCACTTGCAGACAGACAGGGCAGTAAAATGTACAAGCCAAAGAATCTATTCTTACTCTGAAAGAAGATTAAATCAGCCAGGCAGGAGATGGAAGGCTGTAGTGGAGATTACTTTCTTGACTACAGACCAAATATGGAAAGGTCACTGCATGTTACAGCCCCTTGGATGATCATAGGAACACCATACTGATTCCTCTGAGCATTTTCTCTCTGCCAGATTCATAGTTTGTACCTCCAAGTTCTTCACTTCCAACTCTCAGAGGAAGAGTTGAAAGAAACAAGTGAATAACTTATTTACAATGTTATCATCCTCAACACAGGACAAGTGCACAGATCTTACCTGGTTCAAAGCACTTCTAGTTTCTACAGCTTTGAAGCTTATAGTCTCTCATGGAAATATGAATTGAGGCTTGAATATGTCCCTTTGGAAAAAATTGAATGAGTGAAGTAATTTCAGTTTTCTCCATTTGAACAGAGAAATTACTTGCCATCATTAAAATAGGAAGTGGTTATGTCAATTGTAATCTGACAGCTTGTGTCACAGGAACTGCTTTCTTTTTACTTATAACATCAGTCACATCTTAGCTCCTGTGATCACTCAGACCTTCTTTTTACCCTCTTGCTTTTTGACATGAGCTCTCATGGAACCTGTATGGCCTTTGCTTTCACAAGGTAATTTTTAAAGGTTTCTATGTTTCAGTTAGAGATGTCATTTACATTTCACTTCTAGGAATACAACAGGACAAAAATAGGAATACAACAAGACTAGACAATACAATAAGACAAATACAATAAGACAAGATAAGGAGGCTGTGATAGAAATTTATTAGTAAGGATCTCAGAAGCTAAGCAGGGTCAGGCCCGGTCAGTACTTGGATGGGAGACCTCCTGGGAATACTGGAGGCTATAGATTCTAGTCCTGAGGACCTCACTGTCACTGTCCAAGCTTGCTCAGCTGTGGCAGATTAACCGTAGGAGTTAAAGGTGGGACCAGTTCTGTGCACGCTGTGCCTCACCTAAAAAATCCACTGCACAGGCTGGAAGGGCACACCCACGTGGGTAAAGCTCTTCCCAAATCTTCATTCATGAAGCTGAGCCATGATGATGATGATCTCACCCAAGAGAAAAGATCCCAAAGACCACCAGAATCTTCACAAATTGTTCAGTGTGCATACCATAGCTCCACACAGGGGACAATTCCCATCAATTATTTTGGCATCTGAGATACATGCAGTGAGGACCAGTCCTCCAGCCTTCAGGGCTCTGTCTGTTGTGTGCCATTTGTAGGTCTGTTTTCCACTGTTTGATTTTATGTTTTTGAAGTTGTTTGAAATTTGCATCCAGAAAATCATTACAAGAGAATTGTATCAAGATGTGTTTTAATACATTTCATCTTTCCAGGCAGTCCTTCTATCCACTTCTCAAGTACCAGAATCACTGAATACATAAATAAGAAAGAGGGTTGTGAAATCACCTCCAACATGATGCAGCCCAGGCCCAGGCTGTAAAGAATGTGTTGTTCAGTCTGACCTACATCAGAAGGAAATGTAAAACCTGATTCCTGATGCCCACACTGTGCTGTGGGCAGAGCCAGTCTGAGCACAACCCTGTCACTGCATCTCACAATCTCTGCAGAGTGATACTGTTTTGATCTGCTTCCTGTAAGACTTGAGAGCCAATTCCACCAGCATTAATTTTTTCTTCATGGAAAGAGTCTGTATTTTAATTGTGGTAAAGACAACAGCATAATAAAAAACCAAAATATCTGTGTTCTTTTAAATTATACCTCTAAAACATAGCCAAAACAATGTTGCATAGTATCTCTCAGACTGGAATGAAAATGCTCACAGAGGAAAGTATCTCCTAACATGACTACCATGCAGACACTTCTAAACCTGGAAATATTTTGGCTCTGAGTTTTACTGGTTTGGATCTGAATTTTACTGTTTTGGTTCTGAATTTACTGTTTCGGGCAGAGTCAAGAGATATCAGACAACACACACGAAGCAGGTACTTAATAGAAACAAAAAACAAAAATGTTTCTAACTGAGAGAAAGGTTGAAATCTCAGCATAAACTTTATCCAGGTATTTATAAAATAATAATATCATCACTTGGAAACAAACCCAGTGACATGCACCTAGTATGATGGAGCTTCTACTTACAGTCCGGGTGCCATATAGATCATGGTAAAATACAATAATAATAGATCCAACATGGAATTAGCTTTCACACAAACACCTAGACCTCTTGTAGCTGGGATAGCACTCATGCCTAACAAACAGCAGCTGAGACAATCCAGCCTGAGTGAGTCTGAAAATTGCAAAGCCTTTTAGATCCAGCAAGAAAACCACTGTGTTTTGGCCAACTCTTCATCTTCTTGGCCAGCCAAAGGGCATTCTGGTTTGAGTCAAATTAAAACAAGATATTGATCTATTTGGGGAGTCCATACAAAGTGGTTTCATACTGCCTTGATTTACTGTCCCTAAACACTATCATTGTCAGAACATGTCACTGTTTTTATTGCAGTAAGGTGCAAATGCCCAATGCACCTGACCCAGGCTTATACAATACAAGGGTGAGTGTGGCTGATGGCTCAGAGGTACCAGTCCTGATCAGACCACAGAGAGAGTAAAGGAGTACTGAGGGAGAATTGGATTACCTGGGGTCTGGAGGAGCAGAAACAGGCCACAACTTTATGGTATATAATGAATATACCATATGCACTTGGAAATTAAGAATATTTGATAGAAAACATGGGATTGTGATTTGAGAACAGAGGAGGAGGATAATGACTGGCATATCCCAGCTGCCACAGGGAGGCAGCCAGGGATACACATGGCATACACAAGCAGAAATATTTATGTGAGTACAAAATACAACTGATATTCCAGGTTTTAACCAGAACAGGGGGTTTTCTTGAGAAACAGGAGTTGATACACATTTTTTCCTTAAATACCCATTTTCATTAAAGTTGAATTTGAGCTAGAATTGCTATGAAGGAAACAGGAAAGGGGAATGCCTGCCTTACAAGATAATACTAGAAGTATCTGGCTTAGCCTGAAGCAAACACTCATGGAGAAAAACTATGATTACTCTCTATAAACACTGAAAAACAGAGAAGGGAAAGAGCTAATAAAGTAAACCAGAAAAGCTCATTCAGGAGCGCATGGGCACAGAGTGACACTGAAGAAGTTTAGCTGAAAGTTTACAAGAGAGGTCCTAATGGGGAAAGTCGGCAGTATGTTCCAGTAGGAACGGGGAAAGGACCAAACCAAATCAAATCAAACTTATTTCTAGGACAGTGCTTGTAAACATCACCTGAACCTTCTGTTTTACTGCAGTAGCAAAGGGCTTGAGTTTGAATTACTTTACAGGCATTGGACAGTCCTGGCTGTGTACAGTCTTACCAGAAGAAGCAGCTAGATGCTTCAATGACACCTGAATTTAACTGGGATGCCAAAATTGGTCAACTTCAGACTGAGGTGCCAGCTTCGCCGTGGGACCACCAGACAGCATATTCAGCCATCTACACACCCCCAATTGCAATTCTGTTTTCCTTCATGTGACAGGGGCAGGGATGCTGCTCTCCAAAGTGTTCTATCTTAGCAATGGAAACATTTGTCTGGGAAGCACAATATTGGGTCCTGGTGGGAACTCACCCTGTTCCATGTTCAGCTGGGGTAAGTGGCTCAGGCAGACCAAGAGGTCAGAAGTCCGTGGGCAGAAGGAACGGTTGATCCTGTCCCTGCTCCCAGGAGTCTCTCTGTACTGTTACCAGACATTGGATAAGATATGAGAACAGCTCTGGGAGCAGAGAGGAGAGGCCAAACCACTTCCTTCCCAGCTAAGTGCCCTCTGACCTGAACTAAAAGATTATGTTTGTTGTCTTCCTCTCCTGCAACACATTCTAATTTTTTTCCTTCAGTTTTCCCAAGACCAATGCAGCTTGCTTGGCACAGAGTAGTCCAGAACTGGTGCCTCAGAAGCTGATGTTTGAGGGGAACCATAGTTCTGAATGAAGGACAACTGTTGTAATCACCGAGGCATGGGAGAGGGACCAGCCCTAGCTGGAGATATAGCCCTAGGCTACTCCTATTTGCTAGCTGTCAAAGCTATGAACAGCTTTATTCAAGAGTCATAAGCCTCTAGCCCAGAGCTTATAAAGATCAAACAAATTTTGCTTTTGCCTAATGTTAAATATCCAGCTTAAAATGAGGTACTTATCCCTTTAAACAATTCCCAGTTTTTAACCTAAGGAAGCAGTAAAAGGACCAACAAAACTTCCCAAATAAATAAAGTTCATCTCCTTTTTTACTCATCTCAGCTTAACCTCTGGAAACAGACTGTAATGGCTACCTCTCTAAAGTGTCTCTACTACTCAGCTCTAAACGCTGCATCTGCTCAACTCCCACTTCAGTGAATGAAATGTGAAAAACATCCTTCTTTTCCTGCCAAAATACTACAGGTTTGGGGGCAAATATTTCTGATATGTGGCTACATAAAAAATTATGAGCTAAATAAATCATAAACTGAGAAGACAATACCACTAAGAACCATTAATCATGATACTTTTATTTTTAAAACTGAGAATCAGAGAAGGCAACACGGCTCCCAACACATGAAAGGAGATGACATGGAGTAACAGTTAACGTCAAACAACATAATGCAAATAGATTGTTGCTCTGCATGATTGTTTAAGCCAGTGTTTCCAAACTGTTTGAGTAATGGGACCACCATTAATGCTAAGATCCTCTTGTGGACCACCACGTACCCTGTATCATCAAACTTTTAATTGAAAACACTCCTCAAGGCTGTTCAGTTTGGTTCTGCAGCCCAGCTGTGGAGCACTTATCACAAGCTTGTGGACCACCAGTAGTCTGCAAACCACAGTTTGGTAATTATTGGTCCAAGTGACTCAAGGCTAGAAATGTGCTAGAAAAAGAAATTAAGGGATACTAATGTCATTACAAAGGTATTACACATAACTAACCATATGGATACAAGCTCTTTATACCACCCACAGCTTTCCATGTGGGAATACTATTCGTCTTCTTGCTAATGGCTCCCATACAGTGTATTTTGTAGCATATCCTGGGACTTGTTTATGCATGAGCTTTGTGCCACAGCCAGTAGCTACAATTAAGGCATAATTATAAGTGGTAGGGCAGGGAGGAAAACTTGTCTACCAGCAAATTGCACAATCGATGGTTCTTCTACATCTCATAAAATAGTTTAATTACTCTCCTTCTTGTTTGCCTCATTGTTTAACTAGTTATGTGCCTGAGCTGCTTTTCCAAAGTCCCTGAGTCTTGTGGGTCTATATTTTAAGGCCTGGTTCTCCTCACTTAGAGGAGGTGGAGCAGTGCAAACCAGAGAGCCCTAGCCACTAATGACTACTTTGAGTCTTGCCCAAATACAGTTTTCTTATATGTTTTGTGCATAATTGAATTCTTGGTTTATGTTTCCTGGTTCATCCAAACTCTAATTACACATTGAACTTTGAATAGCAGATACTTGTTTAACCTGCCATAATACATGTACACAAACATACATACACAGAGGGTTTATCTACAGAACATAGTGAGGTGCTGTGCAGGAATGCCTTAACTATCTATAAATTACCTTGTTGAGGACTACACAGCACTGCACAGAGTCATGCTCAGAAATCTGGTGGACCTTAAAAGCAAGCCTTTTTGTTCCTGGAGTTGGGGGATACCACAAGGTAGAGACTCCAAGCTGTCTCTAAACAAGCTGACTCAGATGGTACAAATAACGTAGCCATGACCCCATGAAGCAGTGTAGACATGTTGTAAGGGAAATATTCTTTAGTATTAGCACACTTGAGGCTTCCATGGTGCCTTTGGAAAGGAAAATTCAAATTCCGTCCTTACTGTCTCATAGAGAAGCAAATAAATACAAGGAAGCTGTAAAGTTCCCAAGGCAGCAACAGGCTAATATTATGCAAAAACCAAAGAGGCAAGAAAGGAGGACTTCAAGCTGCCTGAAAGAGTAAGTTGGCCTCTTTGGAGCTCCTTGACCATCCCTAAGATGAACCTTTGCAGATGCATTTAAAAGCTCAGAAGACGCTTTGTGCAAAATTAATCTTTGGCACTTTCTGATTCGGACCAGGTAAGGGTCTGCAGACAGTATTTATGGCTTCTTGGGAATCAAATGGCACTTTAGCATTTGGATACAGAAAGGTTGGGTTGGGTGTTCTAAACAGAAAATCAGTGGCAGGGCCAATGACCAAGGCACGGAGTAATGATTACATGTTCTATTCTCTTGCCTCTGTGCCTCCATCCCAGTGCTGCAAAAGGCATCCCACTTAGGCAAACAATGAGAGGGAGGAAGCAAGGAAGAATAAGAGTAAAAACTCTGGAAAAGAGATTGCAGAGAGGAAGATGTTGCATACCACCACTAAAAAGCTGTTTGACACATGGAAACAGCAGCAGTTCTCCCAGACCAAGCCTGTGGAGACAAATTTATCTCTTGTGCAACATTAGTGAAGGAAAGAGACAAAGTTACTTCAAAAATGGATTTGAGCCAGTAAACCAATGCATTTTTGCTTGACTGTAGCAGAACTTGTCTTATTCTTCTTTATCCTTGACCTTTTATTGGGAAAAAAATGAAAGTAGAGTTGAACAAATCTGTACTCTGGGAAAAAAATATGCCAGCAGCACATGGCTTCATGAAATCAAAGAGCCATAGAAATTCGGGTTTTTTATACAAGGAAGATCACATAAATGTTCTTGGTTTACAAAAACACTATGCTGATGCTAATATTTGCTCATAGCACCCCACCATGACGTTCTGTTCTAACACTGCTCAGCCTCTGTGACTGAGAAATCATTGTGGCAATCAATGAGATAATCCTAGAGTCCCTCCAGAGGGGGAAAAAAAATCTCTTCTTTTGCTTCCAGGGTATCAAAGCATATGTGAACCCAACGATGCTCAGGACATGCACAAGCCTGGAAGCAGCTTGTGGGAAGCTGCTGGTGCAGACACGGAGCTTTGTCAGCACACATGGCAAAGCACAGGAGCTTGTGCCTCACCACACACCAGCTCTCACAACTCGGCTGGGACACCTCGACGGGGGTGCTGGGGGCAAGGCAGTCCAGCTTCCAGAGGGGTGATGGCTCTGTGTCCTGCAGCCTTGCAGCTGTGCAGGAGGGGATAGTCAGCTCTCATCTTCCTGATGAGAAGGGTATACAAGGGAACCAGCATTTTTATTGGTTTAATTCATCTTTCTCACAGGCTGCTTTTGGAATCTGGGGGTTTATGGATCTGAAATAACCCGAAGTCTGTTTTACTCATGAAACCTCAGATCCTGATTGGAGGAAGTACAGCAAGAAGACCAGACCTAACCTCATTTTGTTTCATCCTGCAAACTCCTTGAGGAATTCAAAAAGCCTGTGAAAACCCAAAAACAAATGGAGAAAGAAAAAAGAAAAACTCACAAACAAAGAAATGCAGCTTTATTTGGGTTTCCCCAAAACATGTTTTTCTCAACTGAACAGCACTGCTCACTGAGATGATATTTCTTCAGATAACTTATGACACACTGAACCACATAAACTATGTTTGCCATTCACTAGGACACTAAGTGGTACATATTTAGTTCACCTCTATCCCCTTACATTCTTCTCCTTATTTACTTTTCCCAGCTTCCTGACCAGTAACTCCTTCCATCTCTGACTATGCCCATCATGAACTTTCAGGATAAGGAGACTTACAAACCAGTTTTTTACCATATTTCAGGGCAGGGTTTGATGCAAGCGTTCACTATCTTTTCCAAAAGAGAATATAAGTTTCCATCCTCTTATTTTTCAAATTACCAAAATCAAGTAAAATGTACTGATCTTGTTCTTGACAATGTAAAGCAAATTATACCACTCTTGTTTCCATCCTTCCACCAAGCCTGTTATCACCACCTGCTGTCTAATGCAAACTTCTCATGTTCCAGTGCATTTAATGGACATACCTGAAGCTGCAGTGTCTGTACATTAGAAAGTCATTAAATGGCAGTGACATTACCCAGTCACAGCACATCTGAAGGTTCAGCTGCTGAAAAAGGGACTATTTAGAGGGAGGTAGATAAAAATTAATCTGCAAAATGCTGATACTTTCACAGGAAAAAAACATTTTTTTTTCTTCCGACCCATCTCAGCAGCTGATTTGGTGTATGGTGGGATCTCCCCACACTTTCTCCCCCATGACAATTGCTTCTGAGGCTTGCTACAAATTTTCACAGGAACTTCCTCTTGAATTAGTTTTAATTCAGACAAAAAAATGTCCATTTCAGAAGAAAAAGTGGATTGAATTCCCAAGGTGCAATTAGTTTTTGCTCTACCAGGGAGCTAACAAGGAACTGTTATTTTAAAGCCCCTCTGTGGCACTTACTGTCCCCATCAGTGTAGACAGGGTCTTCAGATACTTTTCCTGCCCCTAACACTAGAAGAATACAAAGGAAATGCTCATGAAAGGGATAGCATATCATCCTGAGACCCCATCTCTCTGTCTCTCTCTCTCTCTCTCTCTCTGTGGCACAGCATGCTGTGAGGTAGGGAAATACTGATCCACACTCCACAGGACAACTGAAAACCAAAGGCCATCTTTGAGACCTCTCATAGAAGTCTCCAGTCTAGGCCAAGAGACATCTGTCCTTAAGTCCAAAATCCCAGTTTGGGTAACTCAAGTCAGCACCTTTCCTGGGCAGTGAGGGAGCTGCCCAGGCTCTGCTGCTCTGCACCTCCGATCTCTGCTTGCTCAACACCAAGTTAACAAGCTCCCATTTAAGCCCTAATGGGAGCCAAAAATCACCTTTGCCTGGACAAGATGGGTTTTTTTGAGGTCACTTCAGCATCGACATGTGGGCTCTGATGTTCACCAGAAGAATAGGCCTGTCCCAAAAATGCAGCTAAAGTAAATTTTTCTGGAGAAGCAGCTGGAGCATTGAGTGCAACCACAACCCATTTTCTCTGTCTAGAGGACAAGGCATGTGTCCAGGACGGGGGAGCTGAGGCTGGGGACCTTCCTCAGCCTGAAGTGATGATTCATCAGTGTTCATTTGACTGATCAGGAGATGAGGGCAGTTTGTTCTTCACAGAATCTATACCAGTGGCCTAAGTTCTTTTTCTCATGCCAAAACTGTTATTTTTTTCCAATCCTTGAGTCTTCATATTGGTTTCAAATCAACTGCTTCTCAAAAAACCCCAACATTTTGTTTTAATATTTTGAGGTTTAAAAAAGAGGGGTTTAGCTAAGTGCACTAAAGAATAAAGGCCTAAAACATTTAATTGATGAGAAATAGCAGTAAGTTTCACATTAATTTTTCTAATAAATAAGGAAAGATTCCAAAGAGTCTGGAATCAAAACAATGTGCTACTGTCTTACCATTTCTCTTCTGCAGAAAGTTATGGCAAATATAAAAAAAAAATCTGGTACAGCAATAATTAAAGAGAATTGGTGTGAACTGTAATGTACAACCATGTAAAATCAAAAAGTGCCTAGTCCAAGGAATGTTTTGACATCTGGAGATCAGTTTTCTTTCCATATTATTAAAAAAAAATTGCAAGGTTTACATAAAAAAAAAATTTAAAAGTAATTCTGGAGTCATGAGATATTTGTTTTCAACAAAATCACTTTTACTTCATTTGATTAACAGTAGCATACCGTGCCTTAAAAACAAGGAATCAATATTAAAGCAGCCTTTTTAAAACTAAAAAGTTGAAGATTCCCTTCCAAGAAGGTCAAGCAACACATTTCAAGCTTTATCTAAATGGCCTGATTTATATTTTTTCAAAGCAAAACATTTTCAAAATGATCAAATTCTCAAGGAACAGTTTTGATTTTGAAATTTGGAAAAATGAAACAAAGTTCTTCACTGGAAAGATTTCAGCCCTTTCTCCTGATATACTTAAGGCAGCCAGAGGCTCACCACTCATGCCAAACAGCCGAGCAAACCAACTCACTTCACAGTGAATACTGCCTTGCTTATGACTGATGTCTTTCTGTGCATTAAGCTGCCCCCATCACCTTGTGTTTCTCCTCACCTTGTGTCTCAGCCTGGGTCTGTGGTAGCCCAAGGCATCATGGGAGAACCTTGACCAAGGACCCAGCACTTCATGTCTTTCCCAGAAATAGCAATGGTGACCTACCTCTCCGTGCCTGGCAGGAAAGTTCAGCAGCCCCTGCTGCTGCCAAAGTGGCTCAGTCATCAGTTAGGGACTGAAAAGCCGTGATTCAATCCCTGCAGCTGCTGTGGTTAAAAAAAAATCTTCTTAATTACACAGGAAAATGTGCTTGAAATCATGATTTACATTAGTTCAGTTGACCCCTGCCTGAAACTAGAATAAACTGGGCAAAAGGAAATCACAGTTCATAGTCAATTTTGCCTATCTGCACCAGCCTTATCAAGATGTGGGGCCATATGGTGACTGAGAACCACAGGCTTTTTCTGAGACAGAGGCAGTCATAACCAAGAAATTTCTTAAACTGCACATATTTTTTCACAGTTCCCTTTGTTGTGGTTTGTATTAGCTGGTGCTTTTCTAACCCATTCTCTAAGAAGCTACTGCTGCTGATACCTGTGTTTAGCAAGCACTGAAGATTTCCCTACCATATGCTCACATGATTTTTTTTAACTTATCATCAGTAGCTATGTTCAGAAACTTGAAACCAAGAACAAACTCTGAGACAGATCAGCTTTCAACTATTACGACAATTGCCCTTGCTGTGTAATTATGATTAAACCATACAAATTAATCTTTGCAAATGTAGGATTCATTGCTTCAGCAGCTCTGTTTTTGAAGACATTGTGGACTTCTTTCTGCAAGCAGACTGAAAATTACTTTCATCGTACTGTTTGGAAAAAATAGTCGAACCTCAGGGATTACTAATGATGTGTAAATAAACCAAAGTTAGCATTCTGGGAAAAGAGTAAACAGTAGCAGTGCTGGACATCCAACGTGGTGACCAAGGCAATGATACTGATCAATGCCTTCCTGGAGGAGGAAAAATTAGAGAATGTAGAATTAGAGACACCATTCAGTTTAAAAGGAATAGAACCTTAAACTAAACAGAAGGGGACAACCTTATAAGATTGTTAAAACGTCCTTTTGTTTGCCCTGCACCATGCCTCCTTTCATTGTGCAAGGCTCTTACTATCTTTCATTAGTAGTTCTTTTGGCATAAAATTTTTATTCCATGAAACATGCAGGTTTTTATGGAGCAAATTAAGACCACTAAATTAAAATCCCGGATGCTTGGCAAGGCAATGAAGTATGGCTGAGGAAAGAAGTCTGAAAGCACACAAGAAACAATGAAATCCCTTGGCAAAAAGAATAAGTAAATAAACACTTTGTGGCTGGATAAATGTTATGCTGTGTTAGCTTTCAGGAACATCCAGGGACATAAGTTCAAGATGGGCATAGCCAATTTAAATTCTTTTCTAACTCAGAGGCAACCACACTGAGTTCTAGATTGGGGTATAATCTTTTCTTTAAAAACATGTTAGAGTATTTTATTGAAATATTCACTACTTCTGGAACACAAGACACGTAGCCACAACTACTAAGCTGGTGAATGATTATTGCTTCCTCTAATCCTATAGGATTCCTGCAGTGGGAACCAGCATCAGTAGGAGCACAGGAGACATTCTGGAGTGGATACCATGAAGGCTGTTATATGTGCCTGGACAGAGGCATTTATACAAAGTAGTTACAGACCTGGTCAAGTGGAAGAGCGAACTGAACGTGGGTCCTCACAACCTCTACAGTTGTCTTCACCACCAATCCACAGGGACAGGCTCCCATACTGTCTTCTTTCCTACCTCATGTAGGGTGTGCCCTTCCAGAGTACACCTTCTGTGCTTCCTCTTTGTGACAGACAATCAAAACAGGGATAGACAGAAGGTTCAGCCCCAAAATCAAACCAGGTTAATAGATTAAAACATCATGACAATAACCACTTTGATGACTCTCATGGAAGGCTCTACTCTTCTGCAACAAGGGGCTGTGCAAAGCTGGAGCTCTCCTATATAGAGCAACAATGCACAATTTTACAATTTCTCTTCTCCTTTGCCCACAATCATCATCATCATCATGGCTAGGCTTTGCAAATGAAGATTTGGGAAGGGCTCTCCCCCATGGGTGTGTCCTTAGAGCCTGCACAGTGGATTTTTTTTTTTAAGGTGAGGCACAGCATGCGCAGAACTGGTCCCACCTTTAGCTCTGAAGGTTCCTCTGCCACGGCCAAGCGAGCTTGGATGGTGACAGTGAAGTCCTCAGGACTAGAACCTACAGCCCCTGGTATTCCCAGGAGTTCTCCAATCCAAGGGCCCAACCCTGCTTAGCTTCCAAGATCTGACGGGATCGAATGTCAGGGTGGCATTCAACTGCCTTTTTTTTTTCCCACAATAAGGCAAGGAAAAATGCTAATTTGGTTTTTATCACAGATCTTCCACTCTTCTCTCAGTACTCCTTACTGGCAACGGAAAAAAGGCAGGGGGAAGGGTATTTCTTACTCGATCACGGAAGAGAGCATCAAGAAACACCTTCAGTTTGAGAAGGAAGGAGCGGAATCCTCAAAGACAAGTGGGCAAATACAATGTGAAGGATGAGACCATGCAGTCCTTACAGGAATGGACATGTAACAACACCTACAGAAACTCTTAGATAAGAAATGCGGCACCCAGCTGGAGACAGTACTGGCATTAGGATTGTCTTGACAGTTAACAAGAAGGAATCAGAGAGGCTGAATTGCTTTAATTGCATATAACCAGAATGAAATCCACACCAGCAATTCCATGTAGTTTGTCCTTTCAAGAAGTCAAATTACACAAAGCTGAAAACAATTATGAGCCAAATTATTTCAGAGAAAGAATTTGAACAGGAAAAATGTCAGTGATAATTGGGAACTATTTAAACACAATTTACAAAGTTACCCAAAAGGCACATTCTCACACTGGCCTAAAAAGGTCAAGTGGAGTTAAAAACAAAAACAAAACAAAACAAAACAAAGCACAAGCTGGCTTAGGGAGGAAATTAAATCAGCTTTTGTAAAAGCCTCCACAAACAATCCCCTTTACACAATTCTCTCAGCAACAAAATATAAAACAAACAAACCCCACATATATCATCATTAATAAGGAAGGAACTGGTGATAACAACTGTGTATCAGACACCAGCAAAGGTAGATGACAGGAAACAATGGGATACAAAGGGGGATGTATGGCCATTGGAATGACAGTAGGGAGGGTGATTTTGTTCTAAGCATATCAGAGGGAAAAGGCCTCCTAAGTGTAGCAATTATTCAGTGCTTGATGGTAAAAGTGGGAGGGAGAATCACAGAATCATAGTTCTGGAATTTCTTGGTTTTTTGGGTTTCCATTTGGAAGAAAAGAAAATTCTTATTTCTATGCTGTGCTGATTGGTGTGCTGGTGAAATGCAATAAAGAAAAAGGGTATGAAAAATAGATCTAAATGAAGTGGCAAGTTCACATCACTTTCAATCAACTATCTCACCCAGGAGTTTTTAAACAATGAATTTCAGTTTGTGACAGTATCAGGAAACATACAGGACAGTAAAAAGATTTAAGTTTGGCCAGTTTCTGGAGGAGGTGACCAAGGACAACTGCAGAACTTGCAGATTTATCTGCCAGGCATTGAATACTGGAAAAAGAACAGCTGTGATGGGACTGAGTTAGTAAAGTACTGGGATTGAAAGGGAGGCAAGAAACAGTGGGAAGAGATATATGAGAAATAGACATTGCTAAACAAACACATCTTCTTTCTATTGAGTTTATAAATGTTGATAAAGTCATAATACTGTCACTGTGTACTTATGTCTCCATAAGCAGATTTTGATTTAGAACTTAAGGACAGGGAGAAAGTAATGCAACATTAGAAATTCTATTTGTTGCATATTAAGTATGTTTAGAAATGCTGACCCAAAGGAACACTGTTCAGTGCCTCTGAGGCAGACAGCAGGATCCAGGGGAGAGTGCATGTCAGGAAAGTGTGAAGATGGACCTCTCCTGGCTGTGTGCACAGCCCCAGCCTTCCACAGACCCCGAGTCAGGCATACAGTGCTGCTGGAGTCTCACAGGATGCATGTTAGGAGCAAAAGGCTGCATTGTCAGCTGTGCAGGATGATGGAGACGCTCTCCCATGCTGCAGATTTGCCCACCTCTATGCACCAAACCCACAGCAGCAAAGACTGTGCACTGAGTTACAAAGCTGTGCCTGAGCTCCTCAGGAGCCCCAAAAACAACGCAAGTATGACCTATCCAAGGTCATATATGTTAAACATTGACCCCAAGCCTCTGAATTGCATGCCAGTGCCAGGCAGAGTTATTTGTGGGGAAGGCACATGGTGTCTCTGAAAATCCTGGGAAGGGGAGAAAACTGTAGCAGAGGGAATGTCCTTTTTTTGGCAAAGCAGAAGCCCTTACAAAAACCAGAAAATGGGACATCCAGCAAGGTCCTTCTCCCAGATGCCATGAGGGGATTGGGAGTGCTGGATGCAGTGGAAGAAGCTGGTACATGTGGCAGGACTGAGCATCTTTTTGAGCATGTTCTGACATGTTTCCAGGTGTAATTCCTATCCAGGCATACAGTTATTTCTCACTCTAACAATTATTTCAAGGATCATTACAGATGAAAATTTATTACTTTCAAATATGCCTTGCATTGCATAAGAAAATTTTAACTGGGAGATTTTCTCTACTAAAAGAATTAGAAAATACTAATGATTTTAATGTTCTGAATTAACCTTTTAAGACAAGAAAAAAAGGGACTTCATTTGAGTCTCCTTGCTAAGAAAAAACCCTCAAGAGCTGCCCCTTGATTTTTCATATTCTGAGATCATCTTCTTTTCTTAACACATTAGCTTTTCTGAGCAGATTTAACACAACAGGCCAAAAATAGACTGAGCTGTACATGTAAAACAGGTTAACAGGTATATGAAAAGATGCCAGCTTGATATTTACATCTTTGGCCTACACGCAGCTTAACATTTTATAGCTTTAATACCTCTTATGCAGGTATTTTACCTCATTGTAACCAGAGATTTCAATTCAACATTTAAAGATTATTTAAGAACTATTTTGTGTATTAAGTGCCAAAAAATCTTCCATGGTTTAACATTTAAAGTTTCATTTATTCTAAGAAGAAATCAATTGAGATTAATGTACAACTTAAAATACAGAGAAAAATATATTTTGAAATGCATTTGCAAGTTAAGTGTGTGGGTTTAGAGGAGTTTATCAAGATAGGACTCAAAATGTCAAAATCTGTTTTGCCCTTTTCTCCCTCCTTACTTCGAAGAAACATTTTTCCCAAATTCCTGAACCTCAGACCAAAGTGCTTCATCTAATCAAAATAAAAGGCAGTTTTCATGTTGTCCCATAATTTATAAAACCAAACATCCCATCAACTGACAAAGATTGCTTGCTTTATTTCTTACTGAAAGCTCACTACCTGGAAGGCCATGAACTACTAAGCTCACTACACACTAATCACTACTGTATGCAGGCACTCTTAATGATGAATCATTATATCCTTATTTCCTTTTATATGCTATTTTGCATGATCAATGAATATAAGAATTTACTGCAGATAAACATACTTCAAGAACAACAGAATAAACAGACAAGAGGCTCCCTAAACCCCATGCCCCATAAACTGAAACTAACGGAGAAAAAAATTATATTCCAACATGCAGAAGTTCTACAGAAAGAAATGGGCAAGTACATTTATACATGTAATTGGTAGAAGACAGACATAATACTTATAAAGATCAAGGTTATTTTTCAACTATACATTACCATTCCTGGAAAATCAATCAAGATTATTTTTAGCACAGGTTAGCAACTGGAGTAATGATTTAATGATTTGCCAAGGACATGCTTAGACAGACTTGGAAAACTGGAAACTGATTTCTTTCCAAAGGGAACATATATCACAATCACAGCTGGTATCGCTCTGTAGAACAGCTCAGTCCTATAATTCATGGTGTAAGACATCAAGCAGGTAACAGGAATCGTCCTAGAGCAGACTTCAGTCAGCTCTGGGACCTTCACTGGGACTGCAGTAAGGACAAAGCAGACAAGCCAAAAGACATGAAGGGATTCACAGTTTATAAATCCTTTTTCCAACAACCCAATGAACTTCTCCTCCAAAGTAAAACCCAATGCTGAAGAAGACTTTACAACTTTAACACATGATCAAGGGCCTTCAAAAATCAAAGGGATTTAAGACTACAGATGTGATCTAAGCACACACAAGTATCCTGCTGGATAGACACGAATTTAATATGACTGATTGAATTGACATTCCAATTATAGGTATATATTTAAAGCCAAGGTTGTCACATGGTATGACATATCCATTGTGCAATACCCCAGTATTTTGCTGAGGAGTTGTTCTGTGAAAGGTTATATGAAAGAGTTAGGGGAGAGTAGAGAGGATGAGAAGAGTTTTCTCCTTTGCTAGCAGATAGAAAAACATTTTTTTTAATTTCACTTAAATTAGAGCTACCTTAAGGTCATGTTTCCTCCTCTAATTCCAGTGAGGAAGTTTCTCTAGGCACTTCCATACTACTTGTTCAGTGCTGCCTCTCAGTTCTGCCTTTCAAAGGCTCTGTATGCAGCTCTGGTCCCAGCAGATGGTAGATGTGCCATGCTTATCCAGGATGTGCAAGTCCTGCTGGGATTTGAGATACTGAGCTGATGGCTCTGCCATGTTCAGAGAATCCAGGTGTGCCAGGCAGGCTCTGGGTGGGCCACAGACAGTCTGACTCTCACTGCACCCATCTTGTCAAATGCCAGGCTAAATTACAAGACACTCCTGAAAATAAACAGGATCAGATCAATGACATTACTGGTTCTTCCTCTTGACTTAACCAGCCTTCAAGACTCCAGAATTTTGAATAAGTCACCAGGCCAGAAAGAACCAACTGTTACTTAATACAATTCTATCTATTTTGCTGTCATAGTTCATCTGTTCTTGCAAAAATAATTATGTTGTGTGTCATTAAATACTCATCTTTCCTAGAAAGGTTTGGAACACTGAAATTCCCTTTGGTTTGAAACAAACTTCTTGGAACTGTTTTACACTTATAAATTTGCTAATTTATACAGCTTGGATAACCAGGACAATCCCGTCTTAACCACATGTAGAAACCTATGTAAAAATAATTTTCTTTTTCCGTCAATAAATGTGTTTTTAAATTGCTTGACAATGCTCTACCTAGATAGAGAGGACAAAAAATAATTCACAGTGGAGAGTCATGATCCAAAGATAATTCAGCATAAGTCCAGGATGAAAGGCAGAAAGAGATTAAGCAACTTTCAGAGAAAAATGATGTTTTTTCCATTGTAAATACAGGGTATACGAAAACACAGATGAGCCAGATAGTAATAGGAGCTTTTTCATTGACATGCTAATCACATTTTGAAGAGATCCTGCATAGACTGACACTTGCAGTGAAGTGCTGCAAAAATGGCTTATCCTGTTCTTCCAGCCTTGAAAATACACCCACTGAAAAGGTAAAAAAAATTAGCAGAATAACATGACACTGCCTAAAATGGGCTTCTGAGGGTTCAGTGAGAGGATCTTCAGCTAGAAGCAAGGTATCAAATATCAAAAAAATGATTGGTGCAGAAAAGTATCCCAAGAAGGAAGTCTTTAGGAAAGGGTAACAGATTGCCAGTGAAGTGATTAAACCCCAGCCCTTGGGTCATTTAAAGTGAAGTGAGAACACACCCCAGGGAGCATTTGCACAGGCAAGAATAAGATTACCTAAAAAGCATTTTCCATTAATAGTGTGTGGCGTGGTGAAAGATGCTGAAATTGCATTCCTATCAGGCCCACCCTTCATCATGGCTGGTTGTTTTCTTTCAGAAAAATGTTATATACAGGACATAAAAAAATGCACAGATGTCAAAACATACACCCAGTGTTTGCATCTTCTTCTTCCTCCTGACTAGCAGGTCTGTGAGCCACCAGCTGATGCACCTGCAAAGGTTCTCACCCAAGGAGAATAGCTTCACTATAACCAGGTGGACCACCACTTATATTTATGGCATCTGTTGGACCTAGATTTTTCACACCTTTACCCAATGATTATATGAGTTGAAATAAGTCCACAGAGACAAAGTTTGCTGAAGCAGGAGATCACACTAATGATGCAATCACATTACCAGGCCAGAAATGTTTGGCACTCCAGAGAAGAGTGTATTTTTCACATACAGAACATTCCCATCAGTTGGAATAAACAAATACCTGGACTTAGGCAGCTCTTGAAATGCTTTGATGAACAGAGCTGTGCAGTGTCAGAACATTGTTTTCATGAGCAAGTAAGGAATCCTACTGGAGAGCACAGAGTGCAGCATTAAAAATCAAGTCGTGATTTATTGAGCAAATAGTCAGGCAACAGCTTTAAATTGTTTAAAATTATTACTGCAGCAGACACAAAATCTTCATGCTTTGGACTGATGCTCTCTTAATCAAGAGATAGAATCATAGAACAGCACAGGAAAAAAAATAAAGTTCTTTAACTCTGGCACACTTCCACTGATGACACGAAATACTCTACAGACCTAGTCACTTTTACTTTTCATGAAGAGGAGTAGAGGTTTAGTCGTTAACACTTAACAGTCCCTCAGCTGAGCCCCCAGTTACTGCTTTTGGGGGCGGCCCCAGAATGAAGTGCCAGGAGACAGACTGAGCTGAGAACGTGCAGGATCTTAAGTGGTAAAGCCATACTTTGGGTGGCAAAGTGCTGTTTCACAGGCTCAGCTGCCTCGTAGCACTTCAGGACAAGCCTGCACGAACATGAGTAACTGCATGAGTCAGAAGCATTAGTAAAGGTGATTTAAAGTCACCAGACTGCTTTGTGTCCAAAGCAGACAAGGGTTGTAAGGGATCATCTCACCTAATTCCAGCTGTCTCAAATGAAAATATCCATAGTCCCCACTCGATCAACTCGGGCCCTAGATCACTAATTAGTCCTTTTCTAACTAGGCATATTCTGTGTTGCTTCCTAATCCGATTCCAAGTGAAATGAGTTATGTGAGAAGATTTCTAGCTTTTAAACCCTTCAGTGAAATAAACTGTTCTTCCTCCTGGAGTGAGTTAGAGGAATGTAATTCTGCAGGCACTGAGGTAACAATTACCTTTGCAGGGAAAGGAGACAATAATTTCTTCAGCCTGTTCAGCGCAGCTGAGAGTCTGTGTCCAAAGCCCAGGAA
Organism: Pithys albifrons albifrons; assembly: GCF_047495875.1. NCBI lineage: Eukaryota > Metazoa > Chordata > Aves > Passeriformes > Thamnophilidae > Pithys > Pithys albifrons. The sequence goes on along the minus strand of NC_092461.1, from coordinate 41,873,654 downwards.
TATCACATGATGTGCTTCTGCAATGCCAAGAATCTTAACCTTGTGCTGGAGATGGTGACTTGTTAAACCATTCTAGGAAGCCCCACAAGAGTACATCTTTAGGCAAAACCCCACACTAAATTATGTGGGGATGGACTGAGCAGATGCTGAAGAATCATTATCTCTGTGCAAGCTTTATTTGCTAGTGTACATTTAATTATGAGAATGGAAAATACAGTCCTCTCAAAGACATCCACAGTATAAAACTATAATTAAGCAAAGGTAGCCAGGGCATAAAATACTAGTATGTACTCCCATAAATCTAAATCCATAAAATAAATATTAAACAAGACTCTTTTGCAGAGATCAGTCACACCAGCTTCTTCTTATTCAAAAGAGATGTGCTTGCAGATTAAAAGAAAGGAAAAAAAACAAAAAAAAAACCACAACAAGAAACAATCAACTAAAAAAGTATTTTGAGGACTTGGTGAATTATTTAAACACCAGTGAGGAAGATGAGCTTGTTAAGATAAGAATGATGTTGACACAAAAGGGATAAGAAGATATAATCTGACCATGACCACATTAAGACTTGCCAGTTTTTATCATTACAGTTCTGGATGTAGCTTTCACCTAGGGCAGTGAGGCCAACAGCTTAACTCCACTAGAGAGCTACAGCTTGTTGCAGTTTTCACTAGAGGTTTTCTAGACCTGCTGCCTTCAGTATCAAGTTGGGATGCAGTGATCCAAAAAAACTCACCACTGAAAGTATTTGTGCACTCTTTCAAGTGAAATTTAGAAGTGCAGCATCTAAGACTGTGGTGTTTGGGGTACTTTATTCTCTGTCAGGCCATGCTCATGACAGAAGCACTCCAAACTCTCCCCCATCCTGGGCTAACCTTGTGACACCTACTCAATTCATACTTGATGCTGAAATTTTGGGTGGGATTTTCCATGATCTTCTGTATCTTCAAATGTTGTAAAAGTAGTACAAGCTAGAGGTTTCAAATCCTTTTCAAGCCTTTGTGGTATGTGCTGTACTATCTTACAACTGACAAACCTTGAAGTACTTACCCTCATGAATACCCATCTGCCTTCACAAATTTCAGGGCAAAGAGGGAAGAGCTGAGGGTCTCAGACCTTCTCTGCTTATCACTCTGTGTAGTGAATGCAGCATTTCCAATGGATCATCCTGGGATCTGCAATGCAGCCCACAAACAGTCATGGTATGTGGCTGTCAAATAGCACAGGTTGTTTTCCTTTGTTATAGAGCAGGAAGGAAACGGTATCAGCCCCATTACAGGCTAAAGCAAAGGGGTTATTCCTCCTCTTGCCCTTCTTCATTTTCACCTCACCCTTTCCTACTCCCTCCTAAACCTGCTTCAGATGACTAAGAGTTTTGCTTCTTGTGTACAATGAAACACTGTTAAAAAGGAAGCAAATCACATACTTCTCCAACTTAGAAGACAATGAGACAATAAACATGGAATTTGTGTTGATGCACAACTGAAAGGTACTGAGACAAACTGGTGGTGAGAACGTGACTAGATCAGAGCAGAAAAGGAGAAGTCTACAAAGAACAGCAAACAGGGAGGAGGACTATGGAGGGAAGAAAGATGAATTAATAGGCAGATTGTCAGGCAATAGTCCAACCTTGGAAAAGAGATGTGGGCAGGAACAGATAATGGCTGAGGGGAGGGAAAAGTACCGAGATCGCCCCCTGCAAAAACACAGTAAACCATCTAAACTTTTTTTTTAATTGATTGAACTTTTCTCAGTGAACACTTCCAAGGATTAAGTTTATAATGGAATTGACTACACCAGATTTGGGGTAACAACCGGAAGAATAGCTCATGATTTTGACCACAGGAGGGCTCCCAGGTTTCATGAATGCATATGGAAACCTTTTGGGAAAGTCTAGAACTAGATCATGAGGCATGGAAGGTGAAAGCTGTGAAGGCACACTGTCTTAGTTCAATCTGGACACTTGCTAGTCTGGCTGACAGGCTACATATAAAGGCTTTTGTCTTCAACAAAATGGAGAAACAAAGAGAAGTATTTTTCTGCAATTTTTTTTTCTACTGCCTTAAAAGGATCATTATAAAAATGTCAGTTGTTAGATCTCCTAAATAGCAGCATTTCTTCTGGTATTACCATAGGGAGAATCTTTGAAATTAACTTATTTTTTGCTAACAAATAATGCTTGGGGACTCATTTTTTTTTATCACATGAGAAAAGTCTGTTCAAATCTGACCAGCCCACACAAGTTAGATACAGCCCACCAGAAGACAACACATCATTAGCAACCTCCTTCCTACTGTTTTCACTACCCTCTGCAGAGGTATCCAGTAACTGGACTACAGACCCTGAGTCCAGCCAGCAGCCCATGGGCATGGGGAAGTAAGGACAACTGTTCACGTGGTTGCACAATGGAGGAGGAAGAGGACGTAGTCACTGTTGATCCAGAACACCATGTGCATGCACCCCAAAACACATTCCAAAAGACAGCTAGAAACATGTGAGACTGCAAGTACAAATGACAATGTGCATCCAGAAGAGAGCAGGTGAAACTACATCCATTGGCAATGTCCTACAGACTTTGTTAGATGAAAATGGGGCAATAAGCAGAGGCAGTAATTTGTCACAATTCCCACAGTCAGTGCTGGCATAGATCCTGAACTCTGATGCATCTGGATTGGGTCGGAACTTTCTCTTTTCCTACTTTCTGTAGGAAAAACTACAGACATTATTAATATCTGATTTTCTCAGATGTTAGCAATGGTCTAGTCAGTCATGGCCTGCATGAAGTTCTGGTTGATTCATCAGATCTTTGACACCCTATCCTCAGTGATATTAAATGCCCCCCCAAAAAACCATGCAGATGGGTAAATGCCACCAGCCTAAATTTACCTGCGAAAGCTGGCCTTGGGGTTTTAACTGCACTGGAGAAGAAACTGGCTATGTATCAGGATCTTCCACATTCTCCTTTCTGCAGAGAGTGTGCAAGACCTAGCAGAGCTAAGAAGTGGTTGCAGTGCATGCTGTATAGATATGCATGTGCACAGAAAAGGCACTGGTTAGATTAATGCTAAAGCAATTTGCAGATGACAACAGATCAAAGCTAAAATAAAACAGAGAGGCCAGAAAAAACTAAAAAATAGTATGTAAGAAGATAAGAGGAAGTTTCCCACTTAAGGAGATGCAAGAGGTTGAACAGGTTGAAGGTCCAGGAGATGATGTCAGAAAGGGACCATTGCTGGAGAAGGTTTATTTAGCAAGTTTATTAAGTCCCTGTTCCCCCTGCATCCAACCTCTTCTGATATGTCAGTTCTTCATGTAGAACAGATGAAATAATTTCCTACTTGCTGCATACAATCAGGAAGAAGAAAACTCAGGAAAATATCCCCTGAAAAGGATTTATTAATTTTTCTGTTGAGGGTTTATGATGTCAAATAATATCACCTTTTTTCTAGTAAGTTCCAGTTTTAGGGTCAATCAGTTAACAGCTGTGCTAATCCACTATTACTAACTTCTTTGCCTGCTGATCTCTCCATGGTGAAACCCACAGATGAAACCTGGCTGACCTCCATCTGCCTTTCCCTACCATATTTAGAAAACAGCAGATAAGGTAGGTCGGTAAAGTAAGGCTCCAGAGCAACTGTGCACATACTGTGCATGCTATAAGCAGAGCAGGGATTTTCCTCTATGGGGGCAGGTCTGGATAAGTTACACCCCAAATTTTTGACTTGTAGGGGCAAAGAAATCTATGGAGTTTTTTACCATGGCTGAGTGCATCAATGCTGCTTTTTATGTCAACATACATTTTAGTAAATGTTAGTTTGTACTCTGTAGTGGCAGGCTGTTTGCAGTAACCTTGGGAATACTGCTCTTATCTTGTATTTACACAACAAGTGCAAAGAAACAAGATTAGGTATTTTTCCACAATGTTTAGAAATGCCCTTTTTTCCTTGTGTCTTTAACCAGGGCTGAACTTTAAACATTTCAAACATATTTCCACCACTTGGAAGATGTACAGTTAATGCTGTACTAATCATTGGCTGGCAGGTCTATCCTGGTCAGAGTAAACATGTATTTTCATGACTATACCATGTATTTCAGGTCAAGTGCAGCAGTTGTCTGAGACAGCAGGAACGGAAATTGAAACTAGTCACAAAACTGAGCTGGACTAGAACTACAGACAGGATGGACAGACAGGTACTGTGGCATCCCTCTGGAACCAGGCCTACCCAAAGGAATTTTGATGCACAGGATTGATAGACAAAAAATTCTGCATGATTGATTTCCCCAGAGAAAGGGAGTTCTGCTTCTATTGCCCTGTATTCGTATTTGATTTCAGACATGATTCTGAGGCTTTTGCTTTACAAAACTTATCCTGTGCCCTCCCACCAGTGGTAGCACCATCAGAAATTATTTCAAAATGTCATATATTGAAGCCACACAGGAGTGCCGTGACCAGCTTTACTGGCCATACTGTATGCACACCCTTAAACGTACAATTCAACCCCTCCATGACACCGTTTCATCCATACCTGTGGGAACAGCAGCCTCCCAGGAATGTAGTGAAGTTTCATTTGTCCCTTTGTGCCAAACCAGCAGAATAAATTCCACCGGCATAAGTGCCAAACTCATTGGAAGAGCACCATAGCGAAGCAGAGAGGAGATGGGAGCACTGCAGCACCCACACCCTGCCCTGTCCAGGAGAGCCTGGTTTTCTCCCTCTCCCACAGGGCAGAGCAAGTGCATTTGCCTCTCTGTAGGTGGGGGCTTGCAAACCTAAAAAAAAAAACTATAAAGGGCATTCTCTCAATTGCGCTGCAAGCAATATTTCCTGTCTCCTGCAGAGTGAAGCAGAGGTGAGCTGCACAGAAATGTAGTGCCAATCTAAGGGTAATTAAAGATACTTGATGTGGATGTGAAACTGAAGGGAAGGATTATCGGAACATCAGCACCTGCTGCTACAAATTTCTTTCTTTCAGGTCAGGTTCTGCACTCTATACTCACTGTCCAGGCTGGACATTCCTCAAGTTCCTGTTCTGCTCCTGCAGCAGCAACACCTTCAGAGAGGAGCTCCTTCAGCTTTCCTGAGAAGTTTTCTGTTTCCTGGCTGTGTGCAGGAATTAAGAGAACTGTTTCATCTGTTGTGCATGAGAGACTGATCTATCAGACGAAGCCAGATGCAAGGAAAACAGAGACTTCAGAAACCTGCCAAATAAATCTTCTCCAGCCCCAGTTGCCTTCTGGTGGCATCTCCTGGACCTTCAACCTGTTCAACCTCTTCTGTCTCCTGAAGTGGGAAACTTCCTCTCTTCTCTCTTTATCACTGCTTTTGTTTTCTGGTCTCTCCTACAAGAAGTGTATGTGTGTTTTCATTTGTTAAAGTCTTAAAACCTTCACATAATGAGCTGACTGACTGCATGTAAAGCACAGAAAAGGTAGGGATTATGGCAGGATTGCTTTGGAGCAGCCTCCAGGGACACTGCAAGATGGGCCTAATTAAATATGGTTATTCAAATTTACTCATATCCCTGTGAATTCTGGAAAACCTTCAAAAGATGGCATAGACCTGACAATTAAATCTTTTCATTTGCTTGTTCTTCTGGAGCTCAAATTGCTTTATAACACAATACAAACTCATCTGCTATCACCAAAAGAGAGTCAATAACCAAGCAAGTGCAGAAAATGTTGAATATTGCAACTAACTCCTTATAAGGGCTAAAGGCTGGGCTTGAAGAAGAGGGAAGCAGCAAGCAGAAAATATTGATCTAATCCAGCTGTTAGCTGACCAGGACAGAACATAATCATTAGACAGGATAGGATGGTGACTTTTGCTATACTTTTGCCATCATGACCATGCTGTTGATCAGGTTACTAGACCTGCTTTCAGTGCTTATCTATTAAGGATATGTGACTGTGGAAAAGGAGTTTTAAAAAATAACAGGCTCCTGTAGCAGGGTTATTCCAGTTGAAAACTACCTCTGGAGGAATTTTTCCAGAGCAAAAGGACTTTGCTAGGAGTGCAGGACAGCTACAGCTTTTGTTGTTATGGCAATTGCTCCACCAAACTGCCTCTAACCCATTAAACATGCCTCAAGTTTTTATCACCAAATGCTAACAGTAATTACACAACCCGTCAAAACTAGTGTTTGCTCAACAGAAAAAATCAGTGCTTGTTCTCCTCGATGGATCTCCTGCTGAAGCCAGAGTAATATCAAGAAAAAGGAAACACATAACAGAAACAAGTATTTCACATTTTCAAAATGTTCTAACAGGAATGAAAAGCAGAGGAGTTCCTTCCCTTTGCCCTAAGCTAACATTCACCTTGAGGAATGCCAAAGGCAAATTACAAGTTTCCTTTAAAATGTCTGTTTTTCCTGCAGAGCTCATGTTGCTTAGAGGAATTTACAAGGTTTTAGCTGGAGCTTTTGTGCACTGGAGCTTTTGTGATGATAAGGCATCTTCCAACAGGAAAAGTACCCCATGCAATGTGCAGAAATCACCACCAACATTTCCCAGCTCAGTTATTTCTGCTAGCTCAGTAAAATAAAACAGCAATACCCTGCAAGAGCAGGGGGCCAGGGGCTGAAGAGAAGTAGATAGAAGTAAATTACTATTATCTATTGTCACAATAAGCAACTGAGTCAAAAAAACCAAAACAACAACAAAAAAAAACCCCAAACAAACAAACAAAAACAGAAAACAAAAAAACATTTCCCTACACCCTAATAGTCATTCCTTAGTGAAACAGAGAGTTAAACCATCTCTCCCAACAATTATCACTAACTATTTCAAAAGCAAACTTCTCAGAGCACAAGAAGAGTATTTTTCATAGCTTTAAAGTTCCTTTGATTAAATGTCATCTCATTTTGGGGGAAAATAAAGAATTATGTAATTTGTTCAATTTAATTAAAAAAACAAAACAAACATCAACAGTGTCAAAACAAAACAGTAGTGGTAGTCTTTAGTTTAGTTTATGAATCACTACATTAAATCATCACTACATTTGTTGTTGAAGGAACTAGGTCTTAACAGAAAACTCTTTTAAATCCAGAGGAAATACCCTTTGTAGTACCTATAAGAACATAAAGTTTATCATGGCAAGAAGCCCTGCCAAAAGCTTTCAGGAAAATATTTCTGTGCTACCAGACAACCAAAAGAGACAATTGTTAAGTTGCAAGAATAGGATGCTTCCCAGAGCTTTGTCCAGTTATTAGAATTTCCATTCTAAAATTTTGGGGATATTTTAAAATACTCAAGTTCTGTGCTCTTCTAAATTAAACAGATCCTGGCAGCTAAAAATTTTTTTCTACTGTTCACAAGAACTTTGTCATCTATGTTAACATGATTAATTCCAGTTTCTAATTTCTCTCAGATGGTTGCTACAGAGATGCAAGTTGTTGAAATTGTGCTGAAAGTAATTTTACTTAGGAGACCTGGCTACTCATCTGTGTACATGGCTGAGATGCTTTCCAGCCCCTCCCACTTCCCTCCAGTATCTGCAACCCCCAAAGAGAAAATAGAAAACCACTTTTGTAGAGAGAGGGAAATCTGTAATCCCAAATGAAGGTTTTACTGGTGGGTTCAGTCTCAAGAGGCTTTCTAAACAATAATTTATCTTTTACATCACCTAACTACACTAACACTAATGCTCCACAACATGTGGCTTCTATAAAAGCTACCCAAGCCAAATCAGGCCATTATCTAGATACCAGCATGCAACACTGTCTCTGCCATCGGCTTAGGACTGTGCCATCAGTGTCACTTGCAGGGGCTTGCTGGGATTATGAGACTGTTACTGCACAGAAATAGCAAACAGTCTTGACTCAACTGACCAGGTAGGTGATGGCTGTAGGTCACATGCACTCTATGGACCTCATTGTACCAGAAGTCATATGTGTGCAACCTGGCCAAAGGTCTTTCTTTGAAAATGAGGGCTGGCATTAAGCCTCAGACACGGACGAGGCGAATATGTGGCAGGTTCTGGCCATTACAATAAGATGATAAAAATCAGATTTTCATCTCCCAGCTACAAGCCTACTTCTGTGTGTTTAGCAATGACATCTCCTTCCACACCTGCCTTATTTCAATTTCCATCAAAGTCAAAGCAAAGGCTGATGGAGCAGGTATTTCCAGGAATCAGCCCAGCAGCAGCTGTGGTAGGACAGGGGTGTGACACAGCCCAATGAGTGACAGCAAGTATTATCACCTTGAATCCTCTCCACAGCTCCAGAGCAGGACCAAGGTGCCTCAGGCAAAGGGTACCCCGGTAGCTTGTGACAACAAGCATCCTTCTCTCCCAGCTCTGCTGCTATAGCAAAACCTAACCAGTAATGACTAATTCTGGATATCCATTTTATGGTCTCACTGCTGAATACCAGGGCAGGGCACCTGTGCTCCTAGCAGTCCTCTTACCAGCAAACCCAAGCTCTTGAGATGGGCTCTGCCCAGTAAGAGATCTGTCAGCACTCTTGCTGCTCGCAAGCCCCTCTGAACATCCCTGTGAAAGGAAATCAAAACACATTAAAAAAACTGAATGTGTGTTTTATTATATTTAAGATGCTATTTGTCTATAGTGTTTAAATATGTCTGTCACACAGTTAACAGTAAATGAATGTAATCTTACATGTTCAGTATTTTAATACACAGTACAGGACTACAAGTGTAGTAAAGGAGCATGGAAAATTCGTATTTCCTTGATGCACGCATCAAACCCTGCAGCACCACTTAAAAGCTCAGAGTAAGGACTCAAACTGCAGTATTACAAGCACAACTAAATCAACCAAGAGACATACCTACATTAAACATTAGAGAAACAAAACCAATGACACAAAGGTTTAATATATAAGACTTGATACAGGATTAAAATACTAATATGTTTAATGTCCTGGTTTCAAATTAATAAATATAAAAACAATATAAAAATATACACCAGTTGATAAAAGGATGCACTGAGTAAGGTTAGAAAGCTAAATTTCACTTTCAAACGTATGCAGGTATGTCTTTAGGGAGAGGATTTCTGTGTAGCTGCGACTGGTCTTTCGGAAGAAGTCCAAGCTAGTGAGCTGTTCGATGTCACGCACACGTGCAGTGTGCATCTTAAGAAGATCTTCAACCCACTTTGATTCATCCTCCAAGCTCTGAAAAAATTAAAAAAAAAAAAAGCCAAAAACATACTTATGACATGCCTTGTCAAAAATCAGCTCCAAAAGCAAATGCAACTTTCCTAAACACTTGTTACATTTGAAGAATCTCTGTGCTTTATTCAAGAATGACTAAGGTAAACGAATGACAAGAAAATAGATTGGAAATTTAACATGCAAGATGAATCCTACAGTTTTATCCCAGTATCCATTTTAGCACTGGCTTGAGACAATGACCATAGTTATCTAGGAAAAGCTGGCCCCAAGTTGAAAGGTGTTTCAGAAGAACGGACAAATGCTTTTAGAAGATCCACTGATCACTGCATGCTCTTTTTTTCTCACAGAAATATCCCATATAATAATCACTTCTGTATTACCAAAGCTCAAACTCTAGGCTGTTTAACTTTGAACCCTACCCCTACACATTATTCCAATTGACCATCACATCATCTAACAGGATTATTTTAATATTTCCACTTTAGGAGACCATTGCAATTCATTACCTATTTGGGACAATGGTTTATGTTGGTATCTAAAAACCTAACTGGAACACGCATATTATTCACTGAAAAAAAAAAAAAAAAACAAAACCCAAAACAACTTTCACAAAGAATTTGCCAATTAAAAGAGAAAAATAAAAATCAGAAAGGTGTTGATCCCAGAGTGAATTGGGTCAGGTTGCATGGGGGTAATTTCTCTCAAGGACAGCTCCTGCTGCATGCCTCGTGCCAGCACCAGCACGTGTTGGAGTCATCCACAAATGAAGGTAACTCACAAACACATCAGAAAACCAGCTCTGCAAAACACTGCCGTGACTGGCTGTTTGAGTGTGTTAACCAGGTCTGCAACACATCCCCATGAGTGTTGCAGCCAACCCTGGGGACTGCATGGCAGGGAGCAGACGTGGGAAAAGGTCAAAGCAAACACAACTTTTCCCCTTTGGCCTCTCTGGCTGATATGTCTACCCTGCTGCTGGGGAAGCAAGTTAGGAATGGAGGTTTGTGTCTCTGGGCATTTGGACTTCATGTATGTGACTTGGAAATCTTGCTGCTAAAAATCTATTTCTGGGCTTACTTCTGGAAATGAACCCTTTTCTGACTGCTTCAACAAGGTCTTCCTACAAAGTGATCCTCTCATTAATCAAGACTAAGCTTCAGCTTCTGGCAATGGCCAGAGCCCATCCAACACAGTAAATGTGCCACAGACCAGGAAGTGTGTCACCCAACAAAAGTCAGGAGGCTGAGTGTGATTGTTTGCACAGAGAGGACACAAAGTACCAGACAGATCACAGCTGGCTACTCTAAAGCAAAAGTCCATGACCTAATCAGCACTTGTCAGGTTTGAAGCTTCTCATCTCCAAACCAACTTTCTTCTCCATGTCACTAGCCAACTCAGGCCCAAACCGAGGCCTGGAACAAAAAAATAAAAATGCAAATTAAGAGAGGAGAGAAGAGAAGGAAGTGCATCCTGCTCGTGCCCCTTTGTCTGGAGTGTCACAATCCAGGAATCCCCTCTGCTCAGTCTTTAGCCTGGCAATCAGGTTGCTAGTCTTCAAATGGGCCTCAACAGAGTTGTCACTGCAAATGCATTGTTTTTTCCAAGCCTTCCTGCTGAGCAGAAAATTTCCATTTTCCAGAGCTCAGGGGGACGTTCAAAATGAGCTACAAACTCACTTTTTTGAATAAAAGCAGTTTGCAAAAGATCTGCAATATGAATAAATCACAGGACTGTAAACCAAGTCCAGCAAGATGGCCATTAGAACAACATGACAAAACCAATTCTAGCAAGATGGCATTTACCTGACTCCAGAGAATCAATCAACTGATCTAGGTTTTAGTTTTTCCATTCCACAACTGGCCTATGAAGCCTCTGGTCAAGAAGTGAGGATTTAAAATGCAATGATTTGCTAGCGCAGTATTGTATAACTACAGAAAAATAAATGAAGTATTTACTTTTACAATGAGAGTCTTCTCCATCTGCGCTGGTTGATCTCACCTCAATAGTACAGTGAGTTTTAGAAGAAAAAATAAAAATTGAAAACATGGAGATAAGTTGAAATAGGCAAACAATTAGGAGGCTAACCTAAAATCCAGTGGAAAAGATACCAGATATTCTGAACAGGAATCACTTTTAAAATCAAATTATTAGCTAGAAACCTGAACATAATGCATATAGACAGGTGGGTGAGGAACTCACCTATGAAAAGAAATTTAAAGGTTTTTCTGAAAGGAAAAGTAGTGGCCTGGAGGAAGATTCTAGCAGGGTTCCTTCAGCTTTGGTCATGGAAAGGATTTTGTGTAATGATTTCACACACGCTTCCTGAACCAAGGTCATTAGTGTACGAGTAAAAAGTCATAGCAACTGGGACTGCCTGTCAGTGCAAAGGAAGACTGCAGATGCAGGAGTCCCTGGGATAATATGGAGTTGGGTTATCCAAACTGACATTACAGAAGAGAAGGACCTGGGTGTACTGGATGTGCATGAGTGTGTGACACAATTAGGACATGGCTGTGGAAAAAGCAAATCCTAGGTAGTATCAGAGGAAAAAAAAATTTTCATTTTGACCTCTGAACTGTAGGACTTTATATCATTCATGATCCAAGGGAAAAAAAATCTGAATGGAAGAGGTTCATAGGAAGGCTACTAACATGCTCATCCTTTCTTAAAAACCCCTGAGTCTTACATGAACAGAGAGAAGTATATGCCTTGAGATTCATCATAAATCATCACTAGGGTAAATCTCAAAGACACCCAGTGAAGGACTATTTAAGCCATAGATAAACGTTGACACAAGAATAAATGGGTATAACCTCACCATGAATAAACACAGTTTAGAAATGGAACAAATTCAAATGAGAAGTATATTGGTGTTCTCCAATGGCTGGCTGAAGAGAAAGTGCATGTAGCTAGAGCAGAGTGAGGGGAAAGATAATATTTCTTCAAATCTTAAAAGAAAATCATGGAGAGGTTAAGGTAGAACTGTTATATTATTCCATGCATTTCATCCATGAAGTATGGTAAGGTTTTACACAATCACTTCTTTGAACAAATATGATGGAACACCATGTGCAAAAGTAAGACTGATGCTGACTGATGGCAAAAATTTGCCCAACTGTACTTTCATTCAAGAGCAACATTTAAATATTTTTAGAGTGGTTCTTTGCTACATAAAAAGCACAGACCAATATCTGCTAATGATTTCGTAGTAGCAATGAAGTTCCTCTCAGAACTGTAAACACACATACCATAAGTAGTGTGACCTACAGAAAAAAGAAGCCTGGTTTGAAATGTAAGAAATCAAAGACTAAAAGAGGCCATTATTGTAAAGAGCTCATAAAAATGATTTCAACAGTTTAAGAGAACTATGACTCACTATACAGGGAGGAAAAAATAAATGACTTTGTCATAAAATTACATATGGGCAGAGTTATAAGGGCAGAGACACTAATAACTGCCAGATTAGTAACCTCCAGATCACCAACTGAATCTTGATTCAGAGGAAAGCAGTCCAGAGAAAAACCACGATGAAATATATGCAGGACTTTGCGAGACTTCTGGTGGAAGACTTCTCTACACAAAGCAGCTGAGAGTCTAAGCAGAGGAAAGCTAAAACTGCTCAAGAGAAGGATTCTTCTCCAAAAGCATGGTTTTAAAAAGAGGGACCTGAAAGCAGGCAATGCGTGATGAATGAGAAAGAAACAGTGTTCCAGGTGAATTGTGTACAGAATTGGAATGACTATTTCTGCCTGTACCTGGAACAGAAGCCTCAGCTTTTTTGCCAGTGCAAAATTCATAACATTAATGCGTTCATTCAGGAAATGGTCTCCTGGCAGCCTATAGTGAAGTGTCTGTGTGCAGGAATCCACACAGCTGTGTGTAATGGGAGAACAAGTTCAGGCGGAAGGACAAGTCTAAATCCAGCTGCCTGGGAGGACTGCTGTCCTCACAGAGTGCCAGAGCACATGGGGACCAAACCGTGCTCCTGCCACACGATCATCTGCCAGGTGTGTGCATTACTTTCTGCAGGGATGACCAGACCAAAGCCTTCACCAAGATTCTTACAGTATAAGGTCTTGCATCGTAAAGGAAGATAGGACAGAAATTGGGAAGGTGTCTGGCCATCTCTGTAATAGGAACCTGAACTTTTCCCTTGAATCAAGGCAGTCTGGAAACAGTAAGAGTTGGCACTCTACCCTTGGCACGTTTTAACATATACTTTTAATACTCTGTGGGTTGGATGTAATCATGCTCTCTGATGCACCCAGACTGCCATAGCAGACAGACTGTATTGTACCTGCATATGGAAACAGACCCCAATAAAAACATCAGGCTGGGTGCCAGCACAATAAGTCTATGCATACAACCTCCCCCCACTCTGCTCTGAAGGTATACTGATGATGTCTGCCAAACTGTAGAATTCTACATGTTGTTTACTGCCAGTTGTCCATTCTTCCAGACAATTTTAGGTGCAGGAATAGTTCCTGTTTTCTCTGATATTGCAGAGGAGTGCTTTTATCTAATGAGCTAAACATGGCACTTAACAGAGTCACTACCCTGTGCTTCCATGCAAAACATCTTTGAGCACTGACTTCTAATAGTAATGGGCTTTCCCATGTCCCAGGGATATGTTTACCACAGGGCTACAGTAGTGCAGCAGGACTTACATTGCAGCTCTCATCATTGTCAGGCCGGTGGGGAAGGATGTATGAAAGAACAGAGAGTGGTCCATCACACTTGTCAGCTGGCTGGGTGAAATCTAAGCAGCTGGTTATGATGGCATAGTAATGAGTAGGAACAGGGATTGCGCTGCCTTCCACAAACCTGTGGGAATAAAACAAACATTTATCCACAAAGGACAAACTTGTTTGGAAGGAGGTTACACAAAGAACATGGTCTTTCACCTCCTACGTGTGAGGACACACATACATTGTTGAGATGTGTTTGATTCCTGAACACTATCTGAGAATGAGCATCCAATTAGCTCATACTGTGCTGCAGAAATACCCCATACAGTGCTGAAAGGCTTCTTCAGTTCAGGGACACAGAGAGAAAGCATTATTGAATTAACAAAAGACATGAGTATGTAACTCAATAGCACTGCTCTTAAGTTCTGGAGAATTTTAGAGAAAACAATGTGGAACATAATTCAGCTCCATCTCAAGGATGAACACCTCTTTTCAAAGTCAAGGTGAACAGTTAACTGCTGAATTGCCATTTCCTTATTTTAGCACTGTCCTACCTACACGGACATTCAAGTCTTAATGAACAATAATTTTAGAAACAGACTCCCCAAAATCAGAAAATGTACAGGCAATTAATTGTTTATTGTTCATTAAAAGAAACAACACCAAATCAATTTAAACACAAACTCTTACTGTTTTATTTTGTCAGGTGTGTCATGTAAACCATCATAGTCATAGTCAAAGATTGGTCCACTTATAACATTGACTCCATTTCGTTCAGTGGCATATCTCTTCACCAAAATCCTTTGGAAATAGTTCCATACCTCTGTGGGTAAAAAACCCAAACCAAATCAATCAATCAATCAAATAAACAAACAAACAAAAAAATCCCAACACACTGAGATTTGGATAAGTCAGAACATGTCAAGATTATAAACAGTTTTTTTTCTGAAGATAAAAATCCAGTGGACATCATTCAAATGATGGTAGGGGGAATCAAAGACTAAGCATTACGGAGTCACTGCAGCTTCATTCAGTTTTGTCAGTAAAGCCTATTCAGACTTTTGTTCTCTGTAGATTTTTTTTGCCTAACCAGTGATAAGGGAAATGCACAGTACCACTTCCAGGCTGGCATTGCCATAGGCTGTGCACAGAGATTCTGCTGTTCCTTCACCAAGCTGTAGAAACAGCTATTCACATGCTTTTCATGTCCCTGTAAACACTGCTTTTGTCTTATCTAGTTACAGGGAACAATGGTGTGGTGGTTTTTCGTTTTGTTTTGCCTTTTTTTTTTAATTTTAAAAAATGATACAACACCATGATTAAAAGCAAATCCCAAACATTTTAAAAGAAAGGGAAATACAAAGATCATATTCATCCAGCTAAATTCTCCTTGTATACAAAATGTCTAACTTTTAAATTAGGTGCCATCAAGGATGACCAAAGCATAGCATCTCATTACAGTACCTTTTGGGAAGAGCATGACATTCTTTCTCCCACCATGCCCTCCTCAACCCTAACAAGTTAAGATGGGAAACACACTGGAATCTCTCCATAGAATAGAATCAGCTGAGTTGGAAGAGACTTCTGAGATCATAAAGTCCAACCCTTGATCCAACACCACTGTGATTACTAGATCACAGCACTGAGTGCCACATCCAGTCTCATTTTAAAATCCTCCAGGGACAGTGAATCCATCACCTCTCTGGGAAGGCCATTCCAATACCTGATTACTCTCTCTGTAAAAAATTTCTTTCTAATATCTAACCTAAACCTCCCCTGGCAGAGCTTAAGCCTGTGCCCTCTTGTCCAATTGCTGGTCGCCTGGGAAAAGAGACCAAACCCTATCTGGCTAAAATGTCTTTTCAAGTAGTTGTAGAGAGTGATAAGGTCTCCCCTGAGCCTCCTCTTCTCCAGACCAAACAACCCCAGGTCCTTCAGACTCTCCTCATAGGACTTGTGTTTGAATCACTTCACCAGCCTCACTGCCCTTCTCTGGACCTGCTCCAGCACCTCAATATCTTTCCTGAACTGAGGGGCCCAGAACTGAACACAGTACTCAAGGTGTGGCCTCAACAACGCAGAGTACAGGGGAAGGATCACTGCCCTGGTCCTGCTGGCCACACTATTCTTGACAAAGACCAGGATGCCACTGGCCCTCTTGGCCACCTGGGCACACTGTTGGCTCATGTTAAGCTTCCTGTCAATTAGTACCCCCAGGTCCCTTTCCACCTGGCTGCTCTCCAGCCACTCTGTGCCCAGCCTGTAGCTCTGCATGGGGTTATTGTGGCCAAAGTGCAGGACCTGGCACTTGACCTTGTTGAACCTCATCCCATGGAATCAGCCCATCTCTCCAGTCTGTTCAGGTCCCTCTGCAGAGCCCTCCTGCCTTCCAGCAGATTGACACTCCCATCTTGGTGTCATCTGCAAATTTGGTGATGATGGACTCCAGTTACATCGTTCTTTTTGTTCTTTTTCCCTTTTTATTTTAACCAACAGAAGAGTGTGTAAAAAAACATTCTCAGGCTCTTGAAAATTTAACTCTTGTCTTCTCAGCTCAGACATTTAAGTCCATGGTTCCCTGGTGTTGATGGCAATGCCAGTCTCAGAAAGCTCTCCAGTACACCTTGTCCTAAGACTGCTCAGTGCCACATGCAGTTCCTGCCAGGGCTGAATTACAAGGTTCTCTCAGCAATTGTCTAACAAGAACCTCGGCTGCAGTAACCACTTGGCAGTACCACTCCTCCAGCTGCTCACTCCTCCAATGCATATGCCTTAACAATGAAAATTGTCCAAAAAGGAAAGATTTCCCCCTCCCTCCCACTGCCTCAGGTTTTGTAGCTAAATCAGTTCCCTGCTCCAGTTCCAACTGCAACCACACAGAGAGCAAGGCCAGAGCAATGGGATGCCACCAAGTGAGATCATTCTTATAGCTCCAGCAAAGCAGGAGCTGCTCAAGCCAGTCTTCCTATGGAAAAGGTAGACAAAGAATTATTGCCCATGGGGATGGGACAGGACAGTGAATTATAAAAACAAAGAAGAGGAGGGGGCTTCTGCAGCCAGCACTGCCACCAAAGCCAGCACAGCATAAAACTACCACCTCGTATTTTCCCTGCTCTGGAAAAAGATCTATATAATGAGCTTATACCTGGGTTCTCAGCATTGCAAGCTGCACACATGTAGTGGCTTGTAATCATACTAATGCCAGCATATTTTCTCAAGGAAACCTTCACCCACTTGTGATGAAGATGAAGGCCACTAGAAAAAACGAGCTGCTAGAGGTGGGTTGTTTTCCTATGATTAGCATTTCAGCCAAATTGGTTAACATTAGCATAAAGAGCATTTTTATGAAGTGATTTAAGAGTGGGAAATCCCCAATAATTTTGCACTCTGTAATCAGTTAAGTGCCTTTGCTCAAATTTCCAGCAAACATCACCACTTGTTCCTACTCAGAGGTTTTCTGGTTAAAAAGAAAAAGGCTTCCATAGGCTTTGATGTTTATCCAAACCCTGCTGGCCTAAAATCTAAATTGGAAATCTCATAAGAACAGACTCTTGAGATTATTCCAAGAGTTCTCAATCCCTGCCAAGCTAAAAATGCCACCAGAATAGTCTGATGGCTTCCCTGCCTCTTGGCAAAACTAGAGAGAAAAAGGATGTGCAGACAAAAGAAACATTAATACTGTATTCTTGAAGCACTGAAAGTTTCAGCCAGGTTTAAATAATTCCTCATTTTCCATGAATTTGTTTTCTTTTTTCTTTATAGGTAATAAATATGTTTGGTCTCCCTTTAAGGGCATGGAGAGAAAAATTAAATATAGTCACTTGTCCCTGAACTACAGCAACATGCTAAGGGCACACTCCCAGGCTTGTGCACTCTCTTAGGCTCCAATTAAAAAGTAAAAACCTGTTGCCTAAGTATGTTCTGCACCAGCTTGGGCAACAGATGAGAATCTAAATAGTCGTACAGAAAGTGAATTACTGTGTCATAAGGCAAAGTTCCTGCCCTGTTTGTCTCTTACCTTAGCCCAGCACCAAGGAAAATAAACCCTTCATAAAACTTAAGTCCTGTGGTATTTTGCCTGCCCACATCTAGAACTATACAAGTGCCCACATGTATCATATGCTGGTTACAGGTGACTGAACTTTATGTTCTAAACTTCTCCCATCAATTCTTTCCATAATCCAACACACAGAAAAAAAGTGCTTGTTGGTAAAGAGAAGTATAGCCATGGTAAGGTCACTTACTTTTGAAGGCAGGATACATTGGAATTATATTTGTTATTAGAAAAGCATCATATTTTGCTTCTGCAGAGGAACTTAATTCTGAAAAGAGTGATAAAGAAAAATATTAATAAGATGAAATATAAGAATTCAAAGAATACAAAAGTGTTTTGAAAATGTCTTCAGAGATTAATCAACAGGAACACTCAAACCTAAATCGGAATGCTATATTCAGAAGTACACACTACGTAAAAAAAAAAAATCTGTCTTTAATGTGACAGCTGAACATAGAAAGGAAGGATTTTATCTTTGCTTCACCAGTCAACCAGTCCAAAATATTTCTATATAGCTTTATATTTCTGTCTCAAAAGTCAGAGAGCTGCTCTGCAAGCTTTGACAAAAGAGGCCAAAAATTTCCAGGGAGAAGAGTGTGGGATTATCTTCTCGTTCTGAGCAAACCTCTGCACCAGTAATTTCATTTCAGAAATCCACCATAAATTATTTCAGCCACTAAGTGAGGAAGGCAGAGCAATGAAGTTGTGTCCCTTGAACATTTACTAATTCCAGAAGATCCTTGCTCCAAGACTGAACCAAAGCAATTGCACCGGGAGAATCCAGGACACTCATTTACACAGGTTTTCTACTAGTACTATTTCTATAGAACGGTAGAAATTTTTAGAGTATGCATAAATGTATAAATTAAAAATATCTTACTGCTGCTTGAATTCAAAATTATTCTCTTTATATCTGGGGAGTGTGCCTGGAGCATGTTTGTACTTAAGGTTTTTCCCTAACAAAAGAAGAAAATGACAAATCTCTAGGTATTAAAAAGCCATCCAAACTTACGAGGAGGGAAAAGAAAGCCATAGGAGAGCTGTTTGTCCCCTCTGTAGGCTGCACAGCTCTGGCTGTTTCCTGGAGAAATGCGCAGGTCAGGCCTCACACAGCTGGACAGGTGCTCTGGGACACCTGACACCTCTGCCTGCATTGAGCAACACAGAGAGAAACAACAGAAAAAGTAATTTCAGCCCTTAAAGATAACAGAAAACTATTTCATACCATTGACAGACTATATGGAAGGCCTTGTGTGCAGTGAAATTAACAACCAAATCCTGCTCCTGCATTTGCTGCAGAGTCCCTTCTTCAGATAGCAGAAGTCACCATAGGAAAGAATTCAAATTAAGTCACCGATAATAAAACCAGCCCCATTGAAAAAAAACTTTAAAAATAAAATAAAACAGGAAGAGAAATATACAACCCTTCTGCCTTAAAATTCTTCCCTCATGAAGGAAAAAAAGGAATTTGGGCATTGTTTGCAGTGGTACTTGACATAATTTTTGGTGGGAAAATCTTCCTGGTGAAGGGGAATTTTAGAACAAAAAATACAGGCACTAAAGTGATTTTTAAGCACATTTTCAAGAGGAAAGACAGCACTAACCTGTTTGGAAATAGTGTAGGATGTCCAGAGAGGCATCAGGAATGTTTCACTGTAGCCACTTTCAAAGTCGTGGTGATGCAAGATATTGTATTTTGTGCGGTACAGCACTGCAGGGCGTCCATATAAAAGATGCTTTTCTACAGATCAGAAGAAATTACATTTATATTTATTACTGAAAACCTTGAAGATGAAAAAAAAGGGGATTGGCTTTCTACCACATGCTGATTTTTCAGTCATTACTAGGATACTGATCCCAAATAACTGCTAAAGAAATCTTGTAAAAGAGAGAGCAGCAGTTCTTCAATAGTTCTGGTTGGGATCCCCATTCCAAGTTCACAATCCCCTTTGGGATTAGAAGGCCCTTCTACTCTTGAAGGCTTATTGGGGTCATAGCAAAAAGAGAGGGTGTTTTTCCAAGCACAGAAGACTCTTCAAAGGATCCCTGTGCCCAGTTACACATAATATGATAAGCTCGTTTTCTGTAGCTTTACACCAGTCCCTATTCCAGCAGTCCTGTCTTTCCTCTCTGGACTTTCACTCCTTCCTATGTTTTTGTAAGTCCCTCTCAAAACAGAGACAGAAGTGATCACTCCCTAAAAGAGTAGAATTTCTCCACATGGCTGATACAGATTTTGTTCTGAAACTGATGTGCTATTTTTTGTTACTGATATCAAGGACAACAAATAAATAAAAAACCCCTTTTCCTAACTTTAGCTACAAAGACATCTCCAGCTCTGTTAAACTTGCTTTTCTTCTGTCTTGGTGATATGTTGCAGTTAAATGCCCTTAGATAACTCTGGCAAGCTTGCTTATAAAAAGGCAAAAACATTGAAAGAAATAGAAGAAAAATAAATTTTCTAGCTAATCTTGCATTGCAGTGTACAGTTCACTGATTTTGATAACCTTTTGGCAAAAGCACTTGACTTGCGTTTAGAAATTAAAACATAGAAACAAGGAAAGCAGCAAACACAGTTCACAGATAGGCATTTAACCTGAAAGAAAAGGGCATGTTTTATTAGTGTTTGAGTCAAAAGACAGGATGTTTTTGCCGGGCACAAGAAAATGGTAGGAAAAGCCTAGTCTAAGGATAGAGATGATAAACTTGATTTATTCCAAAGAAGCTGAAGTCCTCTTTTTCTTCTGCATGTGAAAAACAACATGGTGCACTGTGTGGGAGAAGGGCATTAACAAATAAACACAGGAAGATCTGTGAACAGGTGCTACAGCCTGTTATGAAGAAAAACAAAATAACTTGCACCTAGCAGAACTGCTTGTTGTTTAAATAAGGGGCACATCATTCCATTGAACAGCAAATTGACAAACTATCAAGTGCAACTGGTTTAAATGTTTAAATCTTAAAATACACCAAAATTACTATTTTTATATTACTAGAGTGAAAAAGCATCCAAACCACAATCTAAAACAAAGACGTTGAGATACTCCAGACTACAATGGTGAGTGTGTTTGCTCCCGATGCCAGAAATTGCCACGGCAAGGAGTAGCTCTTTATTCATTAGAAAAATCAGTTTAACAAGACAAAAACTGTGGAAAGGAAATTTAACTCACAAAGAAGAGGAATAACTTCACCTTTAGAAACTAAAGGATAGGCCGCATTGCCTGTTGACAAGTGAAAAACTGAAAAAATACCTTCATAAGGGAATTAAATCTCCTTGATCATCTGAGCAATGCAATTTGAGGTGCCTCAAAAATCCTTGTCTAAACTCAAAGCTTCAGAACTTGCTAATTTGGACAATTGCTATACTAAGAGAAATGCTTTGACTTGTTATGCTGAAGTGGATCACAACTGTGAGAAGCTCAGCTTTGCTTTGCCTTTCAGTCAGTACTGCTGCTCAGAAACACAACTCTCCTCCCTTTCTCTCTGCTCCTGTTGCTACACTTTAACCTGGACCACAGCTCTGATGCAGCTGAGGGTGCAGCTGCAGGGGAGTCAGCACTGGTGTGCAGCAGGGAGGCTGCAGGAACAAGCGTCCAGGACAGCAGAGGATGCTTTCACCGGGGAGTAACCTTGACTTGAACACTGAAGAGGGACAGAACTGCACTGAGTACCCCTGAGCCATCAGAAGGTTTGTTTCACTGGGTATCTTGCACCCTAGGAAACAGGCACCACAGACCTAGTCAGGGATTGTTAAGACAACTGCAGCATCCTTTCTAGGTGAAAGCTGGGTCTGAACAACACTGATAAAATACAGCATGTAAATGTAGCCTATGTTTTTGTTCCCATTTACAACTTGGCGCTGAACAGAGTACTGCCTCATGCACCCTACCCTTTCCACATGTCTCTGCTTACACATCTGAGCTTAAAACTTCTAAAAGTAATTGAATGTAAGAGCTAAAACTTGTATCACTTTCAGTGATACTTCAGTCCTGGTAACAACAAAATCAGCATGCACTTCCCCCCATGTGAGCATCACTTCACATTGCCCACCTATCTCATGTACATCTGCGTGCTATTTTGACAGTTACTTGAAATGACTACACATTAATAAACCAAACCAGGGGTTGCTCTGTTATTAATGACACAAAGTAATTTGCAAAAGAAAACAGAAGTAGATTCTATTAACTGAGGTACCAGACTCTTACCTTCTGTTCCCTTGACATGAAAGCGTTTGTTGAGTTCGTCCAATTTGTTCTTCTCAAGAACAGAAAAAGGAACAAGATTAGGATCACTGGAGCATTCTGACATCTCATTTTAATAGAAATCTAGCAAAACAAAACTAGTGCTATATGACACTGATGATTTTCTTCTCTTTTACCAAAAGCCATAATTGTTCTCAAAGGGCAGAAACATTTCACAGGAAAGATTTGGGGAATTCTTACAGACCAAACCCTCTAAACCTAAATGAAATGACTACAAATTAAATGGAAACTACTGCTAATAAAGCTTCCACAGATCCTTAACACTTACCTTATCATCACATGTACATCCTATATCAAAATCTGATGCAGAAGGAAGGGCTACAGGATGCAGTGGTTTAGCAACTTCATCTGGTACTGTTGGTTTATAAACATTGGCTCTCAGCAGGTGATTTAAACTTCCGTGGGTGCCATTATTTGGAGCAGGCTTTAATCCAAGAAGATCTATGAAACCACCAAATCAAAATGCATGATGGTTAGATTTCAAACATGTATTCATCAACAACTCTACTGAGTCAAGACATTAATTAGTAATACTGTTTACACACACAGCACGTTAATGAAAGCTTTTAATGCAATAAAAATATTCATCTTTTGTCCAAATCATAAAACTGCAGATGATGCCACAAAAATAACACTGTTGTCTTTATGACAAGAAGGTTAATTTGCATCAAGATGCTGGAAAACAATTTTATTATAACTACCCCTTCATTTTCCATTGCAAACCTACAGTCAATGTGCTGACCTTATACCAAACATCTGCAACACAGTGATTTATAAATAAGGGATAACTATCTCCCTAGGTATTACATGTTTGGGAAAAAAACTAAGTAAGTGCATTGCACCTTTGAAACAACTTGAAAGTTTTACTGTGCTGGAAAACCAGTATTAAAGAAAAGATCCTAATGAGTATCTGTATGTATCATCAGATTCTTCTTCATGGCTTCAGTACAAATTCAGGAAATGTCCCTCTACCAAGAGATGCCATAGAAAATTAAGTTATGAACCTGAGCTGCTGCATGAGACATCAGGTGTAGAAGCAGTCTCTGAACAGAAACCTCCTTCCCAGACTGCTGAGATGTGGACACCATGCGTTGCCATGGTGTCCTTTTGATCTCTGTCAAGCTGCACATATCAAACCTGTAGTAAATCCTTTCACTGGCCAGCTGCTGCGGTAGAGCAAACTGAGGGCCCTCAGAAGTACCTTCCTGGCAAGTACTTGGGAAAGGGGGACTGGGAAGAGACCACTGGGAGGGAGTCAGGGCAAGCTCACAGGTACCTAAAGGAAGCCCTGCCAGCCAAAACAGCTTGCTGCTTTTGCAATTCCTCAAGCAGACAGCTTACCACACATGACGTTGTAAAGCTCAATGTTTTCAAAAGGAGGTACTTTGGTCTTGTACTTGAAAGTGGGACCATAACCTATGAAGACAGTCTTAAAAAAAACCCAAAACATAAACAAACAAACAAAAAAGAAAATAAAAGAAAAAAAGACAAAAATTAAGAAAGAAGAATAAAAAAGAAGAGCATTAAAATGTAGGGTTTTTTCACTGAGTATTTACATTTCAATTTTATCTGCCTTCAGTGACCCTCCCACAAAGGCATTGCTCATACCTGCATACTGTTTATCTTGTTATCATAGCCATGGTCTCCGTGGAAGAAACATTTTCCTGTTGGTTTCTTGTAAACATCCACAGCTTTCCTAAATTGAAAAAGTATTAGAAAATTTCCTCAAAGGTGGCTGACCTGACAATATACTTTGGGGGCAGGAAGCATAAGGTTACAGGGCAGTGCATTGTTTATCTTTCTTGAATAACAGTAGTGGGGGCTGCAGACTTATCCAGCATCTCCAGGGTTTCTCCATCTGCTCCCACTCTAAGAGGGAGCAAAACTAAGAGACAACTCTTATCATTGATAAAAGCCTTAGTGTCTACTATTTTCTTGGACTTTCTCATGTCACATAATCTTTTGCAGACTGGAGGTGTTGGACCATACTCCTCCAATTATCAGAAGGCCAACTGAGGGTTCTCACAAAGCACATTTGTAATGTAGGTGTTACTATGCTGCAAATGTCATACAATGCCATAAAGGGTTTTCACTTCTTTGCCTTCACTCCAATAAACAAAAATGGAGAGGAGAAACAAAGCTGAAAGGAAAAGAGAAAGATTTTCATGAAGAAAAATAGCTGAGACAATAAGTGCTGTACTCCAGGAATGGTAATTATCAGCTTGTTACTGAGGTGTTTTTTTTGTACAAAACATGTGGAAAATAAGTGTTACGTTATAGGAATTATAATTACCAGGTTGTTTCATTTTTTTACAGTTTTATAGGAACATACGCAATCAATATATGCAGAGGACCAGATTATCCTACAAATTATTTCTTCATCTGCAATAAAATACTGCTCAGTCAAAGGTTGATTTTGGCCTTGTAAATTACTAGAGTCACAGCAATCAGGTCTGTAACTACCATTTTCCTGGCTGTGAACATATAATAAATTAGTTGCATTAACAAATGAATTATTGGTGGATGAGATTTCTGAAAATTAATAAATAAGCCAAAGAAAGTCTGATACAATTAATAAGAAATTGCTAAATGTAAATCAACCTGGGCAACCCCATTAGTTCCAGTAAAATTCTTAAAACTGAAACTTTTAGAGGGCTCAAATTCAGTGTGATTCCTTGAAATGTACGTGAACCTCTGCCACCGTGTCTGCATGGGGCAGCCAGTCAGCCAGTGGAGTTATGCAAGAAAACAACTGAGGTTTCTCACTCACTGCTTCAGCAGAGTGATCCTTGCATAATTCATGGAAAGATAAGCACAGATGTCAAAAGGCACTTACAACACACTGTGTGTTTGCCTGGCAGCTCTATGGGCAGAAAACTCTACCATAATTTAAAGCTCATAACAGACTACACCATGAGCCAAAAGCTGTGTCATCTTCCAAGAACGACTGAGTCAGCTTCATGTATAAAGACTCAATCATTTTCATAATGTAATACACAACATGCACTAAAATATATTAAAACAGAAAGCCATGCACAATTCATAAACAAAGGCTACTCTTCTGCTGTTCACTCCAGTTATCTGCCAATTAGTTACTCCTCACTCAATTTTTAGCTAACTAAGAATACTAGAAATTTCCCATATTTTATAACCGAAAATTCAGTCATATGGCCAAGAGCAATCCAAACCAGGGTTTTCTCTGAGCTAAAGCATCCTGGCTTTCTGTGGATTTGAAACACAATATACTACCAGCAAAGCATTTTGATGGCTACCCTGTCATACCCTTCCACATGTTCTCAGACATTCACCTACTGTCAATATCTCGATTTTCTTTCCATTCACCCATTGCATCCTCTCAGATTCTTGTTCCTTAACATCCCCTCATCTCAGAAGCCTGCCTCTTCCTCTCCCATTCCCTATTCCTCAGTTGGAATAAGCATGTACCTCATTAAAAAAGTTTATCAGGTCCTATATTTGAGCTCTTCAGTCAAAAACCATAAAGCTGCTTGAGAAAAATCAGACTGGGTTTTCACTATCTATCCGGCAACTGATTTTCCCAAAATTTAAAATATTTTGTGTTCTGAATCACATCCTCCTGTACCAAAAGTGATTGAATCTCAACAGGAGTTTGAAGCTCCTCTTGCTCACAGGGTGCAGGAGCAGGATGCTAACACACAAGGCAATCCCAGGTGACCCTTTTCCTTAGAAAAGACAACTGAAAATCAGGATGGAAGCAAAAGCAAGGGTTTACCTTGCCACATGCCATTTGCGATCCACGAGCAAATGGACATCCTCAATCCTTCGGTTGTAAGCGTAGTGCAAGCGTTTAGGCAAGTGCTGTTTCAAGTAAGGCTTGAAGTGCTGGTCTGGCTTTCTACACTAAAATATAAATGGTTACAAATGATACACTGTCAGTTAGCTTAAGGTACACATAAAACCATCAGCTACAGAAATCCAGCTGTTAAGGTCATCACTGATGGTGTCCTGAAAACAAAGTGTACATCTAAAGTATGTAGTCCAGTCATTTCTGTGCAATATTTACACATGTCCAGGGACCAGAGAGTCATTCAAAGATATATTTGAAAAGCTTCATTCTCATGACAGTCTTATTGGAAGCATCACTCAAAACACCACACTTAACTTAGCTCACAGATGAAGAATTTTATTCTAATTGGACAGAAGCTTAAGTTTCAGAGAAACCCGAATGCTCAAAAATACACCTCATCTGTATGAGATATATTTAAAGTCATCTGGTTATTTTGGGTTTATTTTCATTTTTATTTTAAACACTTTTCTTCCATTAAAAGCAAGGTTATATAGTTGAAGGCTATCAAATGCACTTTTTCAGTGTCTTCAAAGTGCTAGTGAAATATTTACCCTAAAAGATTACTTTCCATTTCTGAAGCAATGAATAAATAGACTCAATTCAGGGTGTAAAAGACACTCCAGGAGATTCTGTCCCTGTGCTGCCCAAAAAGGTTATAAAAGCTACTACAGCAGCAAACAGCGGAATTTATAACAAACATTAATCTGTCCTCATGAAGGGCACCATTTAACACTCTTTATTAATGATAATCATTAGTTTTCCTGTCTAAAGAGTGAACAGAGAAAGCTGAATAACATCACAAATCAAGATCTGAACAGTGCAATAGAGACAGATCCCTCCCAGTCCTAAATACTTACTGTAAGGTTGGCAACAATCACTTTAGGATCATCTGTTAAGCAAAAGAAAAAAAAAAAAGATAAAAATATAAAAGATTAAAAATTCACAGAAGAAAACACAAGATTTACATAAGCATCATTCCTAATAGTTCACTGACCTTTACTAAAAGTACTCTGTATATACCATCAAATAATTTAGGTTGGGAAAGACCTTTAACATCATCAGGTCCAACCATTAACCCAGTATTGCCAAGTGCACTGCTAAACCACATCCCTAAGTGACACATCTACATGTCTTTTAAATACCTCCAGGGGTGGTGACTCCACCACATCTCTGGGCAGCCAGTTCCAATGTTTGACAATCCTTTCTGTAAAGAAAGTTTTCCTAATATCCAATCTAAAGCTCCCCTGGTAACCCTTAAGGCCATTTCCTCTTATCCTGTCAACTTGTTACCTGGAAGACGTCAACACCCACCTGGCTACAGCCTCCATTCAGACAGTTGTAGAGAGCGATAAGGTGTCCCCTGAGCCTCCTTTTCCTAAACACTCCCAGCTCCCTCAGCTGCTCCTTATAAGACTCATGCTCCAGAGCCTTCCTCAGCTCTGCTGCTCTTCTCTGGACATGCTCCAAAACCTCTGTGTTCTTGTAGTGAGGGGCCCAAATCTGAACATGGGCTTTAAGGGCAGCCTCACCAGTGATGAGTACAGGGGATAATCACTGCCCAGGTCCCACTGGCCACACTGTTCCTGGTACAAGCCAGGACACCATCGACCTTCTTGGCTATCTGGGCTGGCCCATGTTCAGTTGCTGTTGACCAGCACTCCCAGGTGCTTTTTGGCTGGGGCCTGTAGCACTGCCTGGCGTTGTTGCTATCCAGGTGCAGGATCTGACATTTGGCCTTGTGAAACCTCTTGCCATTGGCCTTGGCCCAGTGATCCAACCTGTCCAGATCCCTCTGTAGGACCCTCCTATCTTCCAGCAGATCAACACTCCTAACCAGACTGATGTTGCCTCCAAATTGAATGAGGGTGCCCTTGATCCCCTTGTCCAGGTCATCAATAAAGACATTAAACAGAACTTGCCCCGGTACTGAGCACTGGGGAACACCCTGGACCCAGCCATCCAGCCAACTTTTAACCCAGTGAAGGTGCATCTGTGCAAGCCATGGGCTTCCAGTTTTTCCAAGAGAATGCTGTGGGAGACAGTCTCAAAGGCTTTACTGAAGTCCAGTTAAGACAACATCCACAGTCCTTCCCTCATCCACTAAGTAGGTCACCATGTCATAGAAGGAGATCTGGTTGGTCAAGCAGGACCAACCTGTGCTGGATGGGCCTGATCCCCTGTTGTCCTGCACATGCTGTGTGATGGCTCAGTAGTAAGAAGTTGCTTAGTAGTGTTCTCATTGCTTTATGGTCTGGGCCTTAACTTTACACTTACACTATTTTCTGAAAACACATACTGTCAAGACTTCTAACTTTTAACTATCCTTAAAAATAAAAAATCATCCCAAAACACAATTAGTTTACTTGAAAAATTTTGAAAGTACATTTGAATGCAACAATACACTCTGTTAGAAGCAGTAAGATATATGGATAGTATTTTTTGGTCACTTTTAATATTCATCTGATTTCATAGGCTACTAAGTGAAAAGCCACAGTAAAGTATTTTGGGATAAATCTTTGGCCTATTAAAGGGTCATGCACGATGTAGAAAGCCCTAAACTGACAACAGTCCATACTAACTGTTTTCTTCTGGGGAGTGGGAGAAAGCATTTTTCAGTCCTAGGAATAAAAAAAGGCTAAAAGAAAATCTTAGAAAGTGAAAATCTCTTGTTTAGCTACTAATGTTTTGATTGCTTAAGGCATGATCTTGCTAAGCTTGGAATGGGCTCTACAGAATCTCAAAACTCAAGCTACAGGCTTTTTCAGTGCAAAGGTGTGTTTGCAATATTAAGACAGAATCACGGAACAGAAAAATGGAGGAGGAATAAAAAAGATGCCAATTTGCCATTTAAGGGGGTGAACCCCAGTTCTAAGGATAAGAAACACGTTTCTTTGTTCTATGTTCAAACTGCTGATTTATAAGCAATTGCAAATATTCAAACTAGGAAGCTGCGGACAGAGGCCAAAAGAAAATGCTATTGCGGGAAAGGCAGTGGTATGACTCAGAGGTCAGTGAGACAAGCTGATCTCTTTGTAAGATACTGCCATTCACTCTCCAAAGAAAACTTATTTTTCTCAGCAATTTGGGAATTGAAGACTGAAAGATCTTTTAAAAAAAGACTTCTCAGAACTGAAATTTGTTTTTGGTAGACTGTGAAGGGTAGGAATTCAGTCTTCATGGTAGTCTACTAAGTTTGAACAACATGTGCACTATTTTCAACAGATCTTTACACACTCTTCATATATTCATCAAGCATAAATACCCAGGTAAATAAGTTTATAGTAAAATAAATGCATAGTTTTTTTTACCATATTCTCATGATCTCTGCTACCATTTTGGTAGTATTTAATCTTCAAATATCAACTTTTCTATGAAATGTGTCCTCAACCAAATCAAATCTGAAGTGTTGTGAAAGGACAGGTGACTATACAACAAAAGTTGTCACCCTTGTAGCTGTGCTGCAAAAAACATTGGTACTTATGGTTAGTTTATGAGTTACACAGTTTGCATGGCAGCTTAAACTGCTGGCAAAGCCAGGTTTGACCTGGTACAGTGAGCCACAGCAGCCATGGTGCTGGCACAAGACCCATCCTGGTACTGCTGCCCTGGGGGTGGTATACCTTAGGAGCAACAGGAGGGCAGCTGGGTCTGTAATGCTTGAAATCTCAGAGTTAGATTTACCAGAGGACTCCTGCCTGAGCCTTGAATGCTCTAATCAAAGCTCAGTTAATCTCAAATACTAAGTCAGGGTGAATTTCTAAAAGCATGCTTCAAAAAAGCAACAGGTTTTACTGTCAACATTGGCCCTAAATGCATACTTGAAATCTTCTTTATATCCTTCACAATCTCCAGCCTGTTGCTGTTTAGCAACACACACTGCTTCTAATCTATGTCAAAAGTATGATAAAACTACTGAATTAAAAGTAAACAATTCACCTTTTTTTCTATTAGATCATAAAATGTACCAGATGCTTTTTTTATATCCAATCTGTGCAGTGCTGAGATCCTCAAAGTCCATTTTTTGTTGACAAGAGGGAGAAAGGGCATGAATAAACTCCAATGGCTCGTAAGCTGGCACATGAAACTGGCTTGGGGTTCCCACTCCCTCGTGATATAAAAGAGTGAGGTTTAACCCACACATTTCAGTCACCCACTTGATAGCTTTACCTCTGTGGAGTCTGTGAACTGCTGACTGGGAAGAGAAAAAGCAGCTGGTCTGCTGTGGGATTCCCTCTGAAATTCTTACCAACACACACTGAAAAGTTACACCCTTTGGGTGACATCAGTCCAAGGAAGGAATTAAGTCTAGTTCTCAGGATGTAAGAGGTACAATTAATTAACTTACACTTTAGGTTATTGCTAGGCCTAGGGCGAATTCGCCCTAAAGATCCAGGCAGCAAAATTATATCATCCACATTAGTCAGATAGTTGCTTAAAAATTCAGTTCTTTCACAAGTAGTGTCTTCCATCCCTGCAGAAGGGAAATGCAAAATTAATCCAGCCTGAAAATAAACACATATTCCAGAAAAGCAAAAAAAGAGACCCCAAACACCATATATATTATTTTGGATGACTAATCTTATTCTTTACAGCCATCTAATTCCAACATAACACACTGGTAGGAGTCAAACTAGGAGTGATTTTAGCACTGGCATATACAAGAGAAATACCAGTCTCAGAGTCATAGAAAAAGTCACCACATATACCATGTGTGCACTGACACAACTGCAAATTAAGCTCATGGAAAAATCAAAATCTGTTTCTAGTTTAGTGTACTGCTTTGGGGATTATTTCTTTTTAAACAAATGATTTTAAGAGAAATTGCACACAAAAGGTATTGTCTGTTGGTGGTCTAAGGCAGCCGCAGATAAACACTTTTCTCTTGCAGCCATTTGTGGTGGGGAGAAATGTATTGCCAGCCACAGGATGTTCTCAGCACAAAACTGCCACCTCTGGAAATCCTTCCTGCCCTGCCCTTTACCCTTCTCTCCCCACAGTCAGAAGGGATGCATATGCCATTTTGTTGCTGATGTAGCGGTTTTTGTAAGATATTCATGAACAAAGATCTAAACAGAACAGGATGTTTGGTGGCATCACTAAAAAAGTTATGTAAAATCAGGTTTCTCTCAAATATGGTCACATTTTTCTTTAATAAAAAGCTTTTTGTTTTTGCTAATATTTACTATTTCTTCTATTGTAAAGTTTCTTCTAATGTCTGAAAAAATAAGACCTACCAAATATCTCTGCTTTTAGGTAACTCTCCATCTGACCGTATCTTTTTACCTCTTTCCTCCATTATTTTGATGTCTTTTCCATCCAAGCTGGACACAGTCTTCTACAGATATTCCAGTCTTTTTCCTAGTCAGATAACTTGACCCACTAATTACCGTGGAAATGCCTTAGTCTGAAGCCCTACTTCTCTCCTCATGTACAGAACAGAGCAATCAAACCTTTTCCTTCCATAAATACTGACAAAAGTATTACTCTAGGCACATTATAGCCTTCCAAAACATGCAAGAAGAACTGTACTTGGATGCAATATCAGAAATTACAACATTTGAAAAGCTCTGAGTGAAGATTTAAATACCCAGATCACTGTTATGAAAGAGAAGTGTCCTCGAGCAGCAATTAAAAGGTGAGCTGAGTGGCCAGTCCACACCAACTGGCTTGGGTAGTGTTAAAACTACTAGAAAAAAACCAGCACAAAAATACTTTAAATGAAGCTTTCATTTTGGTCACCTATTGTATCTACAGCTACATTGTTTAAGCATTTGTGGACTGATAAATATTATAGTTTAAAACTTACCATGATCACCAACAAATATGACATTGACACATCGATGTAGTTTCAACTGTTTGAGACCATCCATTAGTTGTCCTACTGTCTTGTCAATCTCTCTCAGAGGATTCACCATGAGCTGTATAAATATGCAGAAAGAAAAAAAGGTTAATTTTGTCATTGTGATGTTCCTACAACACAACTGGCGGTCCTTTGGCAAAATTCTGGTAGGATAACCATCCAGGTCAAGAGGCAAAGCCTTGGCTGAGCTGTTACACCCACAATTATCATACCATTTCCTTTTGTATATCCACACCACAATTTCATCGTGAAAAAGCCCTGCTGAGATGCTGACACAAGACAGCAAAGATCTTTAAGGCTCATCCTCGGCCTCCTGTAAACACATGTACAGTTGGTAAAACTATGTATAGGTGGTAGAAAAACACACATGACTTTGGGATTATTTGTTTCTTATAGATAAAGAGCAGTACTTTTAAAAGGCTATTTTATGTGAATGGTTTAGTCAAAACATGAACATGAGATGAAGCTTTGGACTTGGGATTCACGTGCCAAGTCACTTAATGAAATTCCCTTCAAAGGTCATCTGATACTTGGATGACAACATGCTTGTCACTTGAGGAGCACATGCGGCTCAGAGGGAGCGTTCTTCAGCTTCAAAGCCAAGAGTTCCCAACAGATCAAATGACAGTTCTGGCAAAATTGCAGCAGGCGCTAGAGCACACAGAGGACTGTGAATTCTTCATTTGAGTTTCTTTTACATTAAGAAAAAAATCCAGAAAACAGCAGGGTACAGGACTGTGTTTTTAGCTTTAAGGAAATGAAACATTTTTACCCGGATGGAACAGAGGAGGTAGAAGTAAGATTGTAGTCAGAAGACTCAGATTTTGCTTTCCTTTTGAGAAGAAAACATTTGGTGTCACTTGAGAACTTCTTTCTCACTTGTCTGTTTGATTTGGCTGGTATCTGCAATAAAAAGTCCTCCCAGTGACAAAAAGAATGATAACAACTTGTGGATGAGAAAAAAACCCCAGATTTTGCCAGAATTTTCTAAAATAAACACCACATTAGTATGACCCAGAAAGAGATGGTTCAGAAATTCTCCTTTTGCCTGAGTCATTAAGGGATAGATGTTAAATGAGTCTGATTGATTATAAGATAAGACAGGAAATGTCAACTCCCATGTGACAATATAAATACACACATGAGAGAAGGAATCACAGTGGGGAACAGGAGGAACAGTTTTTACTTCATATGGAACTGGTTCAGACAAAGGGTAAAATTTTGAAATATTTTAGTTCAGGAAAGCCTAAGTAGTCACTTTAGCTAAAACTTTGAAACATTCAAGTTTGGAAGAAAATTGTCTATTTTAGCATTCTTCCACTCTCAAATACAAAAAATTTCTTCTGCAAATGGGAATTCCACTTTTATGAAACTATTTATTTAACATCATTCATGTATGAAAATACATTCACTCAGAATCCAAAGCTTATTCAAGGAAGCTGGAAATCCATACAATCATAGAATATACTGAGTTGTAAGGGACCCATCAGGATCATCGAGTCCAACTCCTGGCCCTGCACAGGACCATCCCAGGAGTCACACCATGCACCTGAAAGTACTGTCCAAATGCTTCTTGGACTCATGCAGGCTTGGCACTCTGACCACTTCCCTGGGAAGCCTGTTCCAGTGCTCAGCTACTCTCTGAGTGAAGAACCTTTTCCTGACATCCAACTTAAACCTCCCTAACTCAGCTTCATGTCAGTTCCTTGAGTCTTGTCACTGGTTACAAGAGTGAAGAGATCAGTACCAGAGAGATTTCCCATTAATGTTTACTTTTGTCAGCAGGCTTGAGGTTTCTTTTAAAAACAATAATGATAAAAATTAGAATAACAATAATTACAGAGATTCCAAGAGATGATAATTTTGTTTAGCTACCCTCTTCAGTAATTTGATCTCCTCCTACAGCTCACATTCTTTCCCAGATGCAGCTTTCAGAGTTATTGGCAAACAAATAAAACCCTTGCATATACCTTTCTTCACCTAATATATTGATATCAAAACTTTGGAAGACTGTCCAGAAATATTTTATCTTTCAAGATACAAGGATCTCTAAGATGGTGCTACAATAAAGAGTTGGTAGCATTGCAACAGCATTGGGTATGGGATATGAGACACAGGAATCACAGCTGGATTCTCTCATGAGTTTTCCCTTAAAAGAATTTTGATTAGAAGAAAGGAAGAAACTAAAGAAACAAAGTTTTTCAATGATTTAGATTTCTGAAATGAAAATAATACAGAAACAGTCTATAACCCCTCCTAGTGTGTTGGTTAGTGCCAGGTGGAGAAAGACGGTACACTAAGGAATACTGTTTTCATCCACTTGCAATTTTTCCTAAAAAAGCAATTTCTATTTGATGTTTTCCAAGTGACAACAGAGTAATGCAGTTTCTCTATTGCAAACACAGCATTCAGAAATCATGTAATCAATAATCCCTTACCCTCCAAAGTCACAAAATGACTTTAAAATATAATTTTTTTAAAACAAATGTTCTTTCCCTTTTAGATTTTATGAATCATATTTTCCATAAACATCATGACTAGACACAAAATCTCAAATAATCACCAAGCTCCCATGAGCTGGGATTTAAGGAGGCTACAGCATATTACAGAATTTGTAATAATTCAGAAGGGTTAGCAACAGTGGTAGTGTCTTCCCTGGGATTTATCTGACATTGCCTCCAGCTGATGGCTGTATTTAAGAATACAAAGAGATTACAAAGAGAACTCTCCCTAATGCAAACAGTCTGAAATAAGAAAAACATAGCTCCCAGAAGGCTTGGTCTGGTTTGGCTGCGTTGGGTTCTTCAGTACATTTGTAAAAGTTTTAGCTGCAGAATCGCAACCTGAGGCATGGAGTGAACTCCCATGTTGAAAAAAATAAAGACAGCATAGTGCCTAAAAAGTGGCACTTCCATCATAAATTGTTGGAACTTACTTTCTTCCGACGAGTTTCCGTAGAATATTGATCCACTCTATGTACTTTTCTTCTTTTCTTTGGAGCTGCAACTGGTCTTTCCTGTCTCCTCTTAGGAGGAAGCTTTCTCTTAGGTCTCTTAGGCGGAGTAAGAGGGGAGCCATAACTACTCTCCTGTACTGGCAGGGAGAGATGTCTGGACTCAGAAAAAAGCCTGTCTCATCTCACATCAGACAAAGCTACCTGTGCCAGATAATACTGAAGCATAAATGCTCTGGCTTATTCAAAAATTTAGGCTTTTGGGCAATTTAGGGTCTGTTCCTCTTTAAGGAGGAATCCACCAAATTGTACTGAAAGCGGAACAGCAGTTACAAGAGCAGACAGCATAAAAGCAAATTGAATTGGTGTTTCAGAAGGTAGGTGGGCCTTCTGGTTTTGAAAATATATAGTTATATAGAGGGGGTTAGTTATCCAATATTAATCCATTAATGTTATCAAAATTTAAGTTAATTCCAATTAAAGCAAAATTCATTGCACACAATTGAATAAGTATCTGCAGGTAAAGTGCTGGTGGAAATGCAACATCTCACTTGAATGACAGGTTAGGTATGATTATTAGAGCCTGTCTAGTCTAAATGACTTCTGCAAGGTTTCCCCCACTCACTTTTTCACTGAATCAGTGACACCAAGAACCCTCATCCATTGAATTAGCAGGTGCCACTATTGTATGCCAGACCTTGTACCCCACTGAAATCACCAGAACCCACTAGCCACTATTTGGGGTCTGCAGATCAGAGCTATGAAGGTGAGACTCAGAATAAGCTCATATCCTTCAAATCAGCCAGGCAGGGCACATTAGTGGCAGTGCATGAGAAATCTGCCCTGCTACCTGCCTTATTACCAGCTTTCTGGGCATTTCGAGAATTTAATTTCCTAGCACTTTCAGTGTGGCATCTCACTGTGTATTGTTACTGTTCAAAAATGCACATTTACTGGGATAGACTTAAAGAAGGAAAAAAATATTAAAGGGAAAAAAAGAAGATATAGCTAAAATAAACTACTATCCCATTAATCATCTTGCTCATAATTTTAAGCTCTCCCACTCTCACTAACTTGAACACAGGTCACAGGCTCCTGGCACTGCTCAGATGGTGTGTGAAGTGCTGACAGGTGATGCCTACCAGGAGATAAACTACAATATGCCATGTGTAATGCAGCTGCTGTGTGGGCTTGAGAAGAGTTGGAGATTTATGATGCTGTTGGACTTCTGTGTACTTAGGCAGTTTCTCACAGTTGTTCAGTTACAGAGCCACATAAACAGGGAAGGGAAGGAAGGGGATGTTACCATCTGCCATGCTGTTTCATTGCTTCCAACGCAAGCAGCTGGAAAGGAGATTCTAGTCCAGTCTCATTCGTCTTTCTCCAGAAAGGCATTTTAATAAAGCAGCACCAGAGTTTTCTGTTTTTAAAATGCTTCAAGCTTTGTGCAGTCCTGATGAGAGGAGCAGCAGGGAAGGAAGGATTCTCATTTTACTGTCTCTGAATCGGCTCAGACAGAGCTCCACAATGCCAGGAAATGCGAGCGCAGGAGACCCAGGTCTGAACACTGAAATTACTGTCTCAAGACAGCATGTTAGAGGAGCAGCAGAAATGGCTTAGCAGTGCCAGATTTCCATGTATTTTAGAACTCTTATGGTAGTATATATCTACAATATTTTATGTAAAAAAAAAAAAAATTAGCTAAGAGGAAAAAAAAAAGCCAAGTTCTTATTAACCAGCCAAATCTTAGTCTTGCTTGAGAAGAGTCAGAACAGAGTTATGGAGGAGGGAAGAAAATCCCTCCCCACTTACAGAAGGAAACTGTAACATCACAAGGGTAACTAGCCAGCCAAAGCTCTTCTTGACCCGGATGGACCAACCTACCAGAGTTCAACTGCAGAAGCACAGAGGGAAATTAAAAAAAGCAGAACTAAATCAAAAGCAAGCATATATTTTAAAAGTCCCATAACTGCTCCTGGAAACAATGGAACCTATTGAAATACTGAGAAAGTCCCAAACTAAAACAACAAAAACAATAACAACAAAACAACCCCCCCAAAAAAACTCAAACCCACCCCAAAGCAAAAAAGAAAATCCAAAAACCTAAACAACCAACTCATTTACACTGAAATTCACACTAGCTTATATTTAAAGGTACAGCTGTGGGTACTAGCCATAATATAAACCGCATTTATCTAAAAAAACCTGGAAATTCACCAAAAGTTTAAGTGTATCTAAGTCCATTACTTCTAGCTTTTAAGACACTGCAAATTGGATGCTGTGCATGTCCCGGGAAGATCTAAGTTCCATCTGCTGAAGTGTGGAAGCTAAAAATTACCAGTAATGGATGCCATTAGATCTTTAAGATTATGAATTTAAAATATATTTAGAACATTACTTGGTATAATAAGCTCTAATTTACTTTATTCCAGTGGAGCTTTTTAACATTTGGAAGTTTTCAAGGTATAAAACCATTCCTCAAACTATTAACTACAGCAGGAAAAATTCAGCATAAAAGATTCACTCTTCAAAAGAAGAAATAAGAAGCCCATTTTAAATACATCAGAGTTACTATGAGCTTGTTTTCAAACATTATTTTCTGGCTGATCTGCCTTTGCATGAAATAAAATGATCAGAACTACTCCAGCTGTCTAACTGCTTCCAGGAGTATTCAAGAAAAGAATTATTTCATGGGGAGGTCCCATTCTCAGTATCAAGAAAGTAGCTGAGAGGAAACCCTGTGAGGACTTTCTTCCAGCTGGTGAATGTAAATTTCATAGCTCCTAAAAGTTACATTAAAAGCAGTGTCAAGAGAAACAATATAAAATACTTTCTAGCTTTTCTATCTTGAAAGCAGGCCCCTCCCAAACCTCAGCATCCGTGTACTCACACAGCTGTATTAGTTCACTTAAATTTCCATTCACAAAGTTAGCTCCACTGTTTGAACTGCAAACCCATACATGCTCTTC
The DNA here is from genome assembly GCF_047495875.1 of Pithys albifrons albifrons. Taxonomy (NCBI): domain Eukaryota; kingdom Metazoa; phylum Chordata; class Aves; order Passeriformes; family Thamnophilidae; genus Pithys; species Pithys albifrons. The sequence continues at coordinate 41,835,908 of NC_092461.1, read as the reverse complement.
TGCTAAGTCATCTGTTCTCAATTTGCTAAAAATCAATTGTACAGTCTTCTTGGGTGTAACATAAACAACATAAAACTATTTTTTTGCAGAAGTTTCATAAGCTATTAATTCACACTCATTAAGAACCTAAGCTTTGCCTTGCAATTAGAGATCAACCTTCAGATAATCACCCAGAAGAACCCCCAACCAGTAAGAGTGTTTGGGGGCTCTTTGCTTGTGTAATGACTTTTCTTATGACAAACACTTTCTTACACTTCACTTTTCAAACCCATATAATTAACCTGAAACTAGACCGCAACTTCAATTTAAAGAATAATTTCAATGTAATCATCTTAATCTTGTCCTTTAGGTCCATAGGAAAACCTCTGTTCAGAAGGAATTACTTGTCTCCAGGTAAGTAAAATCAGAGCTTTCAGTCATAAGCCACACTTAGTAATTGTAACATTCAGTAAGAGGAACTGTAAAGCATTATTGAGAAATACCATATAATCAGAGAGCTCTCATTACTGATACCTCACCTGATTGAATCAGACATAGCTCCTGTTCTAAGCCATGGCAATATGGACACATATCCATGCCTGTCAGTTTAGCAGATCTTAACCACCCTCTTAACACCAGTATAGTGTTTCAGCACTGCCCTGCAATAATTCCTCTCACTCACTGCTCTCAGACCGTGGCTCAAAGTGCTCCAACAGTAATGCTACCCACTAAAACCTCATAACCACTGAAACCTATTTTAACAGGCCAAATAACTCAAGCATACAAAAAATATTAATGCTGCTTCTCTTTCCTCTCCTCTCCATTCAAGAAACAGGTACCAAACAAGTAAGAAATTACTGCTGGGCACATGGTTGCTCAAGGAAATTTGTATTTCCATCCAGAGGGTGGGTATTTGATACACTCCACACTTTTCAAAGATTTGCAAACATTTGTGTACCCATTGAAAAGCTTGTATAAAAATTCCTGAAGTCTTTTTTGATGGGAATCCACAGGTATACATTTGCACTGAGACTAGGGAACCTTATCCAGATGTCAGAGATCATTGCAAATGCCAGATCCCAGACATTTGAAGTAGGATATTTGGGTACTGAATTTTCTTTCCCTCCTCACAAATCCCTGGCAAGTGCATCCTCTTGAAGTTCTGGTCTCCTGGATATTGTTGGCAGAGTAACAGTGCTCTTCAGTCACAGAAAACTACGCAAAGTCAAACAAGGGGTTAAACTTTTTTCAGTAAAATGCCTTGTGGTGCTTCAAAACTTATTCCAAACTCAACAGTATGGTCCTGAGGGAACAGTACTGGCAAAGCTTTCTGAACCCCTGTAGGGCCTATATGAAACTGGAACTAGCAGCATTTTACAGTTCCTGACAGACCGGAATTATTACTTTGTCTACTGCAAGCTGTCAGCTTTAAAGAAAGCTTTTTTCCTTCTCTGCATTTTTCCTCAATATTTTATGCATTATATTTTAATTAATTTTAAGAAGGGTAAATTTTTAGAGAAAAGTTAAATTACACTGTTGCACACAAACATACTACTGTCTTTGCCAAACAAATCTTCCATTTGCATAATCACACCACCCAGAGAAATGGCCTCCTGAAAGCCATGAGCAGTTCCTTCTCCCAGAAGTGAATCTCATGTGATAAATCCTTTAGACAATAACTTTGTTTCCTTTGGCAGAGAGGATTCATACTTCAGAAACAAGTGAAAAAAAAAAGTTGCTAAAAGTGCTACTCCTGAGCATCATCAATTATTCAAAAAACAAGTATTTGAGAGACCTGCTTTTCTGCAGAAAAAAAAAAATCTGTACTAACCTCTGAGTTGAAAGGACCATATCTGTGGCCAGCAGCATCTGGTTGCTCAGAGTAAAAAGCATAAACATAAGGCCTGAAATAAAGAAAGAAAGGTTTTGTTCAGGTTAGCTTTTCTGCAATAACACAAAACATGGGCCTGCTAGGTCAAGTCAAATCAATTCAACTTTCCAATGAGTCTTATCTTTATGGAAAAAGAACTGTTTCTCAGTCATAGAATCATTTAGCAGTCCTTTGTTTCCATGGTATAATTAAGCAAACAGTTGTTTGGCAGCTTTATTAGATCCAAAATCACACAAAGGGAAGCACATGGTGTACCATCTGAGGACACAGGCTCATTCTAAGTCCTGTAGGAGAAATCACAACAGCAGCTTGCCTGAGCCTTGCAGCCATCAGCATATGGGAAGTTGTGTACTAAATCCCACTCATAATAAAAATCTTAACATTTTCCTAGTGCTCAGTGTCCAGTTCTGCAACTGCTATTGTATGTAATGTTGTGAAACCATAGTAGGCTCAGTAGGATAAGAACAATACAAGCTAATCCATGTACTACGTGCTTTTTGATAAGAAATAAATTCATACCATACATTTATTTGGAGTCAAACTCCTGATGGTTAAAAGCTGATATTGAAAAACATAACAACAGCAAAACACCAAAACAAACAAAATGCAAAAGAAACTCCCACTAAATATAAACCCCAAACAAATCCTTAAATCAGTGATAGCCTGTAACTGAAAAAATAATTTTTGGAATTAAATTTCCCCTTGTTCTTCCAGCTACTTTTAAGGAGCAGACAAACTAGCAGTTATCCAACAGCAGATGACAATAAGATAATTACCTTTCATTGTCTGGAAGGGTTAACCATTGCAGTATTGTTAATATTCTGCGCTCATGGGGAATGACACTGGACCACAAAATACAAAATATATCTTGTTATCATACGATACAAAAAGCATAAACAAAACCTTGTTATATATTGGTTCTAACACAAATAATAATAGAATCATTTTCTCTTAGCATACTGTAGCTTCTTTCTTGCTTAATACTGATTCTTAATTTGCAAACAGAATCACATCAGACCTCCTGAATATTCACATACTCCAAAAGAAAGATGAGTAAAAGTTTGCAACTGTAGTCAGAACTCAAGGCAGTAAAACTAACTCTCTGAAACAGCAGTGAACAATGATCCATCCTGTTAGCTTTAACCCAGTGAACCTTTTCTTGTGCACAATTGTGCTGCCATTGGATAGCTGGCATGAGTGAAAACCACTACATTGCTCACATCAGTACAGGTTTAAACGACCATCCAGCTCTGGGAGTCTTGCAGACACTGAAAAAGTTCTCATAGACTTAACAGTAACCAAACTGAGGGGTAGGCTGGTGTAAATCTGAGGACAGCAGAGTAACCTGAAACATCAGGCCATCAGCACTGTGACTAGCACAACTCTGCCAGCTTCTCACTCTGCAGAACAAACTCGTCCCATTCCACTGTTTGTATAGTGACAGCCATTCTCACTTGGCTGCTGAGGCCAAGTTCATGCTATGAGAATGACTAACCTTAGAAATAGCTGTTAAAATTCCAAATATCTCTGTCATCTTAAGAAAGCTCTGCAGGTCAGTGACCACACAGTTATTTTAATACAATAGCACAGTCAGGCCAGTTCCCATTAGATCAACAGCAGAATCCCAAGACAGGAACCAAACACAGCCATCAGAGCCACCATGTTGAATTGAATTCAGCACGCTTTGGAAATCTTCGACTGAGAAATAGAGATGTCAACAGCCATTTGGAAGTATGTTAGTTTGTAATGCCTTGTAAAATAACAGTGGTCCTCAGTCTCCAACTACATGGAGAACTTTGAGTTGTAAAACCAACTATAAAAATTAGAATTTATGCTAAAGTTTGCAAATAAGGCAATATTTTCAAGTGGAATAATAATTTTGGCTATAGCTCAATTTTTATATTTTATTAACTGTACAATATGGAAAAAGTCCATCATTTCAATTACCTCATTTCTGACTAAAATACTAACAATTCTGTTTTGCCTGAAAATTCTCCCCCAAAATAGTCTGTGTCCCAAACTAAATAATACAGTTTTAAGGCATATATATTTCTTTCATACATGAAGTGGCTGTCTCACTCCTGTACTATTGCCATTCATATGACATATCCCTGGTTACCTTTCATAACATTCTATATCCCCAAGCATGCATTGACCAGGGTGTTTATGGAGACTGTGTTGCTGTAGAGCTTAGGAATCACATAAATTTCTTTGGTTTGTAGAGCACCAGATTGGAGCTCTGTCAGATAGCCATCCTGCAAGCCTAAACATATCACCAGCTTGTGGTATGTTTTTTTTATTCCCTCCATGTGCTATATGATATTTAGAGCAGTAAAGAGTATTATGCCTAATGGAATCACAAAAAAATAGGCAAATTCTGTTACTGTTTCAGTCTTGCAATTTAAACATTTTCTTTGCTCCTGCAATCCTGTCACCAAAATGTAATAGAGAGACTGATCCCTATGAATTCCTCAGAACTCAAAAATTATCAAAATGCATTCATTTTTGTTTGTAAAGACACATTTTAGTAGGGACAAGGGAAAATAAATTGGAATCATTAAACAAAAGAACCAACAACAAAGATTCTCCAGGCTGTCTTTTAGGAAAGGGATATTGGATATCTTACCCAAAAGTCAGACTCTATTGTAAAATGAATGAGTCAGACCTTTGAGTCAAGCAGACGGGTGATATCAGTTAACATAAGAGGACAGTAAGAGTCTTCCACTCTCAGAGGACTAGGAAACATTGCTAGCAATACTAAGGAGGCAAAAAAACACACTGTGAAATGAAAGACAGTAATTTTTCACATAGTTACATATCTTTTCTTTAGACAACTGCTAAAAATCAATGCATGAATCTAAAGCAGCAAACTGCAGCATCAGAAACATCACACAAATTAAACAATGGAGGGTTACAGGTACAGTCTCCAAGTTACCAAATGCTTAGAGAAAGGAAAACAAACTTAATAAACACATCAAATTAATTCTGAATTATTTGCTAAAAATCTCCAGAAAACAGAAGGCACTTACATAGACCAGAAGAACGTGCCAGCTTTCACCCCTTGCTTTGCTGCAGTAATCCAAATCTAATGAGGAAAATATAAGAGGATTAGAATGTGCTCAGATCTTTAATGACTCTTTCAAATCAAAAGAAAATGTTCTCAAGACACATTCTTCTACCCTGAGCTTAGAAGAGGAAATTGCAGTTTTCAGCCTGTGGTCCTGATTTGAAAACATGGACTGACAAACCTCTGCAAACTCTCCTGCAGCAGGTCAGCTGCTGTGCAGTAGACTTTCACCTCTAAATCTCTATGTTGCTTTTAATTAAAAGTATTAAGATTCACAACCAGGAATTCCTCCAGCATATAATTTAATTTTCAAAACTCAGCCATTACTAACCTGACCCTTTTAAGTCTTCAGATGTTCAGCTTTTGGAGGATACTCAGTGAGAAAGGAACATACCTTAACACTAATCACTGTCTACATAAATGTGCTTCTTCCCCCATATTCTACCATCAGTAGCCATCAACAGAAAATGTGTCAGAAAAGAGTACACAAAAAAGGGAGCAGCTGAGTGAGCAGGTGTTAAGAAAGTGGGGAGGGACACCTTCCTCCATAAATGTTTAAGAATTTTGTGAGCTCACCTGACATGGTGATTGATGGAAATGAAAAAAAAAATCTCTATGAATTTTTTAAACCTTTTTTTAATCCTTCAAGTCCCATATCTTTTTCTAGCTATAAATCAGTTTGTAACAGAGTTCCAAAATGTAGTCACACACTGCAAGAGCATATTTCTAATTTTGTTTGGTTTAAAATCTGCCAGTTTAACTGGAGTTACTAATCCTTTAGCTGGTTACTAATCCTTTCTCTTCCCACTTCTGTACAACATTCATGATATTCCCATCTCCTTATCCCTTTTCAAACACGAGTAGTCCTGGTATGTTTGATCTTTCTGTAATGAAAGCCATACCAAAGCCCTGGTTATCTTCATTACCCATCTCTCACTCCCTCCCTTCACCATCTTTCTCTTTTCCATCCTATGACTCTATACAAGTCAGAGGAATGAGAATCAGAAAGATCCACAAACAAGAAAACAAACAATACAAGTTTGTAGCCCTACAGAACTAAATCTCTCTTTCAAGAAACTATCCAATTATCTCAAAACTCTTTTCTAAAGCAGCTTAAGGGCCAGCATGGTCGATATAGTAAATTTTTTTTCTTTCCATTATTTATGCATATTGCAATGTATCAGCTTCATGAGGAGTTAGGACAAAATGTAGTTCTCTTACTTAATAATTGCAAAGTCTTTGGTTTACTTTAAATCAACTCTTTGCAAGTACATTCTAAGCCCCTCTACCTTGTATAAACAGGCACTTATAAACTGCTATGTGGACATGCATTACTCATGTCATGCCTGAATTATTCCCACATCAGTCTTAATTGAAATAAGTTTGTCACAGTCTGGTGAAAGATGTTTTGTACAATGAGGTTATAGTTATCAACAATTAAATGTTGATATTGCCATGTTATTTACAGGAAAGTTGTTCATGTTTGGTTTTCCAGGGCCCTGGACACCTCCTCTCATCTACTCCACCAAATCTTACTGGACTCAGTCCAGTTAAATTAAAATCACAGCTATAAAAGATCATTTGTTTTCATTTTATTCTGATGTTTGACTAATGTGTCCTCTTTTGTAGAGAAGAATACATCCAGAGTAATTCCACAGAAATGGTATTTTACTGAATAAATGCAGCAAGAGACAGAGCAGAATGGCCACAGATTTGCAGCCCACTCTTCTGTATTCAGGTGCTTCTCCTCAAGATTCTGATTTCAGCTTTGGTCCATATAACATACACTGAAGCTTACATTCAAACAAGCAGTCTCTCCCAAACATCTCCCCCAGGTTCTGCAGCCGAAGCCTTCCACCAGCACTATGGTTTGCATGGTGACAATGATCACAAGATGGTGTGGCTGCAAAGTAACTGCCAGCAAAAGAGGAAAACCCAACTTTGAATTTATATAGGAACATGGGGTTTGTGTTGAATATCAGGGATTATGGTTTTCAAAAGCTCACAGGATACTGGCCCTAACAGGATGGGACAGAAGAATGCAAATGAACAGGAGAGAGGAGGAAGCATGCCTACAATCCAGTGACTGTATCCACACACTGCAGTCAGGTGTAATGCAATACAAGGGTGTTCATTTGTGTCATATAAATCAGCACAGGGTATATAACTCCAGCTTGGACCCTGTGTCTAATTAAGGCAGTTATTCATTACATATTCATTACTGTTTCATGGTATTCACAGCTGAAAAAGGACCCACACTTAAACTAATTACATTTTTCTTTGCACTGCAGATTTATTCCTAGAGAAGAACCCAGTCATGGCAGAGAAAGGAGGTCAAATACAAATTCAGCACAAGGCATGTGAGCTCCACTGCTGTTATGCTCTTTGGTTTTGCTCTGCTTGGAAATCCATTGTCCCAACAGAGCTGCAGCAGATTTATTTTTCTTTGAAAGCTTTTGTGTTCCTGCAAAGTTTAAATAGTTTTTCAGACATCTTTGGGAAGGTACCAATAAACTAAGCTGAGGGAATTCGGTGTTTGGATTTTACCATCTGCTAACTCTGACTTTCTAGCTCTTTGGCCTACACAGGTATAAATAGTCCAGTCTGCCTGCTTGGCTAAATGAAATCAGCCAAGTTCCACCCTCAGCAGCTGAAGATGTCCTGCACTGCTCCTGGCTGTTAGTGCTCTGTGTATTTTAGACAGTGATTTTGAACATGTGCTAAAAGACACCCTCCCTCTGGCCAGGAAAGTAAAATACTAGTCATCCTGACAGATGATTGTATCCTAAACACATTACCAAGGTAGCCAGCACACCTGTGAGAAAGTGGTAGCTATTTTTCAGTCATGTTGAGCATAGAGTGTGCTCCATGAATATCACATAAAACCAGCATGTACACCTTTCTGAATCAGAAACTATGCAGTCTAAAAGCACCCAGATTGGCTTCAGAGAGGGAAAATATGTACCTGCCCTGCTCTCAGGTATTTCACCTCAGGAATGCAGTCATTTACATTGGCATTAACTGTTTGGATGACTACAGGTGTCTGCTGCACTTGAAATAAGCTCAGTAACTAAGACAAAGATCTGTTAAGTAAAAAAATCAGCAAATCAAAAGGCCCCTATCTGTCCACAACATCTGAATGACTCCATCCTGACTTTGCCAAGCTGAGCCTGATACAACTCAGGCTTACAACAACACACTACTGGACCTCTGCCCTCTTTTGTCTTTTAAAGAGGGGGCGGGAGAGCAGGGACCGCCTTTGGTTTATCTAAACCCAAACTAAGAAAATTCAACGCTATTCACCATCATACCTAAAGCTGCTATTCATAACAATACATTTGCAAAGGCATCTTTAAGCATGCAGAGAAGCAGCAGTCACCTAGGTGGAAGAATTTCTATTTGCATTGAACAAGATTTAAATCAAGTATTCAAGGCTTTAGAATTGTGAGAGTCAGTGCTGATGAATCTAGTGGTAGCTATCTCTACCAGAAATGCCCTTGGTTGCCCAGATGCTTTAGTGGATAGTAAAATTAGACAACAAACTGGATCCGCTGGTAGGACCACACAAATTTATTTACTACCTCATCTATAGGGTAGTAACTCCAGCAGAAGAGTTAGCAGCAAACTCTTCACGCAGTTTAATCAACAGTGAACGTCTCTCACTGTCTTTAAATTAAACTCATTGTCTTTCACAGTAAACTACAAGTCATGTTAAAGGGTAGGATAGAAAGAAAAAGTTAGCAGATTCCCTCTCGACCTTATTAATTAAAAATGGAAATGAAGATGCAAATAAGGGTTATTGTTCCATTTTTTCCCTCTTGTTTAGGCTCATAGTGCTCAGCACGTAGATGCAATGTGTTATATACACTCTACGGCTGGTCACATCTGCTCAGGTCACTTATAAAGTTTGCTGTGTTACAGTTGCAAGGTCAGTACCATTTGTAAGCTTATGTAATTTATTTGCCATACGTAAATATATTGGGTTTAACTGTTAATACCTTAGAATTTTATAGTCAGCTGTTTAACTATGTTAGATGTCCACTCCTGGCTTGCATACGTGACAAGGCTATTGTGTTGCAAACTGTATAAAGGCCGTATTTCTGAATTAATTTGCTTAAGCAGAAAGAAAGGAAATAAATATTTCAAAAAATACTTAGAGACCAACCACTCTGTCTTCATGCTATCCCAGAGGAAATTTCCAATGCAGAAAGACCTGTTAGGTTATGCACTCACAGTTTCAACCCTAGTACCCCGGTAAATGTCCTAAGAAAAAATAAACATGCTTTGCTAGATATAAATAAAACATATAGTGTAAGCTGAATTACTTTTAGTTTTATATCCTGCATGTTTCATGACAATTCTCCTCTCCTTTATTGAGGAGTGAAAGTATTACAAGGCTAAGCAATAGTCTAGGTGTCATTCCATACAGAACACTAAAGTTCCAAATTCTTCCTTCTGACTACAAGACACATTTGCACACAGATATTTCAAACAGAGTTATTCAAGACAGCTGTGGGATTTTCTTTAAAAAACTGCACAGAGAGTGGGGCACCTCCCTAGTTTTAATCTTCCATGAATAAACAAAAGCCCATACTTTGCAGAGGCTGCCCTGTGTTTGTTGCACCATTAAAGGACTGGCAGCAGCAGCACATCTCAGGTCAAGGCTGATGGGAGGGACAGCTCTGAAGTCCAGCCCTTGGGCCAGGTTGGGCAAACATGCCCTCATTTGCGAAGCAGGGAAGCAGACCCATGTCAGGATCAGAGGAAATGCATGCAGTCACTGCAATGGAGAGTTGGTGATGCAAGAAGGGGAAATCCCTTCCACATCCAGGAAAAGGTGGGAAAGAGGAAATCACAGCATTTCCCATTAAAGAACCATGTACAAAACTGGTGCAAGCATGCAAAATTCATACCACTCCTTCACCACTTGCAATTTGTTCTGCCAATGAGATAAAACGTGGAGTAGCCCCTTTCACACTTCTTACCCTTTAGCAGAACACAAATATTCTCACAGACTTGGCAACTAAGCATTGCCTTCTTGCCCAGACAGAAGACTTCAGTGCAAGAAGTCTGTTAAGTAAATAGACAGCATTAAAGAGCCCTGTTGTTTGTTCATGGCTCTAGCTGGATAAAACGAAATACTTATAAAGCAGAACTATGGACATCTCTCCTGCTTCCCCCATCAATCAACAAAGTGATTGCAAAATGTGTTCAGGATGGAAAGGCAGATGACAACTTTCTGAAACTCTTTCTGTAATACTTAGACAAGCAAAATCAACAAAATTCCAATAATCGTTTCATTCTAAATACAGATATATAAATTTGGATAAAATCAGGAATATCAAGTTAAGATGCATGGGGATGATGCCTGGTGTCCACAGGATACCTCTGCAGACTGTAGAGAGCTTCACAACATTCTGTCACTTACCTAAGGAATATCATGGGCCTATTTAAGGATTGTCTCAGCATCTCAAGCTGGGCCCTTTTTAAGGGTTGTAGTCTTTAAGAGGTCAATAGTGGAAATAAAGCTACATAAAAGCACCCTAAACAACCATCCATCCTTTTATAATTATTTTATTTCTGAAAAGAGAGACATCTTTTGGACCTAAACTCAGATGCAAGCTGGGTTACCTTCTGAAGAAGCCTCTCTGTCCTCATTAGCTCCCCATTAGCCATAGACCAGCAGTTTCATACCTTTCATCTTCTGACCTTGGGGAAGCCAATGGGTTATTTCTAAGTATCAAGACAGATCACTAAAAAAAGCAAAGTATTGTAAGCTTAAACTTACTACAGCAAAACAAGACATGGAAAACTACTGCTTAACAGAAGCCAAGGGCAGCTGGGACTTAATTTTAGTGCTTAAAGTTACTTGGGATGAAAACAGAATGTCAGTGTCATGAAAAATGAGCAATAAACTTAGTTTCCCCCATGGGCCATGATGCTCACCATTTCTGTGAGATGCTGTAGCAATATGAGGAGTGGTTTTATGGTTGTTTCCTATGAAACACTTTTGTTTTGAAAACAAGGAGGTTTTAAGCTTATATAATAAATCAAGATTGTATACTAAATCAGAAGACTGGATTTCAGAAGTCCCACAACCAGCTACAACATCCTGAAACACTTCCAAACCGCTTTCTCCCCGCTTTTCCTTTTCCTAATGCTATTAATTTTAATTTCTCATAATTCCTGGAGTAAAACCATTCAATACTCATCTGCCAAATCCCACTGGTCCATGGTAATCTGGATGTTTCCCAACAACAAGCTGAGTATTAGAACAACGAAAGAAAGACATATGACAAAACTCCTCATATCTTGATAAAGCCATATACAATAGGCCAGTTTCCAGGAACGAGAAAGTATTAAAGAAATTATCAATATTAAATGACATTCTATTCAAGGCAGTTTTAACCATAATATGAGACTGGGGGTCTCTGACACTTTTCTTGCCTTTTTGGGCAATTCCTGCGCAAATCACATCCCACTCTGCAGTTTTGTAGTACTATATTTCGAGACGCAAGACCTAAAAGGAACCAGCTGAATATGTGATATGACAGACAAGATTTCTGTGCAAACCAGATTACCCTTCCTACCCCCTTAATTGTACTGTCTTGTCTTTCAATACCAGCTATTTTTGGAAGCCTATGACGATGTCATATTTAAAGAAAATTTAACAAGTAGTTAGAAAGTAACTGTATCTAATCTCTCTGGACATACAGAGATAACTTTTTTTCTTATAAGAATCTGCAATCAAATGTACAATTCTCCCAGATGCAGATAGAGTCTCATTTATGTTATATTTCTGCAAGAGATCCACCACCTCATTACACAACTTTTATGGCCAATCTATCAGGTTTGACAAACTTAGGAGTTTCCTTCATATTAAGTGTATGGGAACCGAATTACAGCTTTACCTCTATGCATTTGCTTCCAATTAACTAAAGATATTTCTAGTTTATTACATTATTTGTGTGTTATTCCTTTTTAAAAACTTTTCAGATCAGCAGTTTATTTTATCATCCATACTTGGGTATGCAACACTCCCCTCACCCTCTAAAGATTTCATCCAGCATATGGTCATCCACAGTTGTGGAATTCTCCTGAGCTCTTCTCAGATGACATTTTTCATGTTCCTTGTTTACAATCCAGGAAATCTTTTGTTCTCTGGAGTAGCATAGGTGTTACTAACAGTTAAGTGTGGGAATCAACAATGTTCCCCACACAACAAAGCAGGTAAAGTATTCGTAGACTTATATTGTACTTTTTAAAAAATCAGTTTTAAAAGAGCCATTTTTACAAGCCCATACAGTTCATTCTCCACTAACTCCTACCTAATAATGATTAAGGTAAGGTGCAAAATTAAAAGTGCATAATTAAGTTACAGCTGCCTAACAAGTTGTCACACAGGAGTTGAGCCACAGGGTTGTCTATGAACTCGACTTACCCTCTCTTCTCAACACAACCCACACCAAACCCAGGGCACAGACAGGCAAAGGAGTGACTATCCTTACATAAAGATTTTACAAGAGTACAAATACCTTGTTCTGGCTGAGCTGCAGCCAGACACATCTGCCTGCCGCTCTAAATTTTCATGTCTCACATTTGTTGCAGACTAAAACCACGTGCAGACAAATAACACACACTTGCTAAGCCTAAAAACTATCTGAATAACTTCCTTTAGTCTTCTAGGATATTTCTGCCTTAAGAAATCTGGAAGAAGATACTGATCAATTTAGCAAACAGAAATGACAGATTATGGTGTTACCAAACCCCTTCGGTTTTCTCACATCTATCATTTCACTTTTTGTGAGGTTTATTGATCAGAGAGCATTTAAACTATAGTTCCCTAAGCAATCAGTGCCATGAAATGTGCACAGACCTTGGCTGCTTGCACTTAAAACTTACTACTTTAATTTAAACCACTTTTGTTGACAAAGCAAGTCACCACAGCATGCACCATTAGGGGAAAGTGCAGCAGAAGCAAGAGGACTGTCTTAGCTTTAGTAACACAGAATACTTTAAAGGAGTCCATTTCCTTGCTCAGCATAAGGATTCAGAGCTAGAGAAAGCAAACCCAACACTAATTTAAGAGAGGGTACCTCGTTCGGCCTCCACTGCTGTGCTTAAGGCAGAAATTAATTCCTAAGTTTCCACAGCCTCTGCAGTCAGTCGTGTAACAGTCATCGCTTGTGGACTTAACAAATAATAATTATGAAATTGTGCTATGCTATGCTGACAGAACTTTTATACTAAAACTGCTCAAGAACATTACAAGGAATAAAACCCTGAGAAACACATAATCAAAAAGAAACATGATGCCATAGTAACAAAAATATAGTGTTGTACTGCTGCCTCAAGTGAGGGGGTTTTCCCAGCCACATCTAATTTATACTTATCAATGCAAGTACCTTTCCATAGTCAATGGATTTATTATTCTGAAAAGCAAAAGCCCACTCAAAACATTACATTAAACTGATAGACAGAGGGCCAGCCGAGGGGTGGGGGTATGGGGATTAGGTACAAATTGTTCACATATGTATTTTTCTAATTATTGTTATTGGCTATGTTCCACAGCACAGGGGGAGGGGAGGAGAGGGAGGAGGAAAGGAGGAGGAGGGAATCTGAAACTTACTGGTTGACCTCCCCACCATCTGTGATTGAATTTCTCTCGCCCTCGAAGACTGAAGCTGGCATCAAACACTGGGTCATACATCGAATTGCCAACAATCCCATGTGATTCAGGATAGAGTCCCTTTGTGCAGAAGTAGATTAATTAGTAAAACCCTAATGCACACAAATGCAGTTCTTCATAGCTATCTGCAAATACCACTAAATTATTTTTTTAAAAGTATCTTTGTAACTACAGACCAGAAAAGGTTTTTACTTTCAGATAAATACATTAAAATCAGCTGTAGCAATGAAAGCAGTAGATGACTGAATTGTGCTAAAAAGCATGAAAACTCCTGTTACTTGATGCTTTAAAGTTTTTCACACTGGCTAAAAGTTAGTTTGAGGCCATCAAAAAAAAGCAAAAATGTATGAAAAGAAAATTGATTTTTACTTTCAGTTCCTCTTCATGAATGCCCTTTCTGGACACAGTATTTCATTCTCCCCTTGCAAGAGTAACACTTAGTATTTCCATTTTATAATGTGTTATCTTCGTGAGAGTCTCTGCGAGATAATTTATTTCCAAGAAAATAATTGAGGCAGGCCATGGCAGACAATTTGTTTTGCAGTAAAAGCAATTTAAGTTTCTGCTCTTCCCTCTTTCTCTTGGCCCTCTCCCATTCCCACCTATTCTTTCCCCATCCCCTCCTTTCTCATCCATTTAACATTTGTGCACTGGCTGCATGAAAAAAAGGGGGGAAAACTGCAGCTGCAGGCAAAGAGTCCCTCAGGCAGCTCTGGGAGCACTGACAGTGTCACACAGGGGTGTGTGCCTGTCAGTGTGGGACAGCCTGGCTGCCACCCCTGCCACAGGAGTATGTGATGGCTCATTTTACTGCAGGGCCAACACAGCATCCAGACACACTCAGCAGCTGTAAATTGTAAGCTGACTGCTAAGTCAGCCCCACTGACTTCAAGTGCTCCAATGAAGGAACAACTGCTGGCTGTATTCCGAGTAGGATTTCAGGGGTGGTTTTTCCCCCCCTAGGAAAACTTTGACCTGTAATTACGCAGCAGTACAAATAACTGCCAAAGCAGGCATAAGCAAGCATAGGAACACTGCGACAATGTATAATAGTGAGATACACTCCATCTCAGCACTTCAAAATACTGAAAAAACCCTTAACATAACTAACTAGGTTTTCTTTAAATGTTGCTGCCCACAACCCACATTTTTAAGTCTGGTACAACATTTTATCATCAAAATATTTTTCCCATAGACTTACAGTAGCAAGGGTGTACAGGTTGGGGAAGGTTTTTGTAGGGTAGACAGGTCGCATGTAAGGAGAATGTGTTCCACAAGATCCTGAAAAATCAATATTAAATGCAAACATGAGGAAGCAAAATTCTCAGGCACAGAGAACAAAAACAGAATAAGCAATTTATGTGACTCAAAATGATGCAGAAACTAATTACATTTTAACCAATTTAAATGACTTCTGTGCTGCTGAACAGTGGTCAGCAGTAAATGCAGTAGTAAATCTACTCATGCACTCTTCATAATTCACAACAAACAACTGAAATAATGCAGTCAAATGACTACAGAACCAGTGACATTCTCACAGACTGTTTTCTGAACTACTCTCCAGTCAGAGTTATTGCAAATATCTTGTTGAGTAAAACAAGGTAAGAACACACAGGTTTATTTTAAGTAATGAATACACTAAAGCTGCAGTTTTGCAATGGGCTTTGACCTCAGCCCCCACATCACAGAATCAATTAAGCTGGAAAAGACTTTTAAGACAATGGAACCCAACCATAGCTAGCTACACAAGTAAAAGGGCCAGCAGACATATGGGGAAAAAACCCCAACACCTTTCAAAGGTATGGGCACACACACAGAAACTACCCTACTATACAGAGAGGTTCAAATAGGCAGTGCAACCAGTATTCCACAAACTCAGGTGGAATTCCAGGTAACATTCCCCCAGAGGTGAGTGCAGGGCAAATTTCCAGCCAATTAATAGGCATCCAGGAGAGCTTCTGCAGTCACTTATCCATACCTCTGACATTTCTGAATCAAGGGGGAAATTTTGTGGGTATCTCCCAAATAGCCTGAAAGAGTGCATGACATATTATGTACTGAAGATGCAATTCTTTGCTGATAAAACCACATGAAGTTCACTGATTCTGAGCAGCATTTCTTAAAGCAGCAGCTCTTCCCACTCCTCTGTGTGCTGTGTTAACCAGGTTGCTTTCAAGTCACCAGCTGATACCATCTAAAACAAAGGGAGCCATTTCAGCTCCTTGCTGACTTTCTGTTGCTGAACACAAAGAAAACAACTGGGCTGCGAGACAGTCTTTCATTTATTATAGGAAAATAGATGTACTCACTCAGTTTTTCAATATTGGGCATGACCTTGTTCCCTTTTTTCATATATGATGCACGGAAACCATCAACAGAGAAGATGATCAAAGGAGGACGAACAAAGCTAAAAGCAAAAGCAGAAGGAGTATAAGGCATTTCAGAGTTGTTTCTTTTTCTTTTTTATTTCCACTTGCTCACTGGGACTCCAGCGAATCTGAAGTACAGTTACTGTCCTGCATGTCTATAATCTTTTGCATACTTAACAGACCAGCAGAAGCTGATCATCTTCACACTTAGTAACATCCAGTGTTCACTCACAGTCAGTGAAAGTGTTGATATTCAACCTAAAAGACATCTCCCCTGAGCAGCTGAAAACATGTAGCCCATAAAGGCAAGTGTTTACAGAAGGAGATGAAGAAGGAAAAATAATAGGATGCCTGAATACCCACCCTAGCATACAGTGCGTAGTTAAAAACCAGGTCTCATAACAGCTGGTCTTCTCTCTTCACAAACAGAAGCCCATGAGGCATTTTGAGCAAGCTCTATGAGACACAGCTCACTGTCACATATTAAAGATGACAGTACTTCATGGTATTACTTTTTTATTTGCTACTGAGAGTTGATTGCAAGCAGGCAGAGATTTGTCACAGACAGACACACCTGGTCTTTTAATGTCAGTCACCTTCTGCAGGGGTAAGCAGCCGTCACTGTCACCAGGAAAAGCTCTCCAAACTATCCTCCTAACAGCACAGACTGAGCTGCAACACAATGCAGCACCTGAGCAGATGCCCGCCCTCAGGGATAACAGAGAGAAAACTGGTTTCAAAAGTGCTTACTTCCTCAATGTTACTCATGTGCTCACTATGTCAAGCCTGTATCCCACTGCAATTTAGAAATCCTTTCATTTAGGAACATAATGGTAAAAGTATAAAACTCAATTTAAAAAAAATGGCTTGAACTGTGTTCATATATGGCTTAACCTGAATTCTATCAAAGTAGAACAACCTTAGCCTTTCTACTGACTTCAAATGAGTCTGGTTACCTTCCCTATGCATGTAAGTGAAGCAGGAAAGCTCAGCAACAGGTGATCAAAGACCAAGAGTTCAAATCCATATATCATACAACACTACTCACCCAGCAGCTTAAAGGCAAATGCATTACAATGGTGTGAGCCTAACAGTACAAATGGTGAAGCCCAGGAAAGCCTCCAACCCACAGCCATTCAGCCTGCATGACAAGGGCCAGTGTAGAAATATGGTGGGCAGAGGACCAGGGCAGAGTTGGGGACCACTGGCTTTGCTGCATTTGGCTTTGCAGTTCCATCCAAAGCACTTACCCTGCTGGACATTCAGGAGCCTTTATCTCTTCACAGTCATCATCCACCCAGTGGGTTTCTCCTGCCAGAAAAGTCACATTGGAGTTTCAAAAAATGAAAAATTAAAAAATCTGTGGACACAGCTTTAGGTTTCACAGAAAATATATATAAAAACTTCAAGTCTCGATCCAGTTAATGGACTGTCTTGTCATACTTCCCATGAATAATGACCATGTCTTTTCACAAGGCTGAACAAGTGATCTGGTTATATTCTATTCAACAAAAACATTCAAACTAGCACTCCAATGAGTAGCTCTTAAAACTGGAATTAAAGGCAGTTTTGACCGCAGCAGACAGTGGTAATGCTTTAGGCACAGTGGTCATCTATTTTGATTTTTTTTTTAATTTTGATCTGCCAAAAACAGGTAGTACTGCTTCTGGCTATGAATTCCCACTCTCCTCCCCCCAGTTTTGATGTCTTCATGAGCTGGTTCAGCTGGCTAAAGGCACAAAACAAAATTCATTCCGGGTAAGAAAAACAACTCTAAATAGTTTCCAGCTGGTTAAGAGAACTGATCAGCTCATGGATCAGGTGAGACTCAGGCTAAAAAAAGGATTAATACTCTTTCAGAACTAGATTAGTTAAAATTGCTTCAGGTAATCAACTATTTTCTTAAGGTTTTCACTGATGAATGCTGACTATAGAACGGCTCATGACTTGCACTTTCACAGGTCAATTGAAAAACAAATAATTAACTAATGAGTCTGCTTCCTGAACTTGGCACTATTAAAGGAACTGCAGTTCAATTAAAAGAACAAAACAAAAAAAATCATAGAAAAGATTTGCAGGAAATGTGTGCTGCAGCAATTCCAACTGACCATGGCAGGAGATGGAGGGACAATTTCCAAGGAAAAAAAAAACAACCAACACACTATCCTCAGATAGGCATGAATAAAGAGGAAACACAGTTCTTACACAAGGCTTACTCCTGTCAGAGTTCCAGGGTCATTGAGATAATTTGTTATTAGCTAATTAAACAAAGATTATGTACATTAAAGCTGGAGACATATAAATTCCTCTACCTTGACCCTTGTGAGAGGGAGCTCACAAAAAAGGCAGGAACTGAAAACTTAAACAGTGTTTAAGTGGTCTCAGCCTCGGATTTCTTTAGGAAGGGGAAGAACCATCTACCGGGATTTGTTGGAAAATACATTTTTCATTTGGATTCCCAACAGCAAAACTCAAGTAAACAAAAAAGCCCATTTTCAGTGTATGGATCTGGACCGCTATCGTTCTGTGAACATATACAGTTGTCAAAAACGGCGTGGATGAAAAAATGTCAATCTGTACTCCTTGCCCCAGCAAAGGGGAGCAAATAAGGAACCTGTAAAGCTCATTACCAAGGATGTGGACCTGGTCTGAACGGCAGACACATCACACAGGCAGGATGTGCACTAAAAGAGTGGAGTAGTGGATGAAAATTCGTCCTTCACAGCCCACCCACCCACCAACCAGTGCAGGCTGTTTTATAGCCAATGGTATGTCATGCTTATCTGAAGCCCATGTCACCCACCTTCGAGCAACAGCCCTGCAACTCCTCTCCCAGAAGAAACAAAGCCTACAAGTATTAAGCCAAGTAGTTCGAGCAGGAGCTTTTGTGGTGGGGGTGGAGAGAGGTCTTTGGGACAGAGATAACATACCTAGGAATGCTTCATTCCTTCTGAGACCATCAGATATCTCTGCTCTCCCTGAGATGCAGGCAAATGCATCTGAGTATTTTAGGGTTTTGTTTTAAACGCTTCTTTCATCCTGCTTATTCTCCCCTGCCTCCTCCAAAAAAATCCTAACAAGGAGAGTGTTCCTTCTTTAGAAGAAAACTCTTTACCCACAGGGCTTCCTTCTATTGGGTTTGAAAAGATAAAAGGAAGAAAGACCAAAGACGTACCTTTGCAAACGACTTGGTAATTAGTACAACAATCTCCTCTACTTAAGCAGTCTTCAGAGCAGTGACAAGCATTGTCATCATTCCTGGTTTCTCCACAGCGATCTTTGGTACACTCCCAGCCCCGAGCTAAAATATTCACATTGTAAGCAAAATACGATAGTTAGTAATCAAAACTAAGTACCCACTCAAGCCATAATGACAACACTCTAGTCGTTAAAATTGGATGTAAAGTTTATTGTGATTTTAAAACCTTTGAAGTAAGTATGTCAACCAAAACCAAAAAGGACTGTAGTGATTTGCAGGTGCAGGAGGGCTCCTCCACTAAACACACGTAAGTATTTCTGCTGCCCTCAGGTGTTGTATTCCAGGCTTGGTACATCTGAATGCCAGAAGTGTGCGAAGAAAAGGCCAAAAGGGATTTTGACAGATAAACGGTGGGCCCTGAAGCACAAACTAAGAATTCTGGTGTTTCTTGGGTAATCCTCACAACTATTACAGTCCTCAGTTCAATCCATAGAAAATAAGATAAAGTAGAAAAGAGATTATTTCGTTGCAAATTGATGCCTTACTCTCGTCAGCTCTTCACCCACAGTGTAAGATTCAGCACCAACTGCAAAGTTGTGAGAAAACAAGAGCTGTTCTTGACAGAAAAGCATGGCACAGCTGCTGTAAAACACTCACACTCTTCTCACTTTGCAAATGAAGTGAGGATCTAAGAGCATGTCTACGATGGGTGCTCTCTCAAGAGGAGTAAAACTGCGACACTTTGCAACAGGGCCTACAGTTTTAAGCACTATTTTCCTCATCCAGGCCCGATAAAAAAACTTTAAAAATCAGTTTAGACAACATGCACACAATAAATAAACCACACCACATCAGAGCAGTACCTTTTTTCCTTCACTGGGGATTTTTTCTCTAAGTATGTAACAGTTACAGATTATACATGTGATAATTGCCTCAATAAATGCCTGTGGGAGTATATTAGCCCAACAGTTCAAAGGGCTATGCAGGTATCCATACACTTATGTGAACGTGTGTATCTGCTGCAGACAGGAGGCTGATGAAGTGAAAATCTGCCCTTTGGTAGAAGGCATCTTGCTGAAAGCTGGAAGTCTTCAAAAAGAGCCTCTCACTCTGCAGTCATTTACACCAGGGGCAAATCAGTATCAGCTTAAAATTTAGAAGTTTTTGGCCTGGAACCAAAGTTGTTTTTCATTCCAGATTAACTCACTATTTTTTGGTACCAAGCTATGAAAATGATAAGCAGAATTGAGGAAATCAGGACTTTCAAGCATGGCATCCATGAACAAAGATATATTGAATCATTAGATCTCTCTTCTGACTGCTCAGTAAGTGTAATACTTTGATAAAGCAAGAAAAAGTTTAATGGCAAAAGCAGAAGGCACTTGCATCAACTCCAACCACTGCACAAACACTCAAGGAGAAGGGCGTAACTAATAATTTAAATGCACTATGCTAAGAAGTAAAACAACTCGTGGCCCTCTCTGAAGTTTTCCTTGCCTATAACTCATGAAGAAAACCCAAACAAAAAGAAAGTGAACCCATTGCTGTATTTCCATCCCCCAGGGTCCAAAGAGTTGAAGTGAAATGTTTGTACCAGAGTTACATATGCATCCTGACAACAGGAAATCAGTCTGGGGCCGGGGTACCCAACCCAGGCTGTCCCCTCAGGCTTTCTCCAAGAGGACCCATACCTCTTCAATGCTCCCAACTTCCAAGGTGCCTTCGTGCCACGAGTCTGAATTGCTTCAATATTAAGCTACCACTTGAGGGGGCAGGGAAAAGAGTGGGTGACAAAATGACCAACCTCCAGTTTTTACTACATCCTTTAATTGTAGCCTGGAGATCAAATTAGCTCCTGAACACTGATAATTGCTTTTAATTTAGTACCAGAAGATCTGCTTTTCATGTAGTATGACAAGTACCCTGCCTTTTCTGCCCCCGTAGAGAGGAGCGATAAGTGCACGTGCCTATTGCTCCTTGCACGGAAACATGGGCTGTATTCCATGCTGAGCTGAACCTGCCCAGCAAGGCAAGGTGAGGAGGAGATGCAGGTTACGGCAGAGAGTGCGGGTTTGTCAGCAGGGCCACTGTCAGGACCCAGGTGTCAGCAGCACCTGGCCGTGCAGGACAGGAGACCCATCATACCTGTCTTTAAGCACAGCTCATCAAAGTCGAAGCAGCAGCTGTTGTAGCTCTTGCACAGGTTGTCACAGCGGCAGCCAGGAGGCTCTGCCTCTTGAAGTTCAAAGCACCTGTTTTTGCAGGAGCCAGAGGTACTGATCCAGGGGGAATCTGACAGGACTGTGTGAACAAGAAACAGGGCAACATCTGTCAGGCCAGCAGCAATGGGACGGCTCAGTCCCAAGCCACTCGAAGGAGCAAAACCTCCGAGCCTTGCTCTGGGAAAGGGAAGGGAGAAGGATTGCTTGAAGAAACAAAACAGAAAAAGAACAAATTCCAAAAGAGTTGTTCTTTTGAGGGAGAAAAAAAATAAAGGAAGCAACATGCTGTGATAACATCCTGCAAGGAAACGGCCCTCGCTTTACCTCTGCAACAATCAAGAGATCATTGGCAGAAATGTATTGAAGTCTCCAAGGCCCCATTCCAGGAGCTGTAGTTATTCCACAGAAGCAGGCCTTTGTTTTCAGAAACCAAGTGACATTTTCATGGCTGGCTGGTCAGTTTGCATAGGAAAGGACTCCAATTAATCTACATGCAGACAGCAGGACTTGGTTTGCTATGCTGGAATGCATCAAATCAATGTGAAGCATGAAACAAAACTTTAAGATGTTCTATAAATTAATGGAGAAATAAAGCAAGGCTTTGTGGTGGGCTTCTGCAGAGCACCACATTATAAAAACTTTAAACATGTAGAAGTAGTTTAGAAATAAGTGTAAGTAAATGGAGAACTGCCAATGTGAACACCATGAATAAAGTACTAGACTTCAATAATCTATTAGTAAGGGTCCTTAACGTCAAAGCTGATATGTATGTGTCTGCTCTTCTCTCAAAACTTACTATTTTGTAGTCTTCGTATATTTTAAAAGTTTTTCCTTTAAGAAAATCCTACATTGCAGCTTATATAAAGCAGGAAAATTCTCCAGGGTTAACTGTATTTTGTGGATCATTTATTAATAAATAATGAATGTATGCTATCCTTTAAATACAGAGGCGTTTCAAGGCAAATTTCACAATGCCTTTTGTTCCTTGAAAGATCTATTAAAAGACTAATTGTCTGAAATTATCTTGGTCTTGTTTTCTTTTAGGTTAGGATTTGGTTTTGGGTCTGGCAAACTTCACCATGATTTGCAGTATGATTTTAAGAGGACTGCCACAATGGCATTTTTTGGGAAAGAGTTGCTCTGGTATTTTCTTTTATATTTTTCTCCCTACACTTCTACATAGCTGAAAGTTTAGTCTCCACATAAACCAAAGGGAAATCTCTTCCCAAATAAGATAACATTAACCAAACACCATGAGAATAGATGGAAAAGATAACCAAGGACGCCTTCAGAGGCGATACTGCAGTAGCTGGTGTCTCACCAGCTGCCATCCCCAGCACTACTACTCCGCCACTTCCCCTTGGAGTGGTACTGGCACTGGTTGGACACCAGGCCAAACCATTTCAGGGAATAAACCTGTCAGCAAATCAACAGTACAGCAAGATCATGGGTAAGAAACCCAAACCTACTGTGACTGCAGTCATGGATCATAGCAGTGTCAAAACACACTCGCGTGACTGTGGGAAAAAGGCAGTAGCAGACAATTGTGTCTCTCTGCTTTTGTGGTTTACTTTTTTCAACCAGGTCAGCAATGCTCAGAGTGAGTAACATCATACATATAGTGTAGTTTCACTCTAAAGATACATACCCTGCAAGCATGCTCCTAAGGAGCCACAAATATTTTTAGCCATTTGGAATTGCAAGGAGCTAAAGGTTGTGTATCTGCACTGGCTATACACAGACCACATCACAAAGTTATGTCAGAAATTAATCACATGAGAATTGTTTAAAGTATGCTAACACTCAAATTTTCAGTGTTACGATGTCTTGTTCCTTGTTTTTAATGACAGCTGCTTCCCGTCAATTGCTTCTGAAAATCTGTGACCAAAAACTATTTTCATGTTATTTAACCTCTTCCACTACTTTTCCTTTTGGAAGCTAGGAAATGTATTCACAGATCCAGTAAGCTTTAAATAAAAGGTATTACGCACTAGCATATAACTCTTACACTGGCATAACCCTCCTTTTCAAAGGACTGAGAGGGAGAGCTTTTCAGAAGGCCAAAAAACCACATCAACATATGTTTAGGAAAGAGAAGGTGTAAATCTGACTGAAGATTACATAAGAGACAATTAACTGCAGCCCAAGGAATGTCTACCTGTTGTAAAGAGCAGCTCATTTATCAGGAAACCACTGGAACAAATTGCCCACAGGCAGTGCAATCTCTGAGCTTAGAGATTTTGAAGAACAGGTTAGGCCAAGATCTGTTAGGATCACCTCGGTAATAACTGACCATGTCCTGGGCTATGGAAAAGGCCTACATAGCTGATCAAGGTCCCTTCTATCTCCACCTTCTATAACTACAAGTAGGGTTTCCATATCATGCAAGAAAGGTTCAGCCCACCTACCCTTCCTGTTATTTTCTCACATCTCTTGACAATCACCTCATTACTGAGGTGACAAATTATCCCAAACCATTTAGCAAATTCAAGCTGCAATTCTTGAGTCAATGTAGGACACTTTCCATATCAGAGCACGAAAGGGGATTCAGTTAATTTCTCTGCATATATTAAGATCACTCCTTTGTTTATCATGCTTGACCTTGCCTTTGCAGCCAGACCATGATTTTCAGGTCGTGCACAATGCCATGGCACAGGTACTGGTGCATGCAAAATGGTTTGAAAATATATCATCAGAAGCTCCATCCCTGGTAAGCACTTTCAAACTAACAGAAACCCTTGTACAGAATAAACTTGGACAATTTAAAAGTCACTTTCAAAATTTCTGTATCCCTTCACAACTCCTGCAGTCAGACTGGGCAGTAGGCAAAGGGATCTCAACATGAAGATCCTTCCCTCCTTATTTAATACATAAAGCTTTTCACATCCTTTTCCATACATTCTTTTTTGGCCAACTAAGCTCATAACAACCATCTAATTGTCTTTTTTGTCATAGGTTGGAGAGTAAAGTTACATAGGGCAATAGTGCCTTTGTGATTTAGTTCATGTAGGTTATTACATTTCCATTGTAAAGGTGTTACATTTATCTTTGAAAATGCCATATCAAACTACTTCCTCTGATTACAATATCTAACATAAAAAAAAATTGCATTTATTTTCAGTAGTGTTTAAGACATAGAACAGTACAGAAATGCTTACACAGTCATTACTGGAAGGAGACTACCTGGTAACAATTTGCCATTTTGGATCCTATGGATCTCATATGGAACTTATATGGAACAACCAAATACTTATGCAAAACATCTGGAGCTCCAGTTTTTCCAGATAATATTCATATTATGAACTTGCATTTCATTTTAGCAAGGATTAAAATTTCAATGGAAAATCAGATAAAGGAAAAAACGCATCCTAACCCATACAAGAAAGGTAAGACTCAATTTTTAATAACGTGTTTAAAAATCCAGTGAGAAGGAATAGAAAACTTCCGTGTTTCTTCTACCAAAGCATAAGTTCACCTATCACAACCAAGTAACATGGTTGAAGAGATTGCTCTTGTAAATTACTGTTTTATGAGCTTTGTAGCTTCCTTTTCAAACCCTTTTGGGGGAAATGGCCTTACCAAACTTATGAGCCTTGGTTCTCTAATGTCTTTTAGAAATTTTAAGTAAAAAAATAATTTAAAATACTTTGTTGGGTGAAAATATCAAACAGCTCAAATATATAAAGACATACATCTGTATGCTGTGAATAGAGAGTAAGGGAGAATTTAGGCATTATGGTGATGATAATGCCTTGATAAAGGACTCAGTAAACCCCCGTAATTTGTTTTTGGCTTATAGCAGAGTGCTATGCTAGATGAAAACTAAAATTTGTTTACAATCGTGGCATATCTCTTCAGAAATAACAGATTGGTTTCCACAGTAATGCTTAGTAAAGACTATCTTGTCAATCTAAATTGACACCAAGAAACTTGGATACAAATAAGCTAAGGAAGAGAGAAGTTGAAAAATAACTATACCAATCTTTTAGACTGGATACTTCATTGCACTGGACTGCTAATGAGGTATAACTGACCAATTTTTTACTGTCCCTTTTAGACAGATATGACTATAATACTTTATTCTTTGCTATCACTTTTTTTTCCCTTTTCTGCAATAAAAGTAACCAAGCTTCATAAACACAGAGTGGACAAAAGCCTCCATTACTTTTGTCTCTCACTCTTGCAACCTAGACTGGATTACTTCCGTGCCAGGCACAGGGCCAATCCCACCTGTAAGCAAATTCTCAATAGACTTCCAAAAACAGTGCATCTCCTCCCCTTTTACAAGAGATCCTGTATTGCTGCTTTCTTGGAATGCTGCTCTAATCCTCCTGCTATTGGGAACAACACCCAGCTACTGATGCCAGCCCTGGAGGTGTTGAAGGGTGCCGGCTGGCTCAGCAGAGGTGGCACCGATCAGCTGCAATGGGTCCCCAGTATCAGACCTTTGGGACTTCAGTGAAAACCAGGTGAGCAGCCCTGCCCCAAACAGTCACCAGAAAATCAAAGCAACTGGCAGTCAGGGGTTGAACACTTGAAGTGCAAATCCTTCCCATTACTATTACACACACTACACAACGACTCTACTATTAACATGCTAGAAGAGTAAAAAAAAAACAAACAACAACCAAACAAACAAACAAAAAAACCCACAAAAAATACACCGAAAGATCCCCAACTGTTTTGCAAAGCATTTTTTTTTACTGATATAAAGATCAAAAGCAACAGCCACTATCTTTTGGATTACTTAAAATGCTTCTTCTCAGTGATCAACAGCCCTGGTGGTGGCTGTGATTACAAGTCAATTCCTGTCAAAGACGCGGGGGGGAGGGGGGGGGAGGGAGTGGGACAGAAGGACAACGATACATTACCAGGAACACAACAAACTCTGGCTATGGTGAACGATTTTGTAATTAAAATTCACAAGCTATCATTACAGATGGGCATTGCAAATTAAACCCTTTCACTTCAATTACGTTAACCAGCTCTAAGTCAATGACCACAGGTTTCCTTTCTCCTGCCAAAGAAACACACAAGTCAAGTCTGCTTCTTTTTTCATTTTTTTTTTTTTTTAGGGAAAAAGGGCTAGTTTTCTGTATACATTTTTTCACTTTGGTTATGCCTGAACTTACAAAACCCTGCACTGTCACACAACACAAACAACAGTTCCTTCTGTGACATGTCCTTGCTGTCTTCCAAAGTATAAAGTAGAAAGAATAAGGAAAAGAGAGGACTCAGTGACAGCACATTCGCAAGAACACCTGCTCTCCTCTCCCGGCCCTCTGCGCCGTCAGATGTCTGCCGTCTACTGTTCACAAACCAGCATGACCTCAGGAGCCACAGAAATCCCAAAAGCTTTTCTCACCAGCGCCTCTTGAAAGCATTAATCAAGTTTCTAGAAACCGCTTCAATAGCTACCAAAATAAACCCAGTACTCTTAAATCCCTCAGGGAGTTCGTCTTAGTGCTGAAGGGAACTGTGCAGAACACAAAACAAGCCAAACGCTTCAGAGGAGCTGATGAGACCGATCTCATCTATGAGGTTGACAGAGCTCAGTCCTAAAATAAGCTACATTGTCCATAGTCACATGCACACAGAGCAAAAGTTTAAGTAAATAGGAGACCTATAGGTGAGTCCCAAAGGTCAACTCACTCGAGCTCGGCGAGTTATTTATTCTTCTCTACATCCTAGAGAAAAAAGGAACAAGCAAAATGCTGTTACGGAGTAAGACTGGTTTCTAACCAGAGTCTATAACATAAGGGTATGGCAATGTACAATTTATGTTCATTACTGTACCTGAGACCGGGCCCTCATCCCATTCTTCAGATCTCCTAAAACGATTTGTTGTAAATCCCATGCAGACATTTACTCCAAAGGCAAAAGCAAACAAGGATATAACCTGCAAAAGTAAAACAGCAGAGTAAGCAAACTGTGCAAGAAGCAGGACTTTCGCGCTGAGCATAACGCATAAAGGGCAGAGATGGTCCTCTGTACATTCGAGCTCCCCAGCACTGTGGTTCCCATCACTGGAGCAGCAGCTGACAGCGTCACCGTTGGAGAGAAACACAAACCAGAAGGGGTTTATGAATAAAACATCTCTTTCTGAAGCTGAAACGCTCCTTTTTGTAGGAACTTTTTCAGGACAGACGGGCTACTACTCCTCTAAAAGCAAACACGCTCCTCTCCTCCCCTACCTGGTGCGAGTGGACGCAGCCCTGCTTAGCCATACCAGGGAATTCTTGAAAAGTCTACGCCGCACCGTCGCCTTTTTTTATAGTGAGCGCAGAGCTCTGTTTGCTCGGGGAGTTCGGGCTATTAGCTACGAGTAATCCCACCTGGTGAGGTTGACAGGCTCGTGTGATTTGTCCAGGGGGTGATTTCATCATGTTTCACTCACAAATCGCAGCTCCGAGTGCACGAAGCTCCAGGCATCATCCCTCGCTGCGCCCTCCCCCCAAACACACACCCGCGCGCTTTTATGTGGTTTCCTCTGGCAGAGCGGGGCTCGCTTGTGCCGCGGCGGCCAATAGCTCCTCCTGCTCGTTTTATTCCTCGCAAAAGTAACAGGGTTAAAAGAGAAACCAAATGCGTCTTCATCTGGCTCAGAGAAGAGGGGGAAGCTCACTGGGGGCCGCCAAGGGAAAATATCCCGAAGCCACCCTCAAAAGTCCCCCGGTATCAGGTGTGGCAGCACGGTGGGCTCAGCGCACGGTGCCCCCGGAGCAGCCGACCCCGCGGGACCGGGCGGGTGTGGGGAGCTCGGGCACCCGTCTCCTGCTCCACAGGTGCTCCCCAAGTTTCTAACTGTGCCGCAGAGCAGAGGCTCCTCCAGACTGGAGACACCTCAAGAGCGCGGGGGTATTTTCCAGCGCTGTTCTCCCGTACTGGTGTGGCAGGGCAAGGCTCGTATCGGTGGAAACACAAACGGTTTCATCTGCATACCTGGAAACCCCCGACTTCCAGAAGGGGAGGAAAGCGACACGTTCCCTCTGCCCCACATTCCCCCGTTTTCATCAACAACAGAAATCCTGGCTGTTTGAATAAGCACTGTTATTTGCAAAACAAATGATAATGCTGAACAGAATTACGGTTGAAATCAGTGGCTTAAATAATATTTGCCAAGGCAAATTATTTACCAGTGTAGTTTGCCACTTCTTTTTCTCTGATGAAAGCTTCTTTCATGAAAGTGTTTACTAACAATTACATTTAAGGGGACAGAGTCAAGGTTTGTAAACCCTCGGATGGACTGAGCTTCTCTTGGGACCTGTCCTATATTCTATACTGGCATTGAGACACAGTACAGCTTTCTTTAAACTATCTTGTAATATTAAACATGTATGATTTTGAGCTTTGTTTAGATGTATGTTTTACTTGCTGCAGTAACTCCTCTTCCCCACCATGTAGCTTTACAGGACAGAGTCTAAGAAGCCCTTCTCTTAGCTGCCCACATCTCATCAGCTTGCCAGCCTTTGCCAGGAGCTAATCCTTTTTTATGCAGTTTCTTTACCGAAAGTGGCTCCATTGTGTAGCTGCATCTTTGCATTGCAAGGCTCAGGGCAATGTAATTAGCCGAAAAAGACCTACATCTTAGCCACACCGGGACATGCACCTAGCCTGACCGAGACTATGAATTCAAGACCCATCTCCCAGCATTCACTTCACCACTAGTTGGACTGAAAAAAAGATAGGTTGCAATAGGCAATATTTTTCTAGAAAAAGCTGAGCGTAGAGGTCTATAGAAAAGTAATTATCAAAAATATTACTCTCTATTCCTCCAAAATTCTTTGCCCTTAGCCTCTGATTTATTCTGTGGTTCAACAACTTCATTCCCAAGCACTAGTTAAGTACAGCAGTGTGTGACTGCAGCAGAAGGGAAACCTAAGCTGTCACAAGTAAAATTGCTTAATGGTGTTGTCTATATGTCTCAGCTAATGAAACTCATGATTTCATGGGCAAAATATGGAAACCAGCAGTATCAAGCTCTTTTCCAGCATGGGACCCTCAGGTCACCAAGAAACTCAGGCAAAACACAACTGAATTTTCAAATCAGGTGGCTAGTTTTGAGTATCCAAGCCAATACATCCAGTCTCATTTTCAGAGATCCTGAGTCTTTGCTGTTCCTGCATATCTTCTTAACACACAGGTCCTCAGTTCTCTTGAAAAAAAGTTCCTACATATGTTAAAAATGGCCACCCAGAAAAATAAAGCAACAAGCAAATGCAAGAAATACAGCATCATGGATGACTTCTACTGATATAAAAATATTTATTGCATGTTTCCATTCCTGTAACCTCTCTGGAGCTTGCAAACTTCAGAATTTTACATAAATGGAGATCATTTTACATAAAGGAGATCATTTTATGTTTTCTGGTCCATGTTACAAGTATATTAAATTAACGTCCTTTGTAATGTCCTTTAGAACTATAGATGATGACGACTCTGAAACTGCTAATCTTTTTCATCTGTGTTATGTAAGACACATTTTCCAGTAGCTCTAAACTGAACACATACTCAGATGCACAATGTTCTTTTTGTCACAAGGATTGTGCCTGAAGCTATCCCACAGATGCACAAGGAACTTATTAGCATAAACAAGGTCTAATCATTTTGTTCAAGCAAAATTTCACTGCTGGGATCAGTGGCAATTAATTTTTTCCACAACTTATTGCTATTTTACTCATCAGAATAGAAAGAACTAAAGCTGAAATAATGCATTACTGGCCCAAGAATTCTCAGCTTAGTGCAAATTTTAAGGCTTAAATGAAACACATTTAAAAGGAATTTAAACAAGATCAACAGAATATGAAATGCCTCTTCATTACTTATCATGAATAGGAATTGGCCTTTGGCTTTTCTGGCTTCTGTTATACTGATTATTTAACTCAGCATGCAAACGTTCAAACCAGGCACCAGATGGCGTTTTACATGAGAAATTCATACTGTAATATTTCCACAGTTACAAACATTCACAGAATCAGAGAATCAAAAAAAAACCAATTTGAAAAGACCATTAAGATCATTGAGTCCAACCCTTAACCCAGTATTGCCATGTCCACCACTAATTCATATCTATAAGTGGCACATATTTTACATCTTTTAGATACCTTCAGGGATCATGACTCCACCAGCTTCCCTGGGCAACTTGACAGCCCTTTCCATGAAGACATTTTTCCCAATATCCAATATAAACCTTCCCTGGCACAACCTGAGGCCATTTCCTCTCATCCTATCACTTGGCACTTGGGTAAAGAGAACAAACTCCACCTGGCTACAGCCTCCCTTCAGGTAGTTCTAGACAATGATAAGGTCTACCCTGAGCCTACTTCTCTCCAGTCTAAATGACCCCAATTCCCTCAGCTGTTACTCATCAGACTAGTGCTCCAGACCCTTCACCAGCTCCATTGCCCTTCTCTGGACACACTCCAGCACCTCAATGTCCTTTTTGCGCTGAGGGACCCAAAACTGAGCCCAGGATTTTAGGTGAGGCCTTGCCAGTGCCAGACCACTTCCCTGGTCCTGCTGGCCATGCTGCTGACACAATCCTTCTTGGCCATCTGGGCACACTGCTGGCTTATGTTCAACTACTGCTGACCAGCACCCACAGGTCCTTTTCCACTGGGCAGAGAACTGACTGAAGGTGCCTTCAATCCCCTTGCCCAGATCATTGTTAAGGACATGAAACAGAACTGGCTCCAGTACTGAGTCCTGGGGAACACAGCTTGTGACCGATCGCCAGTTGGATGTAACTCCATTCACCACCACTCACTGGGACCAGCCATCCAGTCAGTTTATTGTCCTGTAAAGAGGGTACCCATGCAGCCCAGGAGCAGCCAATTTCTCCAGAAGAATGGTAGGGGAAATGACATCAAAGGATGTTCCACAGAGTTAATATAAGCAAGGCAGTATTTACAGTCTTACATAAAACTGATTTTTCTCGAGCAGTTTTTTTTAATGAGAAAAGAAATGCAGAGAAATCAAGTATACTCGCTGAGTCAGAGGTTGGGGATGAAGTAGGCTCTAAAGAAAAGAGACTTTTTAGCTAATCCTCTTCACTTTGCACTGGATGCTGGGTGCAGCCACATCAGGTGACTGGGGGGCAAGGGTGAAAGCTTCCTCTATGCTTGACAGCAGCATGAAAGGCAGAAAGGTGAAGGATTTCTCAAAAGTGTCACAGAGCTCTCACCCTTCAAAACACAGCTTCCACAAATAGCTGTGGCCAAGAAAAATGGTTAGCTGGGTGTGAGAAATAGCAGCTTCAAAGAACAAAACTTTTTGATAAACCATAGAAATTCAGACAGCGTCCAGAACAAGCCCACTCAAATACAAGCACTGTGAAACAAAATGAACTTCCAGCAGCCAAAGTGAGCATGGGAAGAGTTGAGGACCTCATTGAAGACACCCTGAGTCTTTCTAACAAAATCGAAGAGGCACAACATAACAAGTACAGCTGATTCCTGTGTATAAAAGACTTTAAACCATATTTTTATCACAGAATGGTTAAGGTTGGAAGGGACCACTGGAGGTCACTTAGGTGAGCCTTCCTGCTCAAACAGGGTTCCCTAGAGCACATTACTCAGGATTGTGAATATGTTCAGAGAAGGAGACTCCACAGTCTCTTTGAGAACTTGTTCCAGTGCTCAGTCGCTCCCACAGTAGATAAGATCTTCCTCATATTCAGGCGGAACTTCCTGTGTTCCAGATTCTGCCCATTGCGTCTCATCCTACTGCTTGGCACCCCCAGCATGGTGGTGGACTTTAGAGAGTCTTATAGATCAAAACCAAATATCTTTGGCACTCAGCCAGTGCAGTGACTGATAAACAAGACAGAGAAGGAAAGGAAGATGTATTTGAAGGCAAGGACAGGAAAAGGACAGTCAAGTCAGTCAGCAGGACAGCTCAGCCAGGCCAGCAGTCTGATGACAAAAAGAGGGGCAAGAAGAGTATGACTCAGTCCAGGAGGATGATGACCTGTGATGAGCAGTCCTTCAGCAGAGATCAGTCCAGGAGCCAAGCTACAGCCAGCTACAGTAATGCAGACTGGTGACTGCACAGTCTGGGTATGCAGGAAAAAATATGCAAGAGTTGCTAAAGGAGTAGGGACCATTATCTGCTCAATTTTAAAGAGCATCATTGAAGACCCCAAAACAAGATCACTGAGAAATCCTCTTTATTTGCTGGAGGTAAAATGCTTCAGCAAGTGAAGAGGATGGCAGCTGGCTTGAAAACAAAAATTTGCAACCTGGTCATAAAAGGTAGAAGAGGACACAGATGTTCGCATGGATGCATTAAGGAGGTGGGCAGGACGGGGTAGGAAAAGGAGCTATTAGCATAGGCAAGGTCATACTGCCCCTTCCTTGGGCTGTGGTACACGTTTGAGAGTTACAGAAGCTTCTGCAAGTATCTTTTGTTATTACACACATAAAAGTTTTACTTTGTCAAAGAGGCAGAAGGCACAGGACTGACTCCTGAGGAGCTGCACCACCATGCCCTCTGCTACCCTGTGAGACTGGAAAACCTACAAACCAGGCTGCACTCATGAAAGTACACCCTCCTCACCACAGTTCCTCAAAACACCATCCAACAACAGCAGTCTCCAATTATCTGTCATCTCATTATTGCCAGATCCTCGGGGACAATCATGGACAAATTAAAGTCTTCAAAATTACAGTTTGCTGCAGCCCAACCCCTGAGGCACCAAATGCCTTAGGCACATATAGGCCCATCAACATTTTTGAGCGCCCTACATACTGCCTTCAGGATTCACAGGGCTGAGGACTGAGCCCAAAACTCACTGAGGACACCTATCAAAGCACATCAACCTGAAGAGCACGTTGCACTCTCCTTACCTCACCCTCATGTACATGTCCTGCACAAAATACAGGTGTATTGGGTTCTTGCCTGTCTGAAACAGAATTCTGCCTTCCCAGATAGAGAAAAGGAACCACTCAGGATGATCTGAGTCCCAGTATTCACTTTATACAGTTTTGTAAAACCTTTGTGGACTCACTAGGATAAGGACTAACACTCAGGTGAGTAACCTGGTTAGAAGAAGTAGGGTATAATGCAGGATAGAGACAAATTCTCCCACAAACCGCATCAGATACAACAACTTCAGTTCTTCAGTGTGGGATGTGGATTCGGTGACTGCACTGCAACTCTTGAAGCTGCCTCTGATGCCTGTGGAGAGGTCTTAGCTCAAGTGTACCCTTCACACACAATCACGATTTGTGCAGGCACATAAGCAGAGCAAGGTCTATAAGTGACAGCCAGGTCAGCTGGAAAAAGAAGAGAAGTTTTCAGTAACATGAAGAAAGCTTTGAGTGCCTGATACAAGTCATACAGCACCACTCCAACACATCTCTCACTGTGAACAGCATAACAACAGCAGCATCAACACTACTCCAACACCTTCCTCACCTTCAAACAAACTAATACTCAACTTGGTTTCTGGACAATATTATTATTACAAAACAGCACAAGTACTTCACTAAAATGCACTGAGTTCAGAATTATGTTTTTTAAGATAGTCATATGTAAAAATTTTAGCAACTAGCTAATAAAAGCTGTTCTGTGATGAAAAACTGCATCTTCAGGGAGGATGTGAAGGATTTAAACAGGGAGCCAAAGAGCCTGTATGTGTTTTTAGTGCAGCTTACGTGAGGCTTGCTATATATTCAGGTCCCCATCCTTGTTTTCCACTGCTTGAATTTGTGATGGGTGTCAGAGGGGCTTGTCAACAGTTTGACATCTGTCTTGTTAACAGAACTGTAGACTTCAGTGGTGTGAAATCTACCTACCTACCCCCAGACACTAGTCTGGAGGTTTCAAGGGCCTTGCATGGTATGTTGTATGTGCGACACACAGTCAACTGTTAATTTATTTGAATTTTACAAGTGATACAACATGTTACAGCCCTCAAAAACCATGGACCTTTAGAAACAAAGAGTTAAAGCTAAACGAGAGAAAACCCAACCAAACAAAAAAAGCCAAACAAAATTAACAAAAAACCCAACCTAAACCACAAACATACCAACAACCCCCCCACAAAGATGAAAAAGCTACTAAAAGATGTAAAAAACGGGTTTCTAGACTTCAAATCATATGGCTGGTGTAACTTGTATGTACATCCTTTACCCTGTTTGAACCTTTCTCAGTAGAATATTAGCTTGGAATCTCTGGGTATGTAAAACTTCTTGTGGGGACTTCTACAATAATCCTGTAACATCTCTCCTACTTAATCACATTTACCCTCAGCTCAAACTCTATTTTGGCACACTTTACAAGCTCAAGGCTTGGATATGATAAAAATATTCCAAGTGCTAATCTCTTCCCTACAAGTGAAATGTGGATATAATTAATACTGTTTTGTTTACTTTGTTTTATCTGCCCAACAAGAGTTTCTGTTTGTTTGAAATTGATTTTTTTCATGTTTTTGGAACTTGGATCAAGAAAGAGGTATTTTAATTAATATTTTTCTTCTAGTTAATCTAAAAAATCCCCCACTGGTATTTTCAAAAGAGTAAAATCCTATTTGATTTGAGTTTAAAGAGATTTGTCACTAGGAATATTGTTCTCAACTTGCATGCAGTTGAGACTTTGAACATCCATGCTCTTCAGCATCAGTACTTCTGCAGAAAAAGCAAGATGGGATCCAGGCTGGAAATAGAGGATTCCTCGCAACAAATAGGGACATGCCTTCTGATGGGCACATTTTCCTCCAGGTTCTATCTATAAGAGGCATCTAAAGCTGAAGAACTGGCTGTTGTTACAATGATTTGTAAGTGTCTGCCCCTATGAAAGCTTTCTTTTGGGCCATGATAAATGAATGCATGAACACAGAACAGGCCTTGGCAGTGTTGTAGTTAAGACAAAAAAAAGCTGAGGGCCTGCTGGGACTTGAACCCACTTCACATGATCACAAGTCCCATTCAAGCAGAGCTATTTTATTTGCATAAGGGCTGCAAGACTGCACCACTAAATGCAATGAGTCCAGTGTAAAAACAAGGAAATTCTGAAGAAATTAGGACAGCTGATAGTGAAGAGATGTCCTCTGAAGAAGAAAAATAACAGTTATTAATGCTGCCTAGACTGCATGATCTGATTCACTGAGTGGCTCCATGAACATTTATGTGGAGGAGGATGCTCCAGGCTTTATTTCATAGAAAAATGGATAAGTGACAACACAGCTAACACTGTCACAAACTTAATCCTATTTCCAACCCATTCTTTGGTGTCCTGATTTATCTCGTTAATGAAAGACATGTTTTTATGATTTGCACCTGCTTAAGCTATCCCCAGTTGTTGAGAGGGGTAAGGTATTTCATTACCTTGGTAATAACTTGCTTTTCTGCCTTTTTCCTTCAGAACAGAAATAAACCTAGCAAGTACAGATACCAAGTGTCTACCAGCAGCCCTGATATTGGGATCACTCTTAACTGGGGTAATGTAGATTAGCTTAGCAGCGGTCGAGGAGGCAGAGACAACTCAGGCTGCAGTGTGATCAGAAAGCTCACCGAAGGCAAAGGACTTTATTTTTAGTAACACCTTCACTTTTATCTACTCCTGCATATAACATGCCAGTACACTATTGGTCAGTTGTTCACCTAACATACATGGAAATATTCTACTGGTTACAAGGCATCCACATTCTACAGGTGCCTCTCTGGTCCTTAAGGATGCACTCATCAATCACCTCAGACCTTAAGAGATCCACACACACACAGTCACCCCCACACCCTGATAGACTGGCTAGTCCCTGCTATCACTTCCATCCTCTCACTCCAACCTTTCCTAGGGCCACACTGCAAGTCAGAACAGGTTAAAAAGTTCCCCTCCTTTGGGATGTTGCAGCTAGATGAGTTTCCTGCTCTGGTCCTCAACCCTGAAGCTCTGTTTGTGAGATACAGTGAGCTTCAAACTGCTGCTGCTTCTGAACCCCAAGAACCCCAAGTCTGGCACTGTAATAAAGGAGCATCCTGTGGGCAGGGAAGCAGCAGGCAGGGCACAGGCAAGCTCTTCTCTCCCCGCCTCACTGTGCTCCCAGGGGAGAGGTGTCACTGCAGCATACGCTCCCCAACCTGCACTGCTTAACATGCATCTGCTGCTGCCTGTTTTAATGGCAAAGCACAAAAGCATAAAACAATTGAGTCCTGCCTTTTTAGGCAATTTCAGACAGATGGGCCACTTTCCAAGCATCACAAATTTTCTGAAGTTGAAACATGTCACCACCAGTTCAGTTGAAGGCCAGTTGTTTTTTTTTCTGATTTCAGCTGAGTGCAAAGAATACAAATGTAAGTACAAAGGGAAAAACATCCTGTTGGAAGACTACTCCCTGTTTTCTGTGGGTGAGAAAGGAATAAGCAACATTTCAACAAGAAAACAATGTAATCCATTGCTGGATTTTTTAAAACTCATATAATACTATGTAACTGAATAAATTTCAAAGCCTGCAGGAGTGCAATATTAAAAAAAAAAAAAAGAAGAAAAATGCTAGCAATCAAAAATATGCAATTCTGATAGCATGGATTTGCCTAAGGAATGGAAATACTTTTTTTCATCTTTTCAGTATAAAATTTCAGAAAGGAATAAAGAATTTTTTTAATGGATTTAAAAAGTAAACTGTAGGGAAACTCAGGCCACTTAAATATTAATAAACTTCTTCATTGTTTTAAAGCAAACAATCTTACTGAGTTGTTTTGTTTAACTCATTTTTTTGTTTTATCTAGCAAAACAGGACTTTCAGAAAGAAACAGTTCCTTAGTTTATTGATTGCTGACTGTTGTAAACCAAAAGCAGCAGATTTGTTCAACCTTCACATTAACACATTTTTACCCTTGCAAATTATCAATTTCTGACAAATTAATGACCTGGTGGGCTGGTTTGTGTGTAAACACAAGAGCATGGACCTGTCTGGAAACTCGTGGGCTAGTCCTGGCTAAGTGCATATGTAGCCTGGCATCCTCAACAGCTCATCCTGCCATGTCCCTACAGCCACCTGCACTGCCACATGTGCCAGTATAGAGCTAGAATTTTGAAATTTGGCTTTAGATCAAAAAGCCTGCATGAGCAAAGCATTATGACCCAGGACAATTCATATATCCCAAGTTTTTTGATCACCACAGGAATGAGAGGCAGGACTTCAGATGAACATGCCATTAACAAGAAGCAGCAGGAAACAGAAATCTGTAAAGGGAATAAAATGTGAAATTTCAGTGGTGGGGATGGAAGGTAGTTGCTGTGGAAGGGAGGGCTTGAGGAGGAGAATGGCAGAAAAAACTCTGACCATGTCCTACAAATGGTATTTCTACACCAGATGACATGAGATGAAAAAATGAGGTAACGATCAAGGATGAGTTCCCATGAACTTCTTTGAATAAAAACCCAAATGAACAAAGATAAAGCTGGTAAAGAGGTGAGTGACGGCAAAGCCAGAGAAAATGAGAAGACTTTGAGGTTAAAATCTTTAAATAGCCAAGAAAACATGGAAAAAGAAGATCAGAGAGTGAGAATCCAGAAATGTGTACAATTGTACATTATTTGGAGGCTGGGGATGTCCTGGGCCAGACAGAGCTGGAACCACCACAGGATATCACTGTGCCTCTCATGAGCCCAAGACAGCAGTGCCTGTGGTAGAACAAAAATGTGGTGCAGGTAGTGAGGAGTGAGGGGAAAAGTAAGAGAAACAGCTCTATAGACACCAGGGTCATAGAGCAAGGAGGGGAGGAGATGCTCCAGGCACCGGAGCAGAGATTCCCCTGCAACCTGTGGAAAATACCTTATAGAAGTGGGTTTGTCCTGAAGGACTGTGGCCCACAGTGGGGCAGGGAGGTGTGTGTGGAGGAAGGAGCAGCAGAGAGGGGCTAGTACAGACTTATCCCCCAAATGCTGCCTGGGATGGTGGGGAGAGGTGGAGAACTCAGGAATGAAGAACTGGGAAAAGGGAAAAGAAAGGTGATGTTTTAATTTTTCTATTTGCTTCACTCTATCTAAATCTATTTAAATTGGCAACAAATTGAATTAATTTTCCTCAGGTTAAGTCTGTTTTCCCCATGACACTAACTGGGTAAGTGATCTCCCTGTCTTTATCTCAATCCATGAGCTTTTCTATCTTATTTTCTCTCCCAGCCCCATTGAAGAGGAGGTGTGAGAGAGCAGCTGGGTGGGCTTCTGGCAGCCAAGGCCAACCCACCACAGCTTCCCAGTAAAAGTCTCTACAAGACATGGGGAAATTAGATAAACAAAGGATGAAACTCTTGAGATACTTTATAATAAAAGGCATGTAAGAAGGACATGAAGTCCCCTATAGAAATGAAGAGTGGCTGGATAGGAACGGTATTAGAACATGAGGCATTTGCCAATCTCCCAGTCACAGGTTTAGGGAAGGTCCATCTGCAACAGGAGAAAAGTTCTATCTGGCTTAGGACAAGAGGATAGGAGCTGAGCACACCTGCTATTATTTTTTATTTTTAATCTCTTTAATCCAATTTTTCATGTTCAGTACTGTCAACTGAAACTTGTAAGCAATTCTTCAATACTTAGAAATATGAAGACTGCTACAACAAAAGACTATTTCCTGTTAATCTTTCTCACAGAATTTAAACAGTATACAACAGCAAAATAGTTCTGCAATGATGATAGAGCCCATATGTATTTATTTGTATCTTTACATTCTTTTTGTGTACCAAAGTGACAGTGACACTGTTCTCTTTTATTCTAACTGTGGGGATCACACGCAGTTCCGTGGGTTTTGAAACAAAGAAAGCCTGTGAGATCATTTGGGCTGACACCCTGCAAAGAGTTGTCATCTCACTCAGTGATGAGCCCAAGGGAGAGTGAATCCCAGCTGGGCTGGTGTGGGTGACATGGGGAGAGCAGTGCTGGGAAGCTCAAAAGCCCCATCCAGCAAGGTGCTGCAGAGGTCAGCAATGCTGCCAGCTTTGCAAACACATGAAAACCAATTTGTGTTACTGGTGTGCCAGCAATAGCAGATATTGCTGTTTCCATAGGTGGTCCATTAATTTGGAGAAGTGCCATAAATGAGCACTTAGAATGGTACATTTGGACAACTGGTGCTAGTCTCAGCACTGCCAGCAGCACTCTCATGCCACCACCCTTCATTCATCTCTCACAAATATTCATAACCTCCACTTCCAGTTCAGCTCATGTCAAAGGATTACCTTTGGCATCCTTCAGCAGAGGCTGCTCTGTGGGCACTACTATTAACAGCTCCAGCTTTCAAGAAGGATGCTAACATATCTTTAGCTGTCTGGCATTTAAATTCAGCTGGCACCCTTGATGAATAACTGGAAACCTCCCTGCTGCAGAGACTTTAAACTCATAGTTTAACCTTCATTTAACCTTCATATTACAACTTCTGAAATTAGGTAAGATTTTGTATAATAAATATTGCTACACAAATGGAGCACTATTTTTTTTTCTTAACATTCTATACAGGCCAGCCTCCTAGGAGGAAACATCTCCACAGACTTGGACTTCATGAGAAGCTCTGAATCTAAAAATGTCTGTAGATGTCCCCATACAGTTCAGCTGGTCACCTGTGGGAAGCCAATGTTAGGGGCAGAGTCAGCCTCTTCTTTCTTTCAGGTACAGGCAACCCCTTGTATTTCTCCCAACCCACCAGCACAGCCATTCCCCAGCCCACCACTCCAGTATCCCAGCACACGTCCAGCAGGGAGGGCTGGAGCTTTCACGTAAGCTTTAGGTAGAACCCTGACACCCTCTAAATGGCAAGTCAGTATCCTGGTTCCCCTTGCAGAGTTCAGCGTTCTCATCACAGATATGGAGGCAATAAGGAGCAGTCTGCACAGCACTGACACATGCTGATAGGAAGCTTGCATAGATCAGCAGTAATCAGAGGCAAATCACAGTCAAAGTCTAAGCAAATCAGACACAAAAGAGACTCAAAAGAGGAACTCAATGATAAATACTTCAAAATCAGAGTCATTAAAACAATTATGAGTCCAACATATGGAGGGGAACTACCAGGCATGCAGTGTTTTATTACTCCTTATCAATTTGCCTCTCTAATCAGCACTTTACATTTGTGGCATAGGGTGTCACAGAAAAAAATTACAGATCCTTGGGGTGTTACTGCCCTGATTAAAGAAATTCATATATTTCCTCTGGAGAAAAAGACTTAAGGAGAAGTGCCTGTAACAGGAACCTTCATGAAACTAATTGCCTTTAAGCCCAGAATTTTACCAGTGAAGCTCCAGACACTGGAAAACTTAATATATATCAAAAGCCAAGTGATGTGGGAGTTTTAAACTCATAAATATGTACTAGCATAATATTAATATTATAGGATGTAAATATAAACAAAACACGAGATACTTTGCTCATGTCTGTGCTAGATGCAGATTTTGATATTGCTATAAGGTAAGAATATATATGAAAGGCACTTTATATTAAAAAGGTTAATAGAGAAGACATGTTCAGGGGGCAAAACAAGCTGTAAGAGATCTACTGTGGTTTCTAAAATACATTTTATTCTCAGTGCATTAAATAATACTTTCTCCTTTACTTATGAATCGGAGCACTTCATACATCACCTCAATGCACTTTGAAAAGACTTCCTACTTGCCAAAGCCAAATCCAAGCTGCACTTTGCAAAAACACATTTATGCTACTTCATAGCCTGCCTTTGCTTGTAGTTACATTTATTTAAGACTACATTAGCAAGCCAGGAAAACATGTGGGGCAGAAGAGGAGGGCAGATGTGCCTACCGTACCAGTGGGTCTTTTTTCTCCATGGCTGAAGCTCGAGGTGGAAACTTCCCTTTGCCCTGGCACTGACAGAGGCTCGTGGCTGATGTGCTGCCTGGGGAGTTTGCAGTTGCCCTGGTCCCAGGCTGGCTCCCGGGGGCTGCCCGGCCACCCTGGGCCTCAGTTCCCAATGCAGCGTGGCTGAAGTCAGGGTGCCAGCTGCCCCCAGCAGGACAATGGCTCTATTGGGAGTTTGCTGGGGGACAAAAGAATGATTTTATATGCATACATGTGACCTTTGCCTGAAATGACTCTATGGAAAGTGTCCCTGTCCTGAAGCTCTGCTTTCAAATGCAGCAGTCTGAGGTGCTTGCTTTATCTGTCCTGTTTTTGCTATTTTTTTGCCACAGATGCCTCAGAAGAGGTAATGTGAGATAACAAGGTGGTGCTGAGCTTTTTCTGATCATTTAATAGAGCTATTCTGTAATCAATAAGATTGTTTTCTCCACTTTTAAAATTCCTTCACCAGAATTTGCTATCTGGAGTGCTTTTTCTGCTTTTAGGACTTTAACTACAAAACCAGAGTACCCCAACTTCTGCCCTGAGCCACCCTATGAGCCACTTCCAAGCTCAGGCCACCTTTGCTACAGGACATATAATTTTAAATTTATGCATCTAGACAAGAACAGCAGGTCCTTTGGTTTTTAATGGATGGGAGTGACTTATTTATCATAAATCAATTTATTTTGTGATTTTTAAGTATTTTGAAGACTTCTTACTTGATGGGATATAAAGTAGTGGCTGTCAATACATAGCACGTGTGAAATTCAAATATTGCTTTTTCTGGGCTGGAGGTGGGAGGTGAAGACAGAGTTTATCATCTTTTCCTTGGGATGTGGCAGTAAATGCTGCAGGTGAAAGGATGGTCCCTCAGAATGATTCTTTATTAGCTGACAGGGAAGGTTAATAACAGCGTGACTCCCAGGTTAGCCAAATTTTCCTTTGTAAGGCCTTGATTTTTGCTGTTTGATGCCCTGATA
Source organism: Pithys albifrons albifrons (assembly GCF_047495875.1). NCBI lineage: Eukaryota > Metazoa > Chordata > Aves > Passeriformes > Thamnophilidae > Pithys > Pithys albifrons. The sequence goes on along the minus strand of NC_092461.1, from coordinate 41,793,727 downwards.
AACTTAAATTTGCACTGGTGTTTTTGTAGTCTCAGGCTTACATACCCTAGAGCAACAGATTGGATTTTGGGGACCAGGGAAGAATGGCTTTTGTTAAGTGAATACATTCATCCAACCCTACCAAATTCCACACAAATTTTGTTGAGTTTAAGACATTTTTATATATGCTCAGCACTGTGTGCAACTTGCTCACACTTATTGGCTGACCTCTCTGAAGATCATCTTCTCTGGGTGTCTTTGAGCCCCTTACAGACCATGGATCACATTGTCCATTTATTTCCCAACACTGTCCTCGCTAATACCTGTTTGAATTCCAAGTAGAAAGATATGCATTTCCCTTGCCATAGAAGCTAATGTGCAACTTGCCATGCTGTTGACAACTTTTTATCCCCATCTCATTTTAAAATAATTTTCCTTTTTAGCTTATCACTTCATTTGTTGCCCCATGAAAATATATCTGTTCTACAGCAGAGTGGCTTAAACTCATTGTTACAAGTACTCTGCTGAATAACGACATGAGTACAGTACAAACTAACTGATTTATCCACATTTACAGAGTTAAAATATACCTGTTTGGGAGACAAGCATGAGCTTCTCTGCTTAGTCTCATTTCAGCATGGTTTGGAGGAACTAGCAGGATTTAGGATTTCCCAATATATTCACTGCAATCTAAAAATATTTTGGTCTGTCTTTACATCAGTTTAGTATCATAGCAGTCTTGGTCATAGGGCTACTGACTTGTTTTGAGTCATACTCGGTTAAAATAAATCTTAGGCAACTTTCATTCTGTATAAACAAACTCAGGCTGTTTAGCAAAACAGATGCTGCTGTCCCCAGTGGGTATTGCTTTGGGTAATGCTTTGTCAAAATTAATGCACAACAACTGAAACGGTTCAAGCAGGGGCAGTGACCTGGGGCAGAACATGGTCAGAGGGGCACACAATTATGCCAGTGGAAGCTGGTGCCTGACCTGAAGGCTTTGGGAATGGACTTCTACCCATAAACATATAATTTTAAATGTATTTGTATAAAGAATTAGTTAAGACCCCCAGAAAGGGATCTGTACAGTTCTACCACCACTCGTTCACAGGCTGTGGCCATCACTGCATTTTCACAGAACCATAGAATAGTTTGGGTTGGAAGGGACTTTAAAACTCATCTAGTTCCAACCCCACTGTTCTGTGGGCAGGGAACCTTCCACTTGACCAGGTTGCTAAAGGCCCCATCCAACCTGGCCTTGAATGCTTCCTGGGATGGGGCATCCACAGCTTCTCTTGGCAACCTGTTCCAGTGCCTCACCACCCTCATAGTAAAGATTTTTTTCTTAATATCTAAGCTACACCTGCCCTCTTTCAGTTTGAAGCCATTCCTTCTTGTCCTATCACTACATACCCTTGTGAAAATATCAAACAGCTTCTGCCTGCACCATATCCTCAGTGAGTTGTGATCGGAGCTGATGGATCTGCTTTCTGGATTTGGCTTTTGGCAGTGACAAGGCACAAGTCACTTAGATCAGGGTAGGGCTGGAGTTGCACAGGTATATAGCTGCGTGTAGGAAATTTTCAGGTGTGGCAGCAGATACTTTCCACTTGAAGGAGTAACTCAACTGGACAGACAGTGGATTGCAAGTCTTGGATGAAGAATTAAAAGTACACCAAAGTTCTATTTTGATAATGGAAAACATCCCATCTAATGGAAACGAAAATCATGATTTTCTAGGTACACTAGATTCAGAAATGAATGTTCAGGAATTTGATTTTACAACAGGTGCAAAGAGAATACTTACTGAGGGGCACAGGTTCATGCTTTTATATGCAGTTAAGGCCAGATTCTGCTGTAAGGTTAATGAAAATGATAAAAAATATTATTTCTTTTTCAATATGCAGAACATGTAGGAGAAAAGTTGTACAAGGCTCAGATTTAAAGCAGCTGTTGTCATCATCAGAATCAGAACTCTGAACATCTCTTGATCTCATGCAATCAGAGGGAATAGCATTATACTTAAATCAGGCCACACATTGAGCACCTCTATATGGATTTCTGGAGCTAACATTAAGATCCTTTTTTAAAAAAGCTGTGTTTATAGATGTCCTGTCTGCTAGAAATAAAGAGCTTTTGAACATAACTCCTTTTAATCCCTGCATTTTCTGCACTCATTTTTAAACAGTATTGATGCAAATAAATTCATCATAAAATCATACTGGCAGAAAATATGCCATGGCTAGTGCAGCAGTACATTAATCATAAAAAGCAGCATTTCAAAAAATTGCACTGCAGATAGCCCTGAATAAAAGAAGATTGTGACTTACAAGAAATATACAACCCCTCCTCCTGTTAATCTGTTCCATATTTGATCATTGAGTGTGAATTACAGTTGAAAAATATCCTGGGGGATTACTTAATATACTGCCTAATCCAGCCATCCACCCCCTGCAAAGCACAGCCTCATGTGGTTTGGTTTCATTAGGAGTTTCTCTGCTGGTCCAATGACCTGGCTTAGTTTCACCTCCTGCAAACAGGTCTGAGCATGAAGAAATAGCTTCTGTGGCCAGAACTGTGCAGAAATATGTAATTCTGTACAAGAATAATTGCATGAGCTGAGCTCATGGAAAAACCGTACTTTGTCCAGCAACCTTCTAGGCATGGCTGGAGTTACTCCTTCTGCAATCTGAATGGGTTATGTGGTCTTGTATCTCAGACTTTGCCATGGCATATTTTCTTGTTCTTAACCCTTCATTTACAGTATTACAGCTGCATAACAACTTTGTTCAGACTCCAGAGGTTTACCATTTCTGTTCAACATTTTTTTCCTGCCATAAAATGTTTTGTTTCCACTAAACTTTGCCCACCAGTGGGGATGTTATGGTATCCCTTGTTCTCAGTTTATGCAAAAATGTATCTTCACTTTGGAAAGTCATCAGACTCAGAACTTCTCACGATCATCTGTCAAAAGATTAATCTTTCTATCCTGAGCTCTGTTAACCACAGTATACCTGGCTACAAGCAGTTATAAAATAGCACAGCTTTACAAACCTGGACCAGCAGGATCCACTTCCCTGAGAGTATCTGCCATGAGGAGCTTGGGATGGAAGAGAAATGGCCATAAACTGTAGTTGGGAGTAAATGTGTGCAGGGAGATAAAGTGTGGATATAAGAAAAATCATAGAGATTGTAAACTAAATCTTAGTTGTCCCTAACCAATGTAAAAAGGCTCTGCATGGGCTGAAGGTTTCCTCTGAGAGAGCATGAACTAGCTGAGATAGTTTATAGCTTTATAACTTTGGCTGTGGTGCAGAGCACTCCAAGTCCTGGATAAGGCCAGAAAAGGGCCATAGGGGAGAACAGAGCATTACCAGTATTAAATAAGATCCTCCTCCTTGGCTTGAGGGCTTTCACCATGGCTTTTTTATCTATTTTCCTTATCACTAAAACATTGGTTTCTACATCTCCTATCCTTCTCTTCTACTGGTTTTCTTGCACAATCCCTATGCCCTATCCCAAATATCTCTTTAATCTAGCACAGATACAGCTCCACCTAATTTTTAAGTTCCTACTCTTGTACAATATGTACAGATTATGTCAAATTCTACATTCTGAGCAAGATGTACAAATGTATTAAATGAAACAATAACTCAAAACTTGTAACTAGGGAACAAGTTGACAAAATCCCTGAAGAAGGGAACAAAAGTTTCAAGGCTGTTTGTATCTGCTACAGAAAACCCAGTGTTGAAATCTGACTCTAAAGGCCTGTCATGAGATATTCCACTAGGAATAAGGGTTATGAAGGTTAAATAAAGAACAATATGATAATTACACACTCCCCACAAAACTCTACCCTTTTCACCAAAGAGCAGTGCACTAGATGTTAATGCTGATCCATAGATGAAAACAGACAACAAACACAGCCACAAATACAGCCAACATACCCTAAAGAAAAGTCAAGGAACTCCACAAAAGCCTTACAGAGGAAGGACTGATGACTTTCAAGGGGTGCCACTAAAGGACAGGGTTTGGACATACATGGATTTGCAGGTAATACACTAAGACCAGCTTTCAAAGCATGATGAGTTTTGTCCACCCACCAGCTGCTGTACCACCTAGCAGTTGTTAGTCCAACAGCCATGGCATCACTCGGGTTGTTCCTGCAGTTTGTAATTCAAGATCAGTGGCTTGGCCACCATTACTATAGTGCTTGGATTTCCATCTTCCTGAAAAGAAAGTTGAATCTCCAAAGTATATAAATGTCTCAGTCTTTTAGGGTTTGGGGAATTTGGTCAAATCTTTTAGAAGAAAATAATAATAATAATTATTAATAATAATAACAATAACAATAATAATTCTTGTTATCTGCAGTTGGGGTATAAATGCTACTTCAAGTGACTGAACAACTCATCCTTGCACTTTGTGTGAAGTCCACGGAAAATCCATTGTGAGAATAAGCTACAATCCTGACTGGAACATGCATTAGGGCCTCTCAAGTGCTGGACTGAGAAAATATTGATCACAGGGAAAGCTGCTCCTGCATTGAAATGTACTCAGTTCTGGGAAAAAAACCTAACAGTGAACTGGCTTGTTCAGCTTTGGGTGCTGCAGAGAGGAATGGCTGTGAAGTGAAGGGTTTGGGCTGCACAAATGAATTTTACATACAGCTATTTGGGAATTCTAAAATGACTCCAGTTTGTTCGCAAGGCTTGGTTTATATTCCTGCTTACAATTTATCTTCTGTTTCTGATTCCTTACAACATCTGTGTCCTTTTTCCAGACCCCCCTGCATGGCTTTATTCACTAAAGCTTTCAGAGCTTTGTTTTCATTCTAACGTTTTTGCCCTCTAAGTTGTTTTTATTATGATGTACCACACTGAGTGTTCTAACAGCCTGCAAGGGATATTTTCTAAGAAGAATAAATTATGGGCATTAATAGAACAAAGCACAGAGCTTTCAAACATTTGGATTCAACGTGGAAGGATTCTCTTTCATATGAGAATCATGTTGAGGATTTATTTCTGGGGGAGCTTTTTCTGCAAGTAAGATCTAACGAAGCAGTATTTTACTGAAGGCTTGTTTTTTCTTTGCACACTCTGTCATGGTTATTGCACAGCTCTTCTGCTGTTTCTTATTTCACTGCAAGGTACTTATGTGCATATGAAAGGTACACTGTGCAGGGTTTGCTTTCAAGTTTTCTGTTAAGTGGGGGGAGGGAGGGTATGGGGGTTTTGTTTGAGCTTCTTTTGTGGAGAGGAATTAAGGTGAGGATGCGGAAACCAGGGGCAAAGTACTTCTTTAAAATAAATCCAGATCTCCCCTCTCTAAACACATGCCAACCAAACACACAAATTACAGCAAATTGGTTGTCTGTGTTCACAACTGAGCTCATGCTAAAAAACAAGAACAGTACAAGCACGAGTTAGAACATTTATTTGGACCTCCTTGAAAAGTCTTCCTTTCAGTAGGCTCAATTCTGCAACATAAGCAATTTAGCTCTCATGAGTAGTCCCATTGACTAAAAGCAGGGCCTGGATTTAAAGTCACCTAAACCAACAGAAGAGTTTTGAATGCAACATTTTCCCATAGGTCACTTCCCATTATACCCTTTTACCACCTGGACTCCATCTCCTTAAATCTGTTTTATTGGTCCCATACGTCTTTATTCAATGAAGTGCTCAAGCTTTGATGGAATGGAAGGGACGTAAGCGAGCACCAAACAGCTTTCCTGAACCAGTGCTGCAGCCGTGCTCCCAATTAATGCCTTCTTTCATACAGCTGGGTCCCCTCACTACATGCAGGGAACAGCCTCCCACTTGTAGTGCCCAAACATGCTGCCTTTCTCTTCCAAACCTGCTCATAAAATCCACTGTGTCACAGCTGCCTCCAGCTCACAGCTTCATGCTGTTGTCCTTTACAAGATGGAATTGCCTTTTGCTGAGTGCTGGACACCACATGCTTAAACTGTCATGGGGTTTGGTCCCCACTAGTTCCCAAGAGCAGGGTCTAACCCACAGCCCAGCAAGTCTGGAGGCTGGCAGCCCCCAGCTGGTACCACTGCACCCTCCTTGTATCATCTATGGCTTCCACTTGGCTCCCACAGGATTTAATTTAGGTTCCCAAAAGGCACAAAATACTTCTCCCCTCTCTGCTTTTGGTTGGATTTGGTTTCTGGATATTTAGCAAGGTGACTCATCAGATCAAGGTGAGCCTCTGTGCTGATCCCCAGAAGTGGACTGGGTGGAGGAAAGGACCACTAATTGTAGAATTCACACCCAAGTAAGGGAAGACACAGAGACAGGTCCATATATCTTTCCTGCTACATATATCCATGCACATTCTCCTTTCTGTCAGCTTTTTACAATACAAAAAGAAAATATTTAGTACAGATTTCCTGAAAACTCCAGCACTTTTTGCACCTTGACAGATTTTTAGCAGCACTTAAACATATTTCAAAGCTGGTATGGTAGCTCTACATGTACTTCTAAGGTAAAGATGCAAACAGTTTTATTACATCATATTCCAGATCAAAAAGTGGGAAGTAAGAACTGCAAACTTTGCCATGTTTGACTTGAACTCAAGTGAAAACATCTGAAGGCTTTTGTGGCTGTTTGAACTTCTCAGTGACAGGAATCAAGGTAAAAGCAACTTGATTGTTTCTTTTTATCACTTTCCAGCCTTGGTACAAAAACAGGAATCTGTTAATTACTTCGGACACCAATGGGATTGGGTTGGCAGCAGTGAGGAGCTCTGAGCTTTTTCCTTGTAACTGCTGCGATGAAAAACTCCTGTGTGTTTCCTTCCCCACCACATGTCTCACAAAGAGATTTACGGCTGAGTTTTAACCACACATCAATGAGCCAATGTGTCAAGATTTACAGCAGCAAATTTGGAGACTTATCTGCATCTGAATTTTCCTGCTGATAGACTATAATTTATAAGTGTTTGCATATTTAATTAGCTGTATGATGAGATGAAATATTACAGAACAGCAGCTTAAATGAAGGAGGCAAGTCAATGGCACCGTATCCCTTCCCATCCCTGCAAAGAGTAAGCAGGACCTGAGGAATGAGATCAGATTTCTTAGCTGCGCTATGCTGCTCACAAGCAGCAGCAAATAAGTGTATAGGAATACCAAGAAATGGATGTTTATTTGCATGTCCGGAGGTTTTGCTTTAGTTTCTTGCAGGCTATCTTACCATCAATGCTTCAATGCTACTTCTGTCAATTTGTTTTCAACTGGACTCCAAAACATCCCAGTAGAGACAAGGACCTAGCCATTTTTTCAGGATTATTTGAAGGGGTTTTTTTTGTTTTTTTTTGTTTTTTTTTTGTTGTTGTTTTTGTGGGTTTTTTTGTTTGTTTGTTTGTTTGTTTGGTGTTTTTTTTGTTTGTTTTTTTTTTTTTTTTTCAGTTTACATGCATAGAGCAGGAGTCTGTGAGACTGGAACAGACAGAGAGAATGGACTTGTGAGTGGATGCCAAGGAAGAGGCCTTGGGCAAGTGAGAGCTGAACACCTACACTTTCTTTACATGCTGTCTCTTAGAGCAGTATTTTTTGACTGCTCTCAGCCACTTCCATGACATGCATGCCAGGGAATGGCACAGCACAGCAGAGTTCCTGTAGACAATCTAAGCAATACAATTTCCTGTTACAGAGATGCACTTTTTTCTCAGGCCTTTTCTTAGCCAACAAAAGCTGAAATCCAGCTAAGGTGGTGTCAGCCACTCCCTCTTGTTTTCTGGCTTGTGCCTAGAGCATAATCTTTGTCCACATTTCAAATATGAAACTTGCCAAGTTGTGTTCAGCAGAGTGTCTTGTTTCCTTTTGGAGTTTGCTGTTATGGATCACAGTATTGAAATAAGCATATGTCAGACTGCATTAATGAAGAGCTGTTGAGCTGACTTAAAAAACTCCAGAAAGCTCTTAATGACAGCCTAATTTCAGGTTAGATTTCTTTGGTTTATCTCTGAGTTCAGTAACTCAATCCCTCCAGGTCCATTATTTTCAGAACCACTGCTCAGTCTTATCACCCCCTTTGGCTCAAAAAATGAAATCACCTCCAGGCTCAGCCTGCTGTGCCTCTTGAAATCATCCCACCCATGAATCCATTACCTCAGAGAGAGGCATTTCATAGAACAAGCCTAGGGAAGCCTGACCCAAATTAACAGGTGACAGCACCTGTCCTTCTTCCATTTTCTCTTCTCACTTCACTGATGGTAATTTCCACATAAGTTTTAGCATATAAATGTCATGCTGCAAAAAACACATTTTACCTTTTACAAGGCAGCACCTTCAGAAAACATGTAATCACTACTGAAGTAGAATTTTGCTGTTTGAACTGCCAGTCTTCACACACCGTCCAGGGGACCAATATGAATTTCAAAGGTAAAACTAAGCACAGATTTACTTTAAAAGACACCTTTTCAAGGTGCCTTCCTCCATTTTAAAGACTTCACAGAGCAGAATACCACCTTGTTTCCTTTTCAAACTACCTGCAAGACACTCGCAAATTCTTGAAGCACAACAAAAGCCAATTTAGGTATAAATGCAACACATGCATAGCAGAAATAAAACATGTAATCCATTTTTAAAACTAATTATTGAACCAAGTACTCTCCAGCAGAGTTTCAACCCTCTATTAATTCACCTCATTCTATACCAATAGGAAAAAAACAGCAGGATCAATGTGGAACTGTGCAAATAAATAAGAGCAATAATATAACTTCCAGAGGGTTCCAAGAGTGTTGCCTCTCTCTTGCAAAGCAGCAGTCTACTCTCTCTGATCCTTTATGCTTTTGCCATTCATCTAAGGTTGGACGTCAGATGAAATTGTTAAATCAGAGCTGGGGAGTTTGCCAGGCTTCCAAACCCAGGCGGTGAAAGGCCCCCTCTGTCCATTGCAGTTTCATGGGAACTGCAGACAGCAGATCTGAGACAGCCTTTCAGGTCTGTCTTTATCAGTCAAATCTCCTCTTGTGCTCTGGAGGGACTCCCTGGAGAGTCTTCAGCCTCCTGGCTGTGCTGGTGTGTGGGGGGGGCTCAGCCATATGCACCCCCAGCCAGCCAGACCCCCAGGCTGCCAAACTTTCCCTTCACACAGCCAGTTGGCTCTCAAGCAGCACTGGCCTCCCTCTGCTTGCAGAAATTCTTGTTCTTGTGTAAGTTTTGATGTATGGAAACATAAGATACCTGTCAGGAGAAGAAATTAAGTCTCTTTCAGTTTTATTACATTCCTTCCATTTTATAGGTAGGTTGTTCCTTTCTTGTTTGCTTTACAAAAGACATTATAATAATAATCAACCAGTGGAAGCAGTTTGCTTTTTATTCCTTTGGATGAACTGCCTTAGACAGACTGTGTCTGAAGTAGAAAACATTAGGACTTTATTTACTAATATGCCACAGTCTCAGGGAGAGGGGGGGGATAATCCCTCAAAAAGGGCTGTTTGTTATAAAACCCACCACAAGTAATCAATATACCCCAAAAGAGCAAAGGCAGTGATGGAGCAAACCCTTAATGTGAACCAGACTGAATAACACGGAACAATCAGCTTGATGGGTGAAGTAGTGATTTGGCAAATGTTCTGACATTCCTTGCCATGGGATTTCCGGACAGTCATGGTGAAAGTAAGTAAACATGCTTCATCAGAAATAACATTAGCAACAGGCCCAACAGTAACACACAGCTGGGCTGCTCATTCAGAGCAGGGATTCCTTCCTTTACCTGATAGTAAATCTTACCCTCCATATGGTGCCACAAAGCAACTTGGATATGAACTTTGCATCAAAAATGCACTTCCATTGCAATACTTCTGAGCTGGAGGTGCAACAATGTGATGGCTAAGTTCACACTTCATGGCAAAACCAAGGGGTTCCCTGAAGGAATACACATCCATTATGACTGGAGAAACAATCCAGGAGCTGGCACTTGCAGGTTCCCCAACTCATGCTCTTTCCATTGCACAAAGAAATTCTGTATTTCAGTTACAGGATTACCTAGGGCTTTCTGGGGAATTTTGAGCCAAATCAATTTCCTCATCTGGAAAAAAAAATTAGGAGAGTTAAAACATGTAAAGAGTTTTAAACAATGAAAATGCTAATTGTTATTCTCTATGTAGCAACTGAACCTTGATTTGTTTGTATTTCATTGAAGGAGCCACTTCCATCCCTGGGGAGTGTGAACTGTGCAAAATGGAGAGAAGAAGAAAAGGGATGTTTCATTTTGTCAAGAGAGGGATTCAGTCTCCCTCCAGGAAAAGGAATATAATACATAAAATCACTTTATAAATCTTCAGCTCAAGAGCCACTAATCCAGGGCTCCCAATGTCTGCAAACTCAGATGATCTCCCAATGCCCAGCCCTTCTTTCTGATTAGCTGCAAAAAGATATGAGCTTTTCTGGTGACACCAAACTTGGGGGGAATCTGAGACAATCCCCTAGACCAGAAATCAACAGCAACAATTGTATACAAAGGTTGGGATTTTTGGACAAAGCATCAGGGCCCATGGGGAACATTCCTGCATTAAAGTCAGTGTTTGATTCCAAAATTTGACATCTCCAAGATGCTCAGAGACATTTCAAGAAAACAAGACCATCACTCAAAGTGTGACAGGAGCTTCTAACTGTTACAACATCATCTCCAACAGGCATTAACACTGAGCTTTAAACATTGAGTGCTGGAGTTTGATGCAGCTCCAGGAAAGTGCTTTGCTAAGCTTCGGAGAGGATGTGCTAAATTTGGAATGTTGTCCAAAGAGAAAACCAATTATATTCACCAGAAGTCCATCTAATGTTTTTCAGTGACCTTAAAGCAGGCAGATGTAACAAGGGATGGCAAATAGCCACTGACCTGAATTGTATTTCATCCTAGCTCCAAGGTTGCTTGTCAAATACAAATAGTGAGCAGTACTGAGAAGCCACATAGTGTTCAATACACAGCATAAGGCTGAAGGGAGCCTGAAGTATAGCTAAGGGACAACCTATTGACTGATGCAGAAGGAGCTCCCAGCTGGTTTTGTGCTTCTCTCCTACTGAGAACTTGATCAAGAAAGCAAGCAATTCTGTGTTGCAGAAGACACAAAATTTGGCCAACAATTCTCTTGCACTTAGTATATTCATATCTCTGCAACAAGCATCTTCAGCATGCTCTTAGGGCATCAGAATTATCACATAAATGCAAAATTTATCACCCAAAATGTACTCCAAATCACTCAAACTAGGACAGATTCCCACTGCCACTCAGTCTGTCCCTTGGTGAGACACTGATTCATGTCTATTGCTCTGGCTCATGTGTGTTCTGTTTATCCAGGTGCTTTCTGCACAGGTCCTGGTGTTGTAGATCCTTGTTTCAAAAAACATCAACCATCACCACAAGCCAGATGTTCTTATAGCACCCTTGCTCTATCTGCTTCCCCACACCGACACCACACTGTAAACCACAGCAGGGAGCCATGCCAGCTCATTTTCATTTGCAATGCTAGATGCTGCTAAGAAGAAAGGGGCACAGAGCACCCCACTGCTGTTTACACACTGCAGGGCTGCAGGTCCAGCTGAATCTTCCAGGGGCAGCCAGTGATACCAACAGGAACACAGTGGCTCACCACAGTCACTGCATACAATCTCCTGACTTCTTTATTATGGAACACCATTCAAAGCTTTACTCTGGATAAGATGACCAAGAAATGTCCTTGCAGTGTCCAAGCAGTTTCCAAAATATTTTGACAACACTCCTTTGAGGTAAAGACAGCACTACCGCGATTTGCAAATGAGATACAGGGACATTAACAAACTATTTCCACTTATTTTAAGTGCTTGCCTTAAGACTTCAAGAATCCCAGCTTCAAGAATTCAGAGTATCATATAGCACTACTACCACAGCCTGTAACAGGCACAACAAGAGACTGGCTGTACTGGATGTGTGCAGCACAGACCCATGTTATGTGCCGATGAAGCCATCAAGACTCAGCAGTTCTCGTAATCAGAGCTGTGCATTTCAAATAGAGTGCTGAACAGAGACTTGAAAAATAACCTGTTCTGAAAATTATAGCTGAAATTACCTGGCACTATCTAATACTAATTCTGTCTATGGAGACAGAGAAACAGAATTCAGTCTCCAGAGCAAGACAGAACCAATCTGAGCATGACCTGATTTCTCCTGCAGCCTCATTCCCTACTCAAGACATTGCTCTTGAGATCACCTCATCACACAATGCCAATGAGTGGTGTAAGGTCTTATGTTCACTCTAATGGACCTTATTCATATTCTCCAAAGAGAGTACTTTGTGGTTTGTTTCTTTATTATTTTAAAAGACTGAATTCAAAGAGCAATTCCTGGTGTATTGACAATGTGCTGCCTCTCATGGTTCAAAGCAGCATTAGTACACATCAGGTTTGCATGAGGTAAGAGACTGGCAACTACAGCTGTTGTAGATTGCCATCCCTTTGGTAACGGATACCTACAGAGAAATAAAACATGTATTTTAAGCAAACTGATGTGAAACCTGTTGCCCAAGAGCACTGAGACTCCTGAAGCCCTGGTTACAACCCAGTGGATTGTGGCTCTAAATTATTTTGTCTAGTCATCTTTGACAATTGTCCCTTGATGCCCAGATTTTCTTCCTTGTCGCTGTTGCCCCTCAGATCTTCCTTTTGACTTTATGCTTGGTCACTGGCTCTTTTTTCCAGTTCTTGATCCATTGGCTTAGCTCCCCCACTCCCTGGGCTACCTTAAGATTTTATTTCACATTTGATTCACCTTCAAGGTCAGTCTAAACCACCAGACTTCACTCTGGAATGGCTGAGCCCAGAGTGCCCATTCCTTTCTGCTGCCTCTGCCCTGGGGATTATGTGAACTGCTTCAGCCGTGTATCAAAGTGGTAAGTCTCACAGAAATTCACAGGGCTTTGATTTTGCCATGCTGGAGTCTCTTCTGGAAATCGGGCAAGGACTTCTAAATCATGTGAATGGTTTGGCCAGTTCTACCTTTCACTGAAAAATGTGAGTCTTTCATTATTTCAGGCAGATGTTGGTGGATGATTCAGGGAGCAGATACATAGTTGCCAGCCACTGGGTTGAAGAAACCCCAAAGAGAGTCGAAGAGATGATAAAGCTGAGCAAAACTGAGAGTTAATCCAAAGCTTGTAACTTGCACTCAGCACCCCTGGGAACACACAACACCACACTGAGCTGTGGATTCCAAAATATTAAGAAACAAGCTAGCGTGTAAGAAAAATAAGGATCTCCTGTTGAATTAAGGAGTTAGGTCATTAATGCTTGTTCGTATTACATTACTCACACTTGAGAGACAAATAACTATCTGTTGCCTCACTAACCCGCATATTTATTTGAACAAATATTTCCCAAGAAGTAGGAAGAGAGAATCATTTCAACGGAAAAGTTCTGTATTATGGTCTTATCATAACAAACCACTTCACAGTATGCTGATGTGTATCGTATACAAGCATCCATTGTAAAAAGCTATTAAGTGTATCTCCTTTTACAGTGCTGACATGTTCATTCCTTCACAGAGGTCAGTAGCTCACAAGGGGCCTCTCATTTCCCTATGCCTTACTAAGATTTTGCTGCATTTCAGAATCAAACCTTGGTATTGGCATTATTAATTCAGATCGACATGGTCAGTGCCCCATAAAGTCAATTTCTACAGAAATCCTGCAATCATTCAGCTCAAATTTTACACATAAAAATTCTACAGTCTCTGAATGGAAAGGACATAGTGCATGACTAGCTCAAATTCACATGCTTATGATTTTTAACAGAAGACTAACCTTCTAAAAGGGAAAAACCCCCACTCCTAAACAAAACTACTTCTTTTCCTCTAGGCCGAAAATGCTGCTCAGCCGCCTGCCCACAGGCCAACCTGTAAACACGGTGCTGGATGTGAACAGCGTGTGAAGGTGAATTGCTGCCTATATTTTGATCAAACAAGCCTGCGATTGCTGCTGGAGCACCATTATAGCCCTCAGCCAGAAAGCAGAGATGTGCCAGGCAGCAGTGCTGCTCCTCCTCCCCATTGCACTCTGCTACCCCAGAGCTGTGCCAAGGGCAGAACACTATCCACCTGGGCCATATCAATCACCAGAAAAGTCAAAACCTCTGAAGAAGTAAAGCAAGGTTTGGGTGTAGACAGAGGCCAATGACCAGAGTGCCCTCATCTGCACACATGCTTATGGTTTTAACTGTCTCTGTAATTGTCTCAAGTGCATGAAAGACTATTTGGTGGCATGTACTGCTGTCCGATGTATAAAAGTACTTCCATCTTCTGGTTCTGCTCTTCAACCCAATGAGGTTTGAAACTTTGATACCCTGAACAGCTCGTGTCTGAGGCTGTAGAAATGTAAAAAGTAGTAAAGGAAAAGAAAATGAAGTGCAGGAAAAGGGGAGACACAAGAGCAGCAGGACTAAGCCAGGGAAAGAGGAGCCTGAGAGCTGATGGGGTGTGAGGTGGCCCTTGTCTGTGAAGCATAGTCAGCTCATGAGTGATACACAGCAGTTCACCTTCCAGTCTGTCCTGCTTCCTCTGCCTGGCAAGGTGCTGGTACAGCCTGTGCAGCCACATGAGATATTCAGAATAGCAGACATGGTCAGTGAACAGATCAGTCACAATGCAGAAGGTGTGCAGGAAAAAAAGTCTTGGCAGTTATGACTGCAGCTCAGGTGAGCTCAAAGTGTTTCTTGTCTACTTAAAGGGCAGAGAAGTAATTTGCATGCAAACAGAGGACCTGAGCAGTAATTTGAAGGAAGAAAAAGATGCTGTCTTTACAGAGAAGAACTCTGCAAATGCAAAAAGAAATTTAAAAAATTCTGAATTATTCCAGGATCCAAAAAACTGGGATAGTCATGTCCCTCAATGAATGTCAAAATCTCAAGAATATTAAGTATTAGACATGGAACAGCTCACCACCTGGAGCTTCCTTTAGCAGTGATAGCATTATGGATGCCTTTTACTAATTCACCTTTACTTGGTTTGAGTTACCAAAAAACACTCTTAAGATCTACAACTTTCCTCTTTTTCTGTAGCAAACTGGTAACTGTCAGGAGTTGCTTCAGAAGCTCAGCATACCAAGCAGGATCATCCCAGCCTGAAAATCTGCCCAGACTGAATCCTCCCACCATTCTCAGGTGAAACCTCCATCATTTAAATACAAAAAAGGTAGATGAATGAGAAAAACTAGCACTCCAATTGAGGAAGCTGGAAGAGGCTCTCAATGGCCTTATAATACCTGCTTCAAATGGTGACATATTGCCCAAAATTGTCTCAGACTCTAGGGAAAGGTACAAGTCATTGCTTCAACTCAAAACTACAACCAGAAATACATATTGATAAAAGTACAGCTCAAAGGCTAATCTCTGACTGTGCTCCTGCGCAGCACAAGTACAATTTATATAGTCATTATAGAACAAGTAAATCACACTCAAAGTATATTTGATTTTGGTAAAACAACTGTAAACCATACATTTAGAAATTTCCTCTATTCCTGATAACAGAATTCAATAAAGAAAAATCAAAAGCAAAACTCCAAACTGCTAGTTGCAGTTAGATGACAGGTATTCAGTCACGATTCAGTGCTTGACTGGAGAAGAAATGGAGCTTTTACTAGGGTCTCGATTAAGGAATATAGCACTCAAGGACAAAGGTCACAAATTAAGCAGCTGTTGTATGTTATATACATTACAACTGTCTTGTTTTCATTATATAAATGCATTTGTCTCCAATTAAATTGTTGAACTTTTGTTGAAAAGAGAGTACTGTTTTCAGCTGCCCTCTCCATGCAATTTTACTCTGAGGTTTTCGGATCTCTTCATCATAGCAGTGGTCAACAACCAATTCCTTGAAGTGCATTATCAGTTCTCCTACAGCGTAATTGCATTTCTCTTCTATGAAGAGATGTACAAAAAGGGTTTGTTTTCTCTCCTTCTCTCTGTGTCTTGCCTTAGTTTGTAAGTGCTGAGTGCTTTATTGAGCACCTGGAACATTTTCAGTGCTATATAAACAAATGTCTCTTTGTAAAAATCTGACTCTCAAAATAAAAGCAACAGACAGTGTTCAGTATTTTGAAATTAGTCAAGTACTCCGTAACAAACATAGGAATTCCAACATTTTAAAATAACATTTGAGATGCAGAAAGATTTTTTTATACATATTGCTCCAAATAGAACAAAGATGCTTGCATAAGACTCTGGAACTGCAAATTGCCCATAAGGGAAAAGGAACATCTCTGTGTGGTTCTCAGAGAGAAGAAATAAGCTGCAGCAGCCTGCTGGCCACAGAAATGGGAACAGACCATGAGAAACCATGACACAAGCCTCAAACTCCAAGAATGCTTCTAAGCAGCTTAAACCCTCTGCTTTAGTGGATATTATTCCATGATTTGTCTTTCTTGAGGCTCGGACATCACTCTGGTATCTAGTACACCTATAAACCAGAAGGAGACTTGAAGGTAAAGAAACAGTAGAGGAAAACAAGTGAAGACAGCAGCAGCTCCATAATACCTAAAAGCAGCAGAGATGACCTTAGGAAGGTGAGTGACAGAGCTGATGTGAGACCTTTAATCTGAGTTTCTCTTCACTGAGGTGACAGACCATCACAGTTCCTTCTCTCCTCTTTATCTCTAGTTTTTCACTGTACAGAAAACTAGGAATTAAGTGACTAAAACTAGCAAAACAATAATGCTTTGTCAATAACTTCCATGACTGCCATATCAACATAAAAAGTTGGACTCAAACAGCTCCAAAACTCCTCAGAAACCTTAGGCCCACATATGCTTCAATTCAACTCCTGTATGGGAGATGAGCTATGAAAAGATCAAAGACTTTTTTATAGTGCCAAAGTTTAAGGCATTAAAAAACTGGAAACATTTAGCAAAATAAATGGCTAGAAGCTCAGCAGAGCCAGTAGTGTATGCTTAAACAGGTCCGTGACTGCTTCCACACATGCTGTAGCTGAGTGCTGAAGGAAAATTGTGGCCTCTTTCCACACTTTCGTGGTGTCCCATTGGGTCCCACGCTGAAGCCACACCCCAGCAGACACCCAGGGCCTGGCATGAGGGTTCCACCTTCCATAACAAACAGAGGGTTACTGATGTGAATGCAAATAGCTTTTAAATCGTGAGCCAGTCTCTGTTATCCCTCCTTTTCCTGCAAATGTGAGGAATGGATAACTTCCAGAAGAGGCTTCTTTTGCCCTGGAAGTATGGTTTTGAAAAAGGGAAGAACCAATCAGGCCTTGAAATGTGCTCTTATTTGTAATGTGCTTTCAAACTTTCCTTCTTTTTAGGGAGTATTTTAATTTAGCTGTTACTTATACTTTACAGTATGATTTATTTCTAAAATACAGGAACATTTAGAAAATTAAAAGTACATGTTCAGAATGAAATGCTTCATATTGACAGCCTTGTGAAATTGAATTCTGTGATAAAAGTAAAATAAAACAAACTAGAATAACAATAGTAAATTTTAAAAGAATAAAAATAATTAATAAAACTCTATTTGACTATAAATGACCTTTGGAATAATTTTTGAAGAGAGGTTTCTTTTGTCCTTTATTGTTGAGACCATTTTTTTTAAACAGCAAAGAAAAAATAACTGCCAGTCATGTAAGCTCATCTCACTCCAGCCTTCCAAAATTTCCAAAATGAATCTGATTCAAAACAATCACTCAACAAACTCACAACAAAACTAAGACTCCCAAAGAGGCACAGATGTGAAAACTTGAATTCTCGCTATTGTATTGTTTTCTCAGAGCAAAGTCACAAGGAGCAGCAGAGCCAAATGAATTGGCTGCTGCTGCCAATGAGGGTTTTGTTCCCGTTCACGCCTCCCTCCCTCTTCCCACTCCACCCTTGGCTCCACAAGCCGGGCATCAGCCTTGCTGCCTCCTCTGTCTCTGCGTGAAAGTTTCAGATCCCTAACACTGCAAGAATTACCTACATTTTATTCACAGGTTAGAGAGTTGTATTGGGCCACAGAAAAGAAAGCCCAGTGAGCAAAAAATCCCACATGGGACTGTGGGGTCAGGAGCTGCAGGGAGAAAAACAGCTCCTTGCTCAGCAGGGACAAGCTGTCAGATCAGCCCAAAGCATGCCCACACAGACTCACTTTCACTCAGAAATTAAGAATATCCAGCTAAATATGCTTTCAGTTGTTCTGCCACTTTATGATGGTTACCACATTCTAAGCACTATACTAGCTGAAGTATTTTTCAATAAAACACAAAGTCTTTCAAATTAAATCCTGACTCATCTACAAAGATTACTAACATTGCAGATTTATCAGGACAAAAATAATAATAAAAGAAAAACTTGGAATGGTGTTTAGAAAAACTATATTTATGGACTGTGATAATGACTGTTATGACTATGGACTAATGCAGATTTTAAATATTAGCTACCATTACTTAATTCTTATGCATATGCTCATATAATTGCCACTTAACATTATAAAATCAGGAAGAAAACATATATTTAAAAATATATATTTTAATGCAATATAAAAATTGACACACAAAAGTAATTAAATCTCATCTAAAACATTTCTACTTACCTTGTATATTTTAAGAGCCCCTTTGTAATACTGACGCTCCATTAAAAACTGGGTTCTTAAGTTTCTGTGAATGAAGGTAGAAAAGGAACTAAAAATAATGACTAAAAATTTCTCATATTAGAATTGACAAAATTATCATATTTCTATGAATATGAAATTAACTAAAACTAAACAGCATTTATATCCCCAAAAGCTAAACAGTGTAAGATGCCTTGTTATCATTGATACGTGTCCTAATGCTAGCTGGAGTGCTTTAGGGGACAGCACAGTTTATGATATAAAGACATTAAGAGATCACCCAAGAACTCAGTGAAGTTGCACTCTGCTGTCCCTCCCTCCACCAGCACCAGGACAGATTGACAGGGCCTGGTAGTGACTGACCAAAACTGAAACACGGGCTTACCTGGACACCTAAAGAGAGAAGCCATATCCTCATTAGATACTTGAGCATGCCTACAAATCTGAGAGATCCAGTAGTTAATTTGTGGACATTTTATTCTATAATGTTACTGAGAAATAAAGAAAAATCCCCAAGATAAATTAAAAGTCTGCATTAAAAACACATATAGGGATTTTAATATTGCATATTTCCCCTATACTTATGAGTATTGTAATGCTTATATGGAACAAAATCAAGGAATTCATGTTAAAAACTGAGATATCAAAATAAATTCTCCAGACTTTGACTGTTTTGCACATTTTCAACAACATACTAATTTCTACTTGATATGTGTAATGCACATTCTTCCAGTATTGGGATAATACTCCACTTAAATAAGACGTTTTTCCTAGTGTTTTAAGTTAAGTGCACCATCATCATCATGGCTCGGCTTCGTAAATGAAGACTTGGGATGGGCTCTCCCCACATGCGTGTGTCCTTCGAGCCTGCACAGTGGATTTTTTAGGTGAGGCACAGCGTGTGCAGAACCGGCCCCACCCTTTAACTCCTAAAGTTCATCTGCCACGGCCGAGCGAGCTTGGATGGTGACAGTGAAGTCCTCGGGACTAGAACCTACAGCCCCCGGTATTCCCGGGAGGTCTCCCATCCAGGTACTAACCGAAACTGACCCTGCTTAGAGATCTGACAGGATCGGGTGTCAGGGTGGCATTTAACTGCCCAATAAAGCAGAAGTTGTAACTAAAAACCAGAACCCAGACCAAAAGCAACTTCATACATTACAGGCAACCAAGGTGGAGAGGAAAAAGAGCTGAATCCATCACCCAAATACCAAATTTTATCTTGAATCGATGTCAAGGTTACAAACTTGGAAATAATCATCAGTTTTTCAGCAGATGAAAAGCCCAGGCTCAACAGCAATTGGTGAGATCTTTGGCAGGCAAAGACCTCCAGTGAGTCACCACAGCAACTTCACCGACAAAAAGGGAAGATCAAAGAAACCACCCTGCACTGTGGCAGGGTGAAGCATGCCATAAACATCCCCTCCAGACGTTTCCCAATCTGCTGCTGAAAAGCCTACAAGAAATGAGTTTTCACATCATCATTAGGTGCCTGTTGGAATGTTTTTAATCTTAACATTTAACATTTTTTCTTGTGAATAAAGCTAATCCTTCCCTTCCCACAGGAAATATCAAGAACAACTGATAAACATTTTTTGTTGTAGCAATATTTTAGGTATGAGAAGTGCAAGTTCCTTCGTCAGACTTTTTTATTCTAGACCAGGAATACTCAGTTCCCTTTATTTATTTTCTTATATGCAATGTTATCTCCTGTTTTCATTTGCCCACCTGTTTCTTAAAATGTGTTGCTCCAAATCACTAGCCCTTGATAGAACAATTTTCACACCTTACATAAAAAATTCTTGTTCATCCTTAAATAAGTGCCCCTTTTGCAATAGTATCAAATTGCTCACTTCTGTGCAACCAGATGCTTTTTTTCTCACTACACCTTATAAGATGGGAGGAATGGTTTGCTTTCATGCGCTTCATTTTCCCCGGAGTTCAGTGTTTCACATTCATTCCTACACAATTTCAGTTTGCTGCTTTTGAATCACCAGTGCAAATCTCTGCTGAATTGTTCTGACTTCTGAGCACATCTATCACTTTGTGAACATTGCATGTTGCACCACCTGCAGACCTCAAACTCTGTATTCCATCAAACATATTAATGGATACTCTGAACCAGGAACATGACAACCTCAGAAACTGCACTGGAAAAAGCTTTTTTAGATTTCCCTCCCCTGCTTCCAATTTTCTGTTGGCAGTATCTTTGCCATATTTCCTTAGCATATATTCAATAGTTTGCTTAAAGTCATACAGCAAAACATACACTGGCAGAATTGCTGTAACAGCTCTGCCTCAGTTCTGTGTCCGTATCACTGAACAGTAAGTATTCCCTTAGCCTAAGAGCACAATTCCATGTCTCCAAACATAGAAACAACACCAGCCTAAATTACCCATGACCTCATTTTTAACACATAAATGCATCTGCCTTTACTCTCCCAAACAATGCCAGCTTTCATTGCTTATTAGCCCAGGTCTCCCACAAACATTCTTGGCACTGTTACATCACTCCCTAGCCAAGGGAAAAACACCTCAAAGTATTTCCATTGAGCTATTACTCTTACTATATTCTCCCAGCCTCTCCCTGTGCCACAGTTCATGATTGCTCACTGCCTCACAAGGGGTGCTAAGCTGAGCTGCACACATGGTTAGTCCGGCCAGAACACACTCAGTACCTCATTCTGCCCATGCTTAGGTGTTCCTCTTGCAGCTTTCGCTCACCTAAGCTGAGAGAGCTTGCAGTGGTTGCTAAAAGGGAGCAAAACCAAGATGGGCTTCCCTGGATGTGGCGCAGCAGCAGATGCGGAGAGGCTGCGATGCTCCCAAGGTCCATCATGCCTGAATCCAGCCCAAACATACCTTAACATGTGTTCCAAGTGCAACGATTAGCACAATATCCATGCAGTATTAAAGGGATATGGTGTTTGAATAATAAAACAAGTATATGCATATTACAAAATATCGGAGCCTATCATTTTTCCATTCTACAGATAACTCATTATTACAAAAACTACAGGATTCAACAGCAGGTATAGAATATAAAAGTATTTATTAACTTTCAAGAAACAGAATATGGCTTAAAAAAATCCTCGAGTCCCTCTTGAACTTTCTCTCCCTGCTCTAAGAAGCAGAATCAGTCACTCATGGAAATTTGGGAAAATTAAAAAAAACAAAAACAAACAAACAAAACCAAATACAAACCAACTTACAGAATACTATGTGAACTCTGGGCAACTGAAGTCAACTAGCGCATGGAAATAAAGCACTGCCTCTACATACATATGAAGAAAGCAGATAAAAAGTGGCAGAGATTATTTTTCTCTATTATTAAAACATCTAAAAAATTAAGTTTTTAAATAAAACATTTCCTAGGTGTAAGTAGTACACTGCATAAAACACAGCTAAAGAAATTTAAATGTATCCATCATTTCATGTCCCAGATCCTAGTTTAATCTACTAATGTAATTCTCCAGTGGATTCAGGAGCTGATCATACATAGAATGTTTCCAAGCAAACTACCCCTCAGCAGAAAGAAATACATGTATTTTAATTTTTAAGCTTTTCATTTTTTTAAATTTTAGCAAAACCACCCTTCAAAAGCATATTCTAATGTCAAGCTTGAATAAAAAAATCTGTCAAAATAATTCACAAACTTTATTGGATTTTTAAAAGCCTGATTACAGGACAAAACATGCATTAAGCATTTTGCTAAAATTCCAAAAACAAATGCAGAACTTCATCATATTCAAAGGCTCAGGTCCATTAATAAATAGCATCAGCTTAAAAGCAGTTTGGGATTTTTCAAGAGTTTTAGTATCTGAAAAATGCAAATGTTATATATACACTCTTCTTTTAAAAGTCTGACAATACTTTGCAATGGTTAAAGCAAGAAACAGCTCAGCTGAAGACTACAGAAAATCCGTCTTCTGAGGAGGTCTACATTTAGTTATACAATACTGCTCTGGAAACAGCCTGTCACCAAAGGACTGGCAATTGGCTTCT
The DNA here is from genome assembly GCF_047495875.1 of Pithys albifrons albifrons. Lineage (NCBI taxonomy): Eukaryota > Metazoa > Chordata > Aves > Passeriformes > Thamnophilidae > Pithys > Pithys albifrons. The sequence goes on along the minus strand of NC_092461.1, from coordinate 41,771,163 downwards.
GCTTAAAACACTCTGCCTCTAACATTCTTCAAAGGATTAAAGCATAATTGATTCTGGCAATACACATGGTCAGCGTGATGTGCAGGGGGTTGCCAGTGGACATGGGGCCCTTATATAAAGGGCCATTTTCTTTGTTTAAAATGGAAAAAAGAGTGGGAGGTGTAGAGAACAGTGAAATACAAAATGAGTCAGAATCACAAACCATATTTTTTGAATCAGATTTCAACAACCACATATGCAAATAGAAGGCTTCAAAGGTGGCAGAGGTTCTGAATTGCTAAGGCAATTCATATATTCATAGTTCCATAAAAAAAGATAGAAGCTATAGTTATATACATCCTTCTAAGCACTCCAAGACTATTGCAAGTTGAACTCCAGAGCAGCCATCAATATCAGTCTGAAAGTGATGGGGAACGGATTGATCGTGCACTGGCTGGACTGTTAGAGAAAGCAAAGGGATCCTTTTCCTTTTCTTTAGTGTCATGTTTATGTTTATGCTTATGCTTATGCTTGTGTTTTTTCTTCTTTTTCTTGTGCTCATGGTGGTGATGGTGGTGGTGGTCACTATGTTTTGAGGAGTTTGATTCTTTACTAAACACGGAGAGTGGAGCTGCTGAGACAGGGTGCATGTTTATTTCTCCTGAAGATTGTTCTTTACCTAAAGGAATGGATATAGTGGGATTAATAAATGTTTAACTTGCATTGTTTCCAAGAGTAAGAAATTCTGAAATATTAGATAAAAGTCTACATTATCATTTACACATGCAAACACAGAATCTGTTATGATACTTGTATTGTTAGCTTTTTGGTTTTTTTCAGAGGAGGCTCGGAATATGCCATTAAAGTTCCCATAGTACCAGCAATTTTTACAGAGGTTGTCCTTCCCTCCTCAACAGAAGGAAAGTATTCCAGACAATTAGGAACTGCAAAGAGCTAAGAAAGTGCAAGTTATACCAGCTTCCTGAAATTAATTTTAAAGCAGAGTAGGAAGGCCACTAAACTCTGAATAATGCAAATATAACTGCTTGTAAAAATTCTGATATAAAGTACAAGACTGGCATACATTAAAGTGCAGTTTTGAGATGTGAATCCTTTTTAGTCAGGAGCTAAAGCTCCCTGCAAGAATATACAAACCTTTGATAGTGAAAAGAAGAATGAAAGCACTTTTTCTAAAAATTGTATCTTACAACCAATTTAGCCTATTTGAAAGATTATACAAAGTTTTTTTCTTAAACAAAACCAAATCCCAATACAGACAATTACACAATCTTTGTCAGTACATATTTAACTATTAATATACTGAGCAAACCAGGTATCTGAACGTGGGGAAAGAAAATATGATATATGACATCTCAATCCAGGAATTACTTTCTCATTCTCTCCTTGGCTCATTTGATATTTTAGTATTTCACACAGACTGGAATAGCTTCAACAGCAGGAATTAAAGAGCACTAATATAGGAATGCTCGGATTTCTTTAGGCAGAAATGGAATCAAATCACTCACATTGCAAGAATGGGCTTTACCAACCATATAAATGTAGAAAAGCACTATCAGAGTTTTGAAGGCAACTACTCCCCTAAGTTTTAAATAAAGTGGATTTTCTTCACAGTTACTTTAAATATTTGGGGTTTCTCCCCACCTCTCCAAGTTTTTGGTGAAAATATCCCCATTATGTAACAAGGAATTATATAATACACTTTGTAATTATCTTTTCCTGTATATTTGAAAACACATTTATTTTCCAGTACACCTTTTTGTTTGGCTGGTTGGTTTTGTAACTCTAAAGGCAAGAATAATCATTCTATGGTAATGATCCTGGAAGTCTAATGAGCTCCCTGTAGTATGACAAACAAGTACTGAGAACAAGTTCTTTCTAGCCTTACCTGAAAGATTAAGGACTGATTCAATCAAGCACAGAAAGTTTCTAGATGGCACCACTATTCTGGGGTTTGTTTGTTTGTTTTTAAATATTTCTGGAAAAAACAAAATCTACATCTGTATGAAGTGTTTCAAAGTCAAACTAGAAACACGAAATATTTTTACAGTGAGGATAATCAATTACTTACTATGGGGCATGATGGAATCTCTATTGCTTCAAGTTTTAAAGAACAAAATTATGTCTTTCTAGAAATATGTTTGGTCTTAACCACAAGACGTGAATATGGTGCAATATAAAATTCTGCTGAGTTTATGAAGGAGGCTAGTCTAGGGCACAATAGTTTCCTATAAACTTAAAATCCCTAATATGCAAATATTTAAAAAGATTTAATTCTTATTTGATCAAAACTATGCAGCAGTAAGCTCACATCATCAAAGCAAAGACTTATGGTTATGTGTCTTATGGCACATCAAAGATACACACCCCAATTCCAACCTCTACTTCCTGACTTCAATGCATAGTTTCTACCATTATTTTACATTGTTATCTGCAGCCATTCTTGACAATGCAGACAGCATGCAAGCTTATGGCATTAGATGGGAGAGGACACAAGATGGCTTCACAGTGTAACTATTTGCAATTATATTTTTTCTTTGAAGGAACTCCTACGTATCCCCATAATCTGAGCTCATTCATCTAAGGAAAAAGGAGCACATCTGACTCAGGCCACTAGACAAGGAAAGGGTGGAGGCTGTACCTCAGAAAACCAAAGCAGGCAGTATTTGACACCATTAAAATATGCTACAGTAGTTAAAGGTGAACTGTGGCAGTGACACAAGCAAAGCTCCAATAACACAGAAATAAGAGTCATGGCAAAAAGCCTGAAGACCACTGGTCAGTGCTCATCCACAGAAAATGTACAAAAGCTTACCCAAAATACAGAGAACATTCTCATATGTTCTCAAGCTACAAGCGCAAGATACATTAAAATATACAAGGCAAACTCAAGTCAACTTAAAAGAAAAGAAAAAACCCACACACATGACACAAACTCTTAAAAACTTCACAGCTGCATTAGTTTCAAATTGTGGAGTTATTTTTACATGGAAACGAAACCTGTAAGTCCAGACACTCCATTTGTAACAACTTCAAACCAAAGCTAAGCCTCTATCCTTTAGAAATTTTAATCCAGCAGAACTGGTATAAGGACTGTGGCTTAAGTCTGCAGGGATGATGTAAGAGTAGTGTAAAGCACTAGTGAAGATGGAGGATGCAACCCAACAGATCCTCCTGACTGTTGCACGATCTGCAATTTGTGCAGATTTCCTGCAGTTTACTGAACTACCAGCTCTGCTAAGGCAAGTCTGTATTATTAACTCATTACTTACTTCAGGTGGGTTATGAACAAAATCAATTAGTTAAAGCAGTTAAACACCACTGACTGGAATAAGCTATGGAGCAAATACAACATTAGCTCAAGCCAACAGGACTGAAGGGGTGGTGATGACCACCTAAAGATGCAGGAGAAATGGGATCCAACTGCAACTCAGGGGCTATTGACACTTAAGGAGACAGACAATATAGGTAATATGGCATAGACGTCAGTAAGAAATGAAAGAATCTCATTACAAAAATCTACTCCTACTGAGCAAGCACTATAAACATAGAATTTGTTCATAGAAGCAACCCTAGATGACTGAGATCTGTTTGGTTTTTTAAATGCAAAAGTAACAGTATCCGAAAAAAAAAAATCTCATAGTGTTAAAGAATGCTTTGAAATCAGGAATCAAATACACTGACCCTGGCTGACGATGCCAAAAGATGGAGAACAAACTACCAGACTCATTTGTGTTAAAATGGACAGAACTATTAAAACTCTATAAAATGTGGTACAGATTTGTATCCATAAAATTCACTGTTAAACTTCAGAACAGTTTTTTTCTTCCTTTTAAATAGTGTCTAGTTAAAGCCCATGCCAGAAACATGCCAAGCATCGTTGAGGAAAGCAAGGCTAAACAGAAATTGCTTTACAGGTCAGTATCATCATCCTTATTACCAATAGGGGTTGCAGGACTGCTGCAAGGAGGCACAGAGCACTCCCTCTTCCTGCAGGGAACCCATTTCTTCCTGGCAGAGGGAGCAGGACTGCAACCTGGGTTTCTCAAATCACAGAAACACACAATAAGTGGAGGGTGAGCCGAGGAGCCTGCTTCTGAAGTGGTTAGTAGCATTCCTTGGAAGAAAATGCACATATGTGTCTATTCAGTTGGATCTCCTCCTGTTTAGGATGAAGAGATTCCAATGTAATTATTGGCTTTGTGGTGTTCCAGCTAGCTGGGTAGGTGTTTAAAATTAGACAGGATTATAATCCCATGGGAGAAAGATCAGAAACTTTATGTACAGTTTGTCACAGGGACCAATACAAATGCTGTGGATGTCATGAGAGAGAATAAAATAGGAAAACATAGATCTCATAGCTTAGTTTTAGAATGAAAGGGATTTAGATCCTGATAAGCTTTAAAGTAACATTTTCTGTCATAAAACAAATTGCTGTCAGATAATTATAACATCCTGTTAAATTATTTAAGGAAGTTTCTTTTCTTTGCAAGACTTATGGGTACATTAACATTGAACTGTGTTGTTGGGTAGAGCTATTTTACTCTTATTTTGTTATTGAACCTTTACAATTTGAGAATATGTAACCTGAGACTTTAACATGCCAACAAGCTTTCTTAAGTTCTTTCCTACTGTCTCTCCTGTGTTTCTGATTTCATGTGAAGAGGGTGGGACACCTCTTACCTACACAGCCTCTGTTTCTTTGCATGAACAATCAAGTGTAAAACAGCTGGTCGATACAGAATCTTTACAAATTGACACTTGTTTGAAATGACCCAATTTGCACTCTGATTTATTCAAACATCAGAGAGGGAGAAACCAAGCTCACAAATCATAGCAAAGGCTGAGGCCTATGGGTCCAGTGTTTTTCCTGAGCACAGGCTGGCGCTCCAGAACTTGACATCAACCAGCTCTGGGAAGAAGGGGCATCAGCACAAGCGCTTAATGTTTCTCCCCCAGAACCCAAAGAAAGCCTACCAGTGACAAAAATAATGCACTCTCTTTGCCTAGCAGTTGAACTGAACCTCTGGCTAGCATTTTCTCTAAAGAGAGAACACTTAAAAACTAGCAAAGATTGTAAGAACTGTTTCAAAATTATGTTTTTCCTTATTTCTTCTTTTCTTTTTAGCGTTACCCTGGAAACACACAAGACACACTGTTTTTTATTTTCTTGCCGTGTTTATGCATCTGTTGAGACATCAAAAAAGCAAAAAGTTACCAAGCATAAATGATTTCAAGTTTCCAGAATGCAAGTGTCTTGTAATTTGTCTACAGAATCAGAATTTTCAAATTATATGTCTCTGAAAAAGGTTATCCATTTTCTCTCTAGGAAAGTGGTCTTTTAAGGTCTATGGGACAAAATTTAATTTGAGGGTAAGAAATAAAGGTCTAGTTGAAGAAAAAAAGTTTCCCGAGGTTGTGCTAAGCAAATCAGTTAATTTGGCTCCAACATAAACATTTTAACTAGTTCAAATTTACAGATTCATTTGGTTTCATTTTTTTAGTGGTATTTATAACCAGATAGAAAATTCCTCATACCTATACCAAAGGTATAACTAAAGCATTCAATAAACAAGCTGGTGATTTAACTAAAATATACTTTCAACTGGTAATCATTTCATAAATTTCTTCATTGACTTACATTTAACAACTATATTGCCTTGTAGTTACATTAAAATAATATCTTAACTGTGGTGTTATTTTAACTTCCTTTAATATTCTAGTGAAATCCCTCTTTTCTAAAAAAAGAACATTTATGCCTATGACAGTTTCAGGTAGTTCACTCCAGAATTTGCTATCATCCATCTCTACCTTTGAGAGTGATCAGTTGTTTTCTCAGAGACAGGCACAGATACAGTGTTACATTGTATTCATTTAAACATGTAGTTGACACAGCAGTCACACATTGATGCAATTCTCACTTATGTTGTCACTACCTGTAGTGCTTGTGTTTCTATTAAAGCTGCTTTCTTTTGGATAAAGCACAGGAAAACACCCTTCCGTGTGAAGTGGACAATTAACCAGACACTGTTTCAGAGAGGCAAAATTAGGTATAGAACCTCAAAGCCTATCAGTTACCAGCTTGAAAACAGTTATAGCTTGAGTAAGAACGTCAAGATATGTGTAAGAGATACTGTCAAACAGATACTATATTAATATTATGCGTTATTAAAAGGTATTCTAATGGAACAATTGTAACAACTCTTTCATCCTTAGAAAGTAATGCAAAAATTCACCATTGTCAGTGGTGTTCTCATATCCAAGAACTGTTCATTTATGTATTTGTCTGCATGCTGATGTTTCCATAGGCTCTTTTGGGAGAGAGCCACTAATGGCTGAACTTTGATGTACTGGTGCACTTACAGCTAACTCAGGGAATTGCAGAGCTGCAGAGGACAGGGCTTTTAGCATAGTTCAGACTGAATTTCTATTTACTACTGCATCCACACTCAAAATGCAGTGACTTGCACCTCAGGCTCAGATCTCCTGTTGGGAAGGTAGTCTTTAAATATAATAACTACAGTAGTTTACCCCCACTCTACTGAGGCATGTGCAGTATGTCTAATTTCAAATCGTTCCAGAAAAAAGTCAATCCATAGAAATCATAATCACCTGAAAGTGCAGACAGTAACTGTAATAAACAAGATCACAATCCAATCAACATGTATGGGTGTGGCCCAGACCTCCAAAGTTTCACATACATCTACATAGTAAACTGAGCGACCTACAATGTCAGCAGTAGAAATTTCCAATTTGAATATCCTAGAAAACTGCTAAAGGATTAACAGAATGGCCAAAGAATTTATTTCATCTGAGTTTGAATGCTCAGGATGTGTCCTGAAAGCCGATTGCCTCTGAATGTGATCAGAAAAAGGACTGCCAATGTACAAAGAGAACACTGCTGTATTTTATTTTTCTTTGCTTTGTAGAAAGAAAGGAGAGAATTGGATACTGCTTTTTATCAACTTTTGAACCATCAAAACTAGTGGGGAAAATTCTAAGTGTTTATCAGTGATGAGCCATAATGCCATGTAACTTCACTGGAAGATCATGCAGCCTTACAGCCAAGCATTTATTTTGGAAGCAGAAAAGACCAGGCCAATCAATAACCACTGACAGACACAGCAAAACCTTTTAGAAGTTACTTCTGATGTATTGCACTTTCAGATTAGTGAAATACTGAAGTAGAGTATCTTTATCTGATTTCACTGAAGTCAAGAACACATGACACGTCACCTGACAGAGTTCAAATCTGTTGCTTACACAAAATCTGATCTTGAAATTCTTTTGATCTTGAGAGTAGGGAGCATTCCTACTATTCTTGATGATCTTGTAGCAAATAAAATCTCACATTAGAAATGTGACCTTACACAGCTTTGGAGGCTCAAAGAAGGCTACCAAGTTTCTGGTCCTTAGGGCTGATGAGTAATCAGCACAACAGCATTCTTTGGACAGTTCACAACTGCTGTTTTGTTGGTTTTAATAATTTCTTGAAAAAATTATAAGATTGCCTTATAAATATCAGAGTCCACAGTTCTAGTATCATAGTCAGGATGCTTTACTAGGATTTAAAATATTTATTTTCCATAAGAACCAGGAAAGGTGCTGTAATTATAGCACTGAAACCTGTATTCCAGCAATAGTTGTATTCTAAGACTTATTTTTTTGTCTCAATCCTAACCTTTCACATCCATAGGCAGAAACACACAATAAAAAATTCCATGAACTTTTAAAGGAAAACAACATTTCCCTGGCTTTACAGGGGTTACATCAACTTGAATAAATCCAAATTATCATTTGGTGTGGGGAGCGTTAAAAAAAGACAACAACTCAACAAAAAACTACAGATACGGCAGGACTTAGACCCAACATGAACTTCCTCCTGGCAGCTGCTCTGTGTTTGGCTGATGACCTAACACTTCATGTGACATGTGGGGACATAACCCACAGCTGTGGGAGGAAAACTGCATAAGGACCAAGAGCTCACTTCTTCCAAGTACGAGTCACAGAGCTGAGGCAGATACAAAATCTTACAGAGTTATTAACAAGATGCTGAGACCATTTCAGAACTGATTGTCAATCTATTTCACAATAATTGCTCACTGAAATGCACCCATCCTCCATCATTGTCGCAAAACCTCAAAGGCCCTCAGGAAATATTACCTGCAATTCCTTGGTAAAACAGAACACTCCTTTGCATGCAAAATTTTATTTATGTATGCTTTTATTTTTCCCTATCTGTCTCTTCTCAAAAGTATACTATTTCCTAATGACTGAACTATCTTTATTTACTCAGTCTAAAATTCATACATCTCTGCTTCTAAGAAAAATGCCATGAATAAGAAACAGGTGAAATTTAAGAAGCAAAGAATATGTGAAGTCTAACTGTTTCTAGCTGTACAAATGAAAAAAAAAAGAATAAAGTAATCTGAAGTGCTTCAAAATAATGCTTTTCAAAGGCTTATTATTTAAAATTAATTCTGTTGCAAACCCTGGCATTTGTCTCATTTATTACCTAGGAAAGAAAATGTATTCCAGTGGGCTGAATGTCTAAACAGCCAAGGTGAGAAGGTCACTCAGCACACAAGTGAAACTCAAAGTAGCTTGTGTCTGCTGTAGGTCTACAAAAGCACCAGTCAACTGGCCATTACTCTGACTCTTGGTCACTTTACCCTTTCTGACCTCTAGTGAAAACATAATCTGACACAGTCCTGGCGCACAGACCTGGCACACAGAGCGTCCCGTAAGTCCTATTTGTGAAGCATTTGGCAGAGTTTTGTTTATGACTTTATATTCCATAGAGCGTGTAAATCTAGTAAAAACCTTGTTGCAAAATATCATGTAAGAGTTATTAATACTAATCCTCAGTGGATTCGGTTTGCACTTGCCTGCCCTGGATGCATCATTCTTTGCCGTAACAGAAAATGAGAAGGTTGTCCATAGCACTGAGAGCAAAATTCAAAGCAGCTCTGAGGTTTAAAGTAAAGGTCGTGCAGATAAAGACTTCTAAGTTCATGAGAACAACCTATATGCAGGCTACCCCTTTGCTCTGTTGAAATAAGGCAAAAAGTTGTGAGTTTTGCTACTCTACATCTCTAACAGCAAAACTGTCCTGGTGGAGCTGACTGTACACAGACACATGTCTTTAACTGAAGGCCATCTGGAATCCAGAAACCAGACCTCCCTGTGTTTTAATGTCCCCATATGAACTTAATTGCTGAGCAGTGACAGCAGTTACCCTTTATTTTAAAATAAATAAATTAAAAACAAACAAACAAACTCTCTTAGTGGCTAGAGCATCTGCCAAGGAAGTAAAAATGTTAAGTCCTAGGACCTGATGGAATACGACCCTATAGCTTCTGTGCTGCTGGCCAGCACCAAGGCACCAGCCTCAGCAGGAGTGTCAGAGTAGGACCATCCACCAGCCCTTCTTTTAAATGGGGCCACTAAATTGCCAGGTCACAGAGAAAGCAGATGAGGTCACCTGTCAGCACAGCTCAGGACCTAGAGCACTCAAGATGGAACCAACATTTCAAATCCTGCTGCTAAGGTTTACTTCTGTTTTACATTAGGCAGTTACTGGATAAAAACAGAAAAACAAGGAAGAGAGTAATTACTACGAATTCTAAAGCCAAAAACTCCACTTTTACACAATGCAGTATTGCAACCTTAAAACCTTGTTCTGGATCTGTACTGAAGATCTCTCAGAATGCTTGGTACATCATCACATTACCTCACCTTAGTTCCACTGGGACATTATGGAACTAAACTTCAGAAATGTTGTCAAAATATTTTAAGAAAATGAGACTAACCACTGAATTTCTTTGCTAATGACAGATAAGCAAAGAAGGTGAAAGTTCATCAATGAAGTTCTGGCTGCCTCAAGGTTTCTAAGAAACACAATGCTTTGAGAATAATTTTGTCAAGTATTCTATGGAAAAAAGTAAGACAAGTAGTAAAAGAAAGGAAGTGCTTGAAATGACATTTCACTCACAGATGCAATCTTTTCAACTTTGAAAAGCCCTTTTAAGTATCTTTGAGACTTCTATGGCTTTTAACTACTAATATTAAAGTTATAAATCATTAATATTTGAGATTTTTTTTACCTGAAGAGTCTTGCTACTTTTAATTCTCAAAATTATAACTTTTTAAATGACACCTATGGCAAAAGAAGATTTAGCTAACTGCTTACGGATGTCTAGTTCAACTTTGTGTTCTTTTATTCATTCCTCACCTTTCCACTTTTATAAGCATGATATATACTTGTCTTACTTAGATATGTGTGAAAATACACATGTATAGAGTTATCTATACATATACAGGTAGGTAAAGAAATGTTTTCATGCACCCTTTATACACCTCCTGGAATTGAGATAACATTTAACACTTACCAACACTGTCTGTATGGAAATGTGCAGTAGCAAAACACACTCCGTAACTGAAATACTTAAAAAAATCATACAGTCATTTTGTCAATGATGTTACTCATACCTGGTGTGGATGGTCTCTCCAGCATATTCAAATGATGGTAAATAAAGGCTTGACTGTCATGAACTGTGTCCATATCAATTTCTTCCTCCTCTTGAGAGTTTGAGAACTAAGATACCAGGAGAAAAGATAAGCAGATGCTAATAATTCATAAAAGCACTAAATAGAACTTAAGATATTTTATTTTTGAGGTAAACTGGGGGTGAGAGGGAAAGGAAGTGATATCTACCACTGCAAAGGAATAAAAGCTTGGTAAAATTAAAAAGGGCCAGTAACTTTTCTTCTTTTTAATTTACTGTGAAGCTGTGTGAACAAGAGCATTATCTCTCAACTTTAGTTCTTGCCAGCCAATGCAGAATCTGATAGGAAATGATTTTGCCAAAGTAAGCATAACAGCTGCTGTGCACATATACACAGCATGTCTTTTGTTTGAACACAGCTTCAAGGCAAGTCAGCAGACCCCACTGCTGTTATTCTGAACACCCTACATATTGTGCAAGTTGTATTTCCATTTCTTACTCTGATTTTGAGTTTGACTTTACTGTCTTCATTCTTCTCTAGTATTTGCCCTGGCTCCAATGGAGACCCGAGTGGCATATCAGCCTTCCTCTTCACCCCCTGCTGATGACCAGAAATGCTGGATGCTGTTTCCTTAATAAGGTGATCATCCTCCTGAAGCAGCATTAAAAGACCAAAATTAGAAGATAGCAAGATCCATGTTTCAGAGAAAGAGACCTGATAGCTGAAAAATCTTCTGAGTGAAGTGGGTGATTTGCACAAAGTTTTCTCTGTAGTTCTGGGAAAAAGTATTTTCTAAAACCCTGTATGGATTTGTGCCAACTATTCCTACAAACATAGTTTCTTTTTACTTCTATCCCTGCTCCCTCTGCATATCTAGCATTGGCATCTTTTCTGTTGCTTCTCACAATCATGGTACTGTTGGTGTGCAACAACATTTGCTGCCTCTGAATAGCCTTTCTATAAATCTGTGCCTCGTAGACTCTCCTCAGGCCAACTCTCAGTTGAAAAACTATGATAGCCTCTGATCTACATATGTGATTTAGCTAAATCTTCTTTTAGCTAGTTTTAAAAGCTAACACTTACTTTATTGAATACAAATCATAATGTGTACTTATAACTTGGGGTTTTTTTTATTTTACAACAGTATTCACTAAAGAATCAAAGTATTTTTTAAGTACTGCTTATATTATTAAAAAAAACAAGGTCAAAGAAATATAAAACTAGGAGAGTCTACTAAGTTATACATACAGTCATGAATATAGGAGACAGGTGTTCAAAGAAGTTAAATGCACATAATATAGAAGGGAAAATAAAGCATCCACAGAAAGAAATGTAATTAAAAGCTCACTAAAAACTAGATAAAAGGAACATGTATCAGACTCTCAAGAGTGTATGCTGCTCCACTGAACTGCTCTTTCTCTGTCCTACAAAGGGCACTCTAACCCCACAAACTCTTGCCCTGAACAATTCAAATTCTATTTTATGAAGTAACTTTTATCATGCTCAGCAAATTCAGTGTCGCAAGTCTATCAGTACTGATTGTAACATATTTATGCTCTCATATTATAGCTATCTTAAAGAATCCAGTTAATCTGATAAATTCTATCATATGTTTATTTCTTTTTTTCCCCTTAAATACGCACTTCCTTTTTTTCTTCCCTATTATTTAGCCCAATACACTGCTTTGGTGAAACACTTTGGATAAACTTTGTCTGATATGAGAAGTAGCCTGTGATTTTTTTTACAAGAAAAATCAGTTCCCTGAATTTTGGGGTTGTTACAGTGAAAACGGTAACCTTAAAGTAAGGGGTAGGAGAATGGAGATGAGACACAGGAGAAGATAGAAGGGATGAAGTGTAAATTGAGGCTTATACTAGAGCAGTATTTTGACACTAGTCCAAGCTAGCGCTTCCTCACACAGTTGTGTCCTGGGGTGCCACAAGCATTTTTGTAAGTACATGATGAACCAGAGCAGGAACCTGAAATATCTGTTCATAAAAAGGTACTGCTCAACTAGATCCTCCCTGGATCCAGCTCACTATGCAGCAACAACTACCATGATAGCAGAAAGGAGAGGACAGTATAGGAAAAGAATATATAAGAGGAAATTTTCTGATAGTCTGGCTCTGAAAAAAAGTTTGGAATTTTCACTGAACTGTAATCTAAAATTCCGCCAACAAAATGCCTCCTGCTATTTAATTCTAATGATTATGTGCAGCAAATTAGGACTTACTACACGCTCTGCAAATATGCAGGAGAGCTCTAATTATATCTGACTCTACCAGCATTTTCTCCTCCTGCTGGAAAGGGCCTGCGGGGTACTGTTAATTAGTACTCTCAGTATACTTTTCAATAAAAACTATTTAGACATTAACTATGGGACCAATAAAGTAACAGTAAACCATCCCATTCAAAAGGCTGGAAAGAGTTCCAAACACACTAATCACACGTTTACATTCTCTTTCAGGATCTACTCCTGAACAGTTTCAATCAAATGCAGTTTTTGAAACTGTTAGGAAAAATCACTCATTAGTTCCATGTCTGTTGATTTTTTTTCCTTCATAATTAAGTATGTCCAACAAAAATACTTAATCTTGCAGCAGTGGCAGTTGTTATTTTTAAGGAAAATAAGAAGTTATAAAAATCTATTTTGTAACTACACAGGGATTATGTGTTAGGACTGAAGACTCCAAATCCAGAAAGATATCAAGCTGAATGTATGCCATTTTTCAGTTGTTACAAATCCTTCAGAGCACAGTGTAAACAATCAGATACAAATGTTCAATGCGTTCAGTTTGTTAAAGTTCCAACTTTCACATCTCTTAAAGTTGCTTAAAAAGAGGTGTATCTATGTATTTTAAGATGCAACAAATTTACTGATAAAAGGTTTTGGTTTGGAAAATTGCATAACTTGCCTATAATAAGTACTCCTGGTCTCATAAAAAAGTTTTCATCACAGCATCAAACATTTCTGTGAATCACTTCATGTCTCATAAACAATGCATAAAAAGTAAAATTTTGTAAGGAACAGAAATGATGAAACTAGAAAAAAAAAAGTAAAAAGCTTGCATATGTTATGCAATAGTTTAAAAATGTCAAAAAAGTCATGGTATATGCCAGCTTTTCAATTGGAGAGAATAAAGAGCAACAAGACAAAAAGGTAGCTAAGGCAAGGCATGAGAGGCTTGAACACAGTACAAAATGAAATCAGCAACCAAAGCAAGAACTTTGAGCTAAGTTAATGGGATGTATGCAGATAGTTTGTGCTTACGGTGTTCTGAAATCCTACTGACTGTCCGTGATTGGTAGTGCTGTTCACAGGTTCCTGATTGTTTGCAACTGCTTCAGGGATAATCGTTGGGTTAAGTACAGCCTTCTTTTCTTTAAGATTAAGAACAAGTCCAAGCTCTGGTAATGGCAAACAAGAAGGCCTGCTGAGGCCAAAAAGCGTAAAATACAGGTCCACAGCACCACATCGTAATCTCCAGTCATGTGAAGTTCCTAAAATCCAAAAGAGACTGTTGTTAATACAGAAATACAATCTTTTCCTTTCCCACAAATAAAACAGTTTAAGTGATCTGGGCCCACCAAAGTATGACATTTTCTGTGCTTAAGATATACTTCTTCCTCCCTTATTCTTGCATCTTACTGGCTCTACCTCACCTGTCACATCATGTTTAAAAGGAAGGTTTTAAGTTGCTTGGGTTGTAAGTTAGACATGTTTAGTAGAACAAGAATGGGAAAGTAAGTGCTATAATAACAAAAAATAGAAGAAAAATAACCACACCCATATGCTTTTATTTTTCAAATTGCACCTTAAGTTTTTCTGTTGGATAATTAAATAGAACATTTTGTTACCAAACTGGCTTCCCGTATCAATGGATTTGGTTGCATTTGTCCATGTATCCCATGGAGCGTAGCAGGAGCCTTAGGCATGGCTGAGATCTATACCCTCTGGAAACAGCACTAACAGAAATGTAGAAGCACACACTTCACTGGATACCCACTACTTTAATCTGTATTCATACTGGAGATATGTACTAATACTGCACTAAGAAATGCTTCATTTTTTAAAAAATTATTTTTCACCGCAAACTGTGTACTGCTTTTACATCTTCACACACAAATGGTCAAAGTACATTTGGCACCAATCACAACAGAAAGACATCTGACATCTGGAGCAGAGCTGCAGATACTACAGTGATTCTGGTGTTAACTCCGCCCAGCTCCTGACTGATCGCAAGTTTACTGAACATATTGTTCCCCAGGAGGAATTGAACTATATCTGGTAAACAAGACACAGATGTGCCAACTGCCATATTAATGTGGCTGTGTAAGACTTCGCACAAAATAAAATTACAAGATCTATCCCTGTTTTTATGAGGCTAAGTCGTGTTTTGCGCAAGCTTAGCTTACCCTTACCAGTTACAAATTACCAATTACACTTACCCAGTCACTAATGAAAGCAGCATGAATATTAATCTAGACATTTCTGACATTAAAACACTCCCTAGAGAATGACACATTCACAAATATTAATTTAAAAACTATTGTAACATTTTAACACCAAATAATTTGCTGTTTCTTAAACTACTACATTTAAAATGGCATGATGAATCCCCATTCAGCATCTCTTTCCTTTTCCAGTGGAACAGCTAAACTTAAATATAATTGGTTGCCGAATTTCTTTGCAATCTTTGGAACTTGTTAGCATAATCAATTTAATGCAGATTAAGACAGAAAAAAAGAAAAGATTACATATATCAGTCTGAGTCTGTTTTCTATTGCATGTATGTTAAATAAATGTCAGTCATGATTTGAGAATCATGCAGCTATAAATCTGGCTACTAACTTGTCACACTTTAACAGACTTTTTTTTCAAGGCACCCTGGAATGCTACAGTTATCCCTTACAAAAAATAAATTGAAACATTATGTCATCTCGAGGTTTAGAAATTAAAGTGCTTGAAACTCCATGAATCATAATAAGAATGTATACCCTATTTGTTACTTGCATAAAGAGGTAATGGTTGTAACACTGCACACACTCTTCTCTCACGAAAAAACAAAAACAAACTCTCTGATGGGAACATCAAAATTGTTTATTTTCTGTGCCTGACACTTGGCAAATCCTACGAAACTGAACTACTAGTAGTCTCCCCGCTTCAACCCCTGGAGTGTAGCAGTAAACTTTTAAACACTAAAAATAATGACACACAGAAAACAGAAAGCCTTCAATGACCTAAAAAGCTATATAAATGTTTATATGTAATCTATGTAGCAATGTGCCAGATGTTAAAGGGCAGTTTGTCAGGACTGGATAAAACTGCTTCAGTAATGAAAAACAGGTCAATGGTAAAGATGCAAGCCCTTCTCTCATTAGGATCTTTCCTAATTATACAAGCGAAATTGAATATTAGGTTTATAATGCATTTCTAAAAGTCTCATTTAAATTACCTATACCAATGCTATCGTCTCATGTTTCCTCAGAATTTAGAAAAAGGTGACAAAGAAAGACCATCTAATCTAAAGCAAACTATAGAGAAAAAGGTAACACAGACACCATTATTTGTGGAAGTATTTGCTTTGAATATCTGGTTAAAAGAATTATTCTGTGCAAAAGTACATCAAAGCACACTATATCAGTAGAGAAATGAATGAAAAACAAGGTTTGGTACCCTGTGTCACTGAGAATGTTCTGGAAATACATTTGTGATATTCAACTTCTGAGACTAAATTTTCATTTTCTAAGTATAGAAACTAAGAGAGCTCTTGGAATATTCTGAAGCAAGTCTCTAACACTTATTTCAAAAAACCCCACAATAAAAGTCCAACACAACAACACAACAAATAAAAAAACTAACCTGAATTCATCAGTTTCCAAAGCTGATCTACCAAAGCTTCATTGCACAAAGGGGACTCCATGTTTTTGGTAAAAGGTGGATTCTTAGTCAGCATATCCAAAATCTTATGTCTGAAAGAAATAGAAAATAAAATTATGATTAAAGCCAAAAGAAATACACTAAGAATATAAAGTCTGTTAAGCTTGGAATATTATTACCAACTTCTTTAACTATAGGATTTCTTCCAAATTTTTAACCAATGTTTACGTGTTTAGCTCTTCCTGCTGTCCACAATATGCACTGACACAGATTTACCATCAGCAATATAACTTTGAGTGAAAAAGTAGGGTGCAAAGCAGCAGGATAGTATTAGACACTGTTAACAGCAGCAGGCTACATTATGCTCTTCTGTTTAGTAACAATCTTTTTTTGCACATTGACTTGGTAATGACAAAGAAGCAGCAACACTGGCAAATAAACTCCTTCCATACTGACACCAAAGAACTTTTAAAGAACTTTAAATGTTTATGACTGCTACAAAATGGCAGGATCAAAACCAGTCACTTAAACATTTTCCTGGAAAGAAACACTGCCACCTCTTACATTACACTGGTGTATGAAGATTCGTCACTTACCATGTTTGCTTACAACATTTACATACTGAGCTGAAAGTAGATGCATTTTTCTACACTTTCTTTCTTCAAACTTGGCCTTGAAAACATTTTACAAATAATTCTTTATGCCATTACTTATTATTCTAACGATTTTTCTCTGTATAGCCAGCTTTGCCCTTGCTGTCTTACATACTTGGGACAAGAAGACCCTTGCAGGGTATTTTTTATCTTTACCTTTTAGAAGAGGCTAACATATGGCACTCAATTGAAAATTAAAACTCCTTTTTAAAAGGATACAAAATTAAATTAACTCTCCTTCCTAGATTGAAGCTAAACCTCCCTCTAGTGAGTCTAATTGTATTTACTTTCACTAACCAAAATGACAGAAATAAAACGGACAACAATCTTGCAGCTATGATCTTTGTAAGAAATCACCTATAAAGACAAAGTAATATTATTTATCTTTGAAACTCAGTATTTTAATGGTGGCCGTAAGAACAAAGTATTGGGAAAAAACAGTTACTATGAACCTTGGTGGTCACAGGTTTACAACGGACAGATTAAAGTATCCAATCATTGTGAAAACAAAGTTGAAACAGGCAATACTAGAAATTACACTGTATTTTCACATGATCCTTTCACCCCATCTACAGTCTAACAATTGCTTTACACCCCATGCTGTCCAAATATTGTGTGCACTGTCTCAACCTCTGTCCTTTCTAAATATCAAAGTCTTTTTTGTCATATGCAACATCAGATTTATATACTCTATTTACATTGAGGAATTAACTTCTAAGTTCAGACTTCTGCCACCGGGGTAGTATGTAATAGACATAAATAATATAATGCAGAATAAGAACAGCATATACTAACTCTTGAGATATGAACTTTTGAAACATCAAAACATGTTTCAATTAACATAAAAAACCAAGAAGGAAAAATAGTTTTGTGAAGAAGCAGTTAAGCATCTGATCTATTCTAGTGATTTCAGGACAAGAATTTACTTAGTAGTTTCAGCATTAATAAAAATACTGTCGTCTCTTTATTAACTCACTAACCTTATGTAGGGTACAGGATCACTCTGAACCATAGCAAGCAGCCACTGTAGTTCTTCATAGCTTCTATCAACTGCAAAGCCAAAGAAAATAAAATGGCTATAAGTATATATAAGCTAGAAGGATTTTGATCAAGACAACACAGGTTCCTGAATTAGCATACGAACAGCTCAAATAATTGCAACTAAAGAGAAATTTCATTAATTACAGTGCAAATTCAAAGTGAAAAGTGGTTTACTCTACGCTGAAGTAGAAACATTAATAAAATTCCTACATGCCTCAACTGTTCAGTAATAACCAAGTTGACTATTTCCATTAGCATTGATTAGGAACATCAGAGTAAAGGATCATCTCGATATTATGTGCCTCCTAAAATGAACACATTCAACTATCCTTTCAACAATCAGAAAGTATAAAAGTAGGGAATTGGGAATATACAATTCTCATACATTATAAATCTGTTAAAGATTATTATCTTTAAATAGGATAGAAAGAGGAATACTACAGGACTTATACAGAACTGCAAAGATACTTTCCTCAGTAGCCTTCATTAGTTTTTTAATATACTTTGCAACTAAAACGGATTTGGAAACCTCTCAGCAGATGCTTCTAGAAAATTGCTGACACTGTTGGAAACAAAGCCAGCTTGTTAGTTTAAAATGTAAGTTACATTACAAAATTCCTTTGATTATCAGAGTAACATTGCAAAATAGGAAACAACACAGGACATCACCATTACTGATCACACAAAAAAGGAAAGAATTTTCATCTCTTTTCCTCAGGTGTATAACTAAGATTATTACAACACTATTCTCATTTCTTCAAAGCAGTGAAGAGGGTGTGTTAATCATTACTGTATAGACAGGTCTAAAAACATTTTTGTTGCTTTCCATTTTGTGGTCCTAACAATGTATTTCTTTCTTCCTTTAGCACACTGCATTTTTAGTTCTGAGTATCTTGGTTCAACTTTCTTTCCTGATTTCAGTTAGTTTTTGTTTTTTTAAACTGTAACTTCTTTAGTCCAACCAATTCTAATATCTATTATTCACTTGTTATTTCATTAACGTAAGTTGTTTTTAACACAAGAGGCATTTATTTATAATATAAGAATCAGCACCTCAGTGCTATTACAAGTTTGAAAAACACTTTGGACAACTAGAACATAAGATCTCTTCCTGGGCTAGGAGAAGGCAAGTACATTGTAATATTGCCTAGAAGGTGGTTGAAGAGTCTTTTGCAGGCCATTTGCAAGTCAGCATTGCTCTCCCTACAATCCAACCAAAACAAAACTGGTTACACTGCTGAGGTACTGATAAGCTCTGTATAGAGGCAGGAAGTTTAAGCTCACTCTGTGCACCATTTAGAGCATGGCCACACAGTCCTGGATGATACTAGGGCAAATTTGTAGCCATACAGACCAGAACTACAAACTCAGATTTGCCTTGAACATCAGAGAAATCTCTGAAAAGCTATGCCTAAGAGGCATTTTAAGGGATTAGTGAACTGCCAGTACCCAGCTCCATGCACAGCTACTTTTTCTGGCTTGGGACAGCATCAGAAATTATACTGTATTATCACACAGCACAGAACTGTAACATGGCAAACACCAGGTCACAATCATTAGCAAACTGCAGTGATTTTGACTGATAACTGTCCTAGTTCAACAGAGGGGACCAGTTTATCACTGTGTGTGGGTGACCAAAGCTATGTGTTCTACACCCTCTATTCATTTCCCGTGAACTGTTAACAATTTGCAGCAGCTGCCCAGGGCATACCCAACTCCTCAGGGTGTGAGCTGGGCATGAAAGACACCTGTGAGATAAGAGCTGTGGTAACTTCCTTCCAGGAAGCTGTTAGCCTGAGGGGTCATGTCTGCCAATGGGCCATCAATGATTCCAAATACCCCATGACTCACAGAGGGAATTACCTATTGTGTAATTCCCTGCCCTGAGGGAGGTAGTGGGCGGTCTCACCTGGACCTGAGGGGATGTAATCTTGGGGGTTTTGGGACTTGGAAAACCACTCCTTGGATCCAGAGGAGGACCAGAACCTCAACAGGAGGAGACCACCACTCTGGACCAGATTGCGACCATCACTCTTTGCCAGACTGCGGCCGTCATCTGCACCAACAGGTTTCTCACTTCCTTTTACTTCGGACTTGGGGGAACCAAGTGGAGTTCAGTATGGGGGCTACAAAAACTTCTGTGTTTGTGCCCCAGGGTGCTGGGTTACACTTCTGGGTTTTGTGGGTTAAAACCAATTTCTCTTTGTGTCATTGCATTTGTTGTAATACTGTTAATAAATTGTAACTCTGACTTATAATCTCTTTTGTGTTAGGTTTGTTTCTCCTGCTGGTTTACCTTTAAACCAGCACATAACATAGAAGATTATAAAATGGTTTTTCATTAGAAAATGAGAAGTCTGGAAGATGAGCCTTTTAGGCTTACAGTACTGGATAACAAAACCAGGAAACACCATAATGTTGTGATTAAAAAATAAAATTTCTTTTTTTGCATTTTAAACTTGTTTCTGCTTGAAATAAAGTAAGTCTTCCCTGATATTTGCCTTGTAGTGTAAACTAATGCTGCTAGGCTTCCAAAGCTTTGCTACTAATGCATTTAACCTGGTTTTCAATTTTATATATAACTATGAAAGTATTTGAACAGCAATGACAAATTAAATCTGACCTTGGGCAGAAGAAATCTTATTAGCCAGAAGAATCGTGCACCAGCCTGGTTTGGAAGAGACCCCGAAAGATCACCTGGTCAAACCTTTAACAGGAAAGGGAGCCTAGATAAGATTATCCAGCACTCTGTCCAAGTGCATCTTGAAAACCTCCAGTGATGGGGACTCCACCACATCTCTGGGGCGGTTGTGCCCCTGACTTTCTCACTGTAAAAATTTTTTTCTTGTACCAAGATGAAACCTCTCTTGGTGCAACCTGTACTTCTTCATCCTTCTCCTTTCCATGTGGAGGAGAGAGAGATACTCCATCCACCTTGTAGCTGCCCTTTAAGTACTGAGTATTGCGATGAAGACCCCCTGAGCCTTCTCTTCTCCAGTGAAAAAAGACCTAACTCCTTCAGTCTTCCCTCACACAGCACATTCTCCAGCCCACCAATCCATCTTCATGGCCCCTCTCTGGACACTCCCAAGTCTGGCCACATCTTCTGCACTCAAGTGCACACTGAGTACAGCGTACAGTGGAATGTTCACATCTCTGTCTCTGTCAGTACTACCTGTGCAGATGCAGCCCAGGGCCTGACTGGCTGCAGCAGCACACTGCTGACTCATGGTTAGCTTGTTGTCCACCAAGACCCCCCAGGTCCCTTACAATGCTGTTCCCCAGCCA
Source organism: Pithys albifrons albifrons (assembly GCF_047495875.1). Lineage (NCBI taxonomy): Eukaryota > Metazoa > Chordata > Aves > Passeriformes > Thamnophilidae > Pithys > Pithys albifrons. Next base: position 41,749,794 of record NC_092461.1, on the reverse strand, counting down.
CAGATCCTGGCCTGTTGTGGGCTCTTTCTTATCTTGTCCCAGGTGCAGGACCTTGCACTTGTTAAACTCCATACAATTCTTGCTTGTCTGCTCTTCCAGCCTGTCCATGTCCCTCTGTAAGATTTCTCTCCCTTCTGACATGTCTACCTCACCACCCACTTTGGTTCCATCAACAAACTTGGTGGAGCTGCTTTCAATGCAGTTGTCCACATAATTTCTGAAGATGTTCCCTGAGGCACTTGTGACAGACTGCCAGCCTCAGTAAAAACCACAGATCACCATCCTCTGACCGTAGCCCATGACCTGATTTCATCCCCATTACACTGACCACCCATCCTGTCTGTAGCTTGCCCATTTGTCTAGAAGAAGACTGTGGGGAAAGAAAAGATGTGTACATTTTCATACTTCTGGTAGACACAGAAACAAGTGATTGCTTTCTGAAACAAAAATTGAGATTTTTTTCAAATTACAAGAGTTGATGTATCACTTCTCAATTACAGCAGAGCATCTCTGAGAAGCTCAATTTTAACATTCATGAGATTTGCTAATGGATATTTATTTAGAATACTTTGGGTTTATGTCTCTTATGTATGCAACTGCTTTGTTATATACAAAAAACTACTAATAGTCATACAACTCTCAGAACATAACTTTAAAAAGTTATTAAACCTTGTTCACTTCAAGCCAAGTTAGATCAACTGTCCAAGCCCTTATATGCTGACTCAAGCATTTTAAAGTTACCATGTCTCAAAAAACCCTCAGTATTAAGAGCAAAGAAAACAACTTATTCAGTTCTATGGAGAAATTATTTCTTTTCAAGTAACTTATAAAAGACAGTGCCATTCCTACCCTGAGAGTTCCACCCAGAAAACAGAGACTTTCCTTTTTATGGAAATTACAAAATCTGTCATTTTCCTTTACAAGAACTGTTAAAAGCCAGTTTTGGCAGAAGCAACAGGCATTTGATACCTGCTGGTTTGCATCCAGTGTGAACTGGAAACCAGGTAACTGGGAACAATGAGAATCAGATCTCTGGGCAATAGATGGACAATCATTTCTCCCTCCAAAGCCACGTTTAGGGCTCGGCAAGACAATCACTGCTAAGTTCTCTGTGACTACTGTGCTCAGTGCTGGAAGGCTGTATTTGAGAAATGACAGTGATGACTAGCTAGACAGTAGGCTGTGTTGTGAATTGTAGTGACTTTATAGCAGATAGATATTTGTATCCACTACCTCTGCATCGGAGAAAAAGCTTCTGCCAAGGGGCAAGGCAGTTCGATATAGTGGTATTCCAGTCTATCATTTTCGGCTCTCTCAGTGAGCTCAGTCAAAAACTGTGTTCAGCTCAATCACCGACTTCTGCAACTAATCTGTTACTTTTTGCCATTCAAGTTTTAGTTTCCTGTAGAATATTCCAAGCATCTTACCCTATTATCTTGCTTATACACTACTCTATTTGATCACCTGTTTTAAAGATGCACTCTATTACTTTGTAATACAAACACCTTCTTATCCAAGCCCCTTTTAACTATAAACAAGAAACAAAATGGTCAAGAATTTAATGAGAAAACATAATTTCTCTCCGTTTGGCTTTTCAAAGGGTGGGATGAACTAGTGAGGAGATTATTCTAAAGGAAGAGAGCTGATGAGTAAGCTTTCCATTCCCCAGCAATCTTTCCACTAAATCTCTATGAAGGGAGGAATAAAGCAAGTAGCCTAACAGAGAGATGCACAGCACCAGCACAGTTCTGAATTCTAGTTATGTATCACTCACAGGGTTACCTGTATGTGTATGTGCAGTGGGTTATGGATACAGAAGGCTTGGTGGATTACAAGATGGGAACAGAGTGATGCCCAGTGCACAATCTCCTTTGAAGTTATCAGCTTTTCTGTGTGACAGCCTGGTTTCAGTCTCTAAGTGTACCCCTGAATTCCACCAGACATGTTCACTCAAACATTCCAATTGCCTTAAAACCTCCCATTGCCTCTGTAGTTTGAGAAGCCTTTGGATAGAATGACAGAAGTAATGTAAAGTAATAGAGCCCTTTAAAATAACGGCAAAAACAATTATTTCCAGAACTGGCAAGGGAAACTCTCCATTATCCTGAAAACAAAATTAAACCATGAAATCTGATACAGAATGATTAGAAACCTAGATTCATCAGTCTGCTCTCAGAGGAAGAATTGAAGGATTTGGTCACTTTGACACTTGACCTTCAAACACAAGAAGTGTTACAAATCTGCTGAACAGAGAAAGACTCACCCAAATAAATGAACAGGACAATATAATACTAAATTAACTTTATGAAATGCAAATAATTGAAGCCATAATTTTTAACTGTCCCTAGAAAAGCTGTCAGGATTGAGTTTCAACTTCAAAGAGCATTTAAGAAACTACCTAGGGTTTTTTTCATGAACCTGGAGCAGTCAACTAAGACAAAGGCAATCTTAAAAGAATGTAAACATCTCACAAACACAAGCTATATATAAGGAATGGCAAAGCAGAATCAGTCAGAAAACCACTGCAATCATCTGAGTTTCCAAAATTTCTAACAGAATCACAGACTATTCTGAGTTGGAAGAGACCCACAAGGATCATTGAGTCCAACTCTCAAGTCAGTGGAACACATAGGTGATTGAACCCATGACCTTGGCATTATTACCATCAAGTTTTAACCAACTGAGCTAATCTCAGGGTCCATAAGATGCATGCAAAAAAGCAAAATAAAGATATTTGCAAGAAGGCAAATCCTGGAATTCTGATTAGCCATGATGGCTGAAATCAGTTGAATCAAAGTAACTGAAAATTAAATGTTAAAAATAAATTACCAAGCCCTCTTACCACTACTCACGGTGCTGTTGACTCATTATTTCAAAACTTAGGTATCTGATGCAATTTGCAAAACACTGAGAAACAATGCTCAGCACATCTTCATAAAACTTGCATTCGCTAGGACAAAGCATTACCAGAAATCTCAGCTTCTTATTGATATACCTGTCATCACAAAAACCCTTCTAGAGGATATTATTTCGACCCAATACTAATGAGGTAAGTGTTACATTTGTCTGAGAATTGCTACAGTGTCAAAATACTTGGAAAAAAAATACCTTTTGTGTAATCAACAACAGCTTCCAATGCTGCTATTCGGACATCTATGAAGTGTCCGTATTCTGCATATGACTTGAAGAGGGCGGGATCACTTGGGACGTGACCATTCTTCTGAAGCACTCGAATAGCTTTTAAACAGCTAGACATGGTAGAAAAGACAATTTGCATTAGGTTTATGGAATACCAGCCAAGAAAAATAAAATCACTTTCTCAAAACCAAGTACTTCAATTTTTCTAGAGTTATGTTATCCACATTAACATGTTACAATTATTTTCACAGAATTAACACACAGCTCTTGTTACCTCTGAATTAGGCAGAAAACACAAACAGTATTCTCCAACATGTCAAATCCATTGTTCAGTTGCAGCAGAGCTGCACTAATACAGCTCAGGTGACAGTGTGTGCTCTACAGTTATTGTTAAAAGGCTTTCATAAATGCTCTTCTTACAGAGGTATAGGCATGACCAACTTATGACTGCTATTAAAAGTCTACATTGACAGAAATTAATATTGAAAAGTAAAGCAATTGAGACAGACTTGCACTATCAGCTTTGGAAAATTGGAAGAAATCTGACATTTAAAATTAAGACACAAGCTAAAATCTCAAAATATAACTACAAAAGCATACATAAAACCCAAGAAAAGCAGCATCATTAAACCCTACCTGACAGTAATGGTATGCCTGTAACTGGGAAGAAGCTTCTCCATATTTAGGAAACGGGTAATTTCCTCAAGAATAAGTCGCACATCAGGATTTAAGTTATCCAATGTTCGAACTTCATTGTTCACACTGACTGCAGGAGTTACAGAGTTGGCCAGGGCATCAATGAGCTCAGCACGATAGTAGTTGTCTGAAAACTAGATAAAAACAACATTAAGCACAAGGAACTATAACAATATATGTTTTTCCAAAGCTTAAGCCCTGTTATGGAACAAGAACTTAAAACCCATGGGAAAACCTAAGCAAGAAAGCAAAACAGGAATAAATTGGTTCTGGAAACGGATTTGAGAATGACTGAGCAAGCAGACATACTATCAATCATTAACCTTCACACTGTACTAAAGTATATTAATACACTGTTTTATTAAAATGGAAAGATCAGGCATTGAAAATCTTCCAAATATGGAAAATAGAAGTTACTATTTCTAAATATGAGCATCTAAACCTACCCATCTATTTCTGTATTTAGTACCAAGGTTAATGGGTGATTAGCACCTCAGAAAATCATACAGTTTATCCAGCCAGCAACTTCATAAGCTTCTGAAGTGAAGCAAGGAGCTCACTGCAGCTTAGATGGGAAAATCTTGCTTCTTCATTAACCCTTCTTACCTGGGCTAATAGTTTCACCCTTTCCATTATGCTGGCTTTTGCGCCTGTTGGTTGTGTTAGTAAGCAGCAAAAAGTACAAAAATAAAATTTATTCAAAGCAGAAAGAAGTACTGGATTTGAATATTAGTTACTTTAGACAAACACAGCATCTGCAGATCCAGTAGAAGATGTCAAACACGTGTGGAAGCAACACAAGGAAAAGTGAAGCCAGATCACCCCTTTAATGGTGGGGAGATGTTAGCACAACTTACCACTTTCTGTGGCTACTGATGTTTGCATTCATGTATCTAACTCTACCTCTCCACCCTCCATCATCCTCTTATTTCAGTAAAAAGCAACAAGTGTCTTGTTACAGTATGTGTTTCTACATACAAGAAAAAAATGAGGCTTCAGATGCATCAGACTGGTTTCACTCAAACTCGGATACTTAATTAGGAAGATTATGCTAGGCTCCTAATAGTTCTACACTTCTAGATGGTGGGGTGATGGAATTCTTTACCATCTCTGGATGTTAAAGGTCATCTAATCATTCTTCAGAAGTGGGCTATGGGAAGGAACTTTAGACAGTAACATTTCCAACTCAGATGCTTCTGTTTAGTGAATGAACAGTATTAACCTGGCTTTCATCTGTTATCTAATTAGATGAAGTTCTGTGAGCTAGAGCTGACATTCAGAATACAGAATCCCAGAGTCCTGTATATTGTTTAAAAAGATTATTTCCTTTCCTAGCACTTTCAAATACTCTTCTCAAGGTGAAAAAACCCATGAATAAACCAGTGCTTAACTTTGTATGCTATGTGTTAGCCTCCTTCACATCTTCTCACAACACATGTGTCTTTTGAATGAAAAAAAGTATGTGTGCAAATGGAGACAGGCAGGTCCTTAGTAAGTCAACAAGCACACAGAGCTTTGAAACATCCAAAAAATGCCTCCACAGAAATATCAGCTAGAGAACATACCATAACATTTACCATTTAGTTTAGCATATCACTTTTACATCAACTCTCTTAACCAGATATTTACAGTTGTGGCATAAAATCATACAGTGTATTAACTAAGACTTTTTTCAATAAGAAAAAAAGCAACAGATTAAAATAAACACATTCTTTACCTTATTCTTCCTGTTATCATTATACTTGATCAAATCCAAAATAAACATTAAAACCTCCTTAGGACAGAGGTTGTGAACATCTCTCAGAAGGGCCATGGCAACGGGCATAGTCTGTAATAAAATTAATACCAGCATCATTCTTACGTCAGTGAAATGATAGTTACATCCTGAAAAGAGGTACATCCTGAAAGTCAGCAATTAATAAATTTATAATAGCAAATCCCTGAAAAGCTGCATTTAAATACCTTTGTAAAGTCATACCACATGCTATCTAGTTTTAAGATCAAATGAACTAAGTAGTTATTTCTCAATATTTAGTCATGGAGCAGACTGAAAAAGAAAAATGTATGTCCAAGCACAGACTGTCCAGTCAAGACACTACTGAAAAAGTAACAAATTGAACATAAACTGATGATGGAATTAATTCTGAGACAGACATTGAACTTGGATGTTTTCATGTGAACATGACTAAGCCTTCTGTTAGACATACAGATCCAACAGGGTCAGTGAAGCATGAAGAATTATTAGCCAAACAGGTATTACTCTGATCAGCTATTTATTTTAGAATGAGCTAAGCAGATCTCTAGGATCCACTCACCACAGATTGAGGAGTCTTACTCCAGATCTGTAAACTTGTGACATCGGATTAAAAAGGGACAAAATTGTAAGATTTAGTGGTAAAGATTAAGCAATGACAAAAAAAAAGGCAGAAAAATGCAAAAGAAGGTCCAAGAAAGAGATGTGGGAAGAAGAATAAAACAGTTTTGGACAGAGTTAAAAAACAAAATTTGACTTTTTGCTATAATCAGGAATATGAAATCTATGAAATAAGAACTCAATCACTCAATAATTATGAAGTGAATCTTAAGAGAAAACCATTGTAATCAATTTTATTATCCACTATACTATCAAAAACTATAGGTTCCAGTAAAAAAACCTGTGCTAACACCAAAATAAGCTGCAACAATACATGATGTTGACAACAGAAAGAAAAGGCCAAGAAGGATTATGCAATGCCTTGGACTAACAAGCCCACCAATTTAAGATTTATGAGATTTTACTTGCAGTATGGTATAATTGCTCCTAAAGAAACAAGGCCATTGCTGAATTCACCTAAAAGACAAAAGAAATAGCTTTCTTATGGTGCTATATAAGAATGAGCTCAGAAATAATTGCAAATAATTATTTTATGCACTCCATTCTTCTGACAAAACTGCTACTTTAACTTCAGCTACTCAGAAAAAATTGATAATTTTTTTAATTGTTTTTTTCCTAAGATGGAACAAACAGAAGCCATATGAGAAAGAATTAGTTACTACATATTTTTATGAAGGGGTAAAGCAGGACTGTACTATCCATGCTCCTGTAATTGTCAATTGTAGAAACATTTTCATATTTTGACAATTTTTTCAAAACATTCATAAAATAAATTTTACCTTTTGCAGAAAGTAGCTTTGAAAGTTCATGAAGTTGTTGGTCTTCACAATGTTTGGACAAGTCTTACAACAAAACATCCGGGTGAAGAGTGACTTCATGGCTGGTGGTCCTGTCCATGTGCTTACCATGGAATTTGCAATCTGAATAAGTAGGGGGGAAGGGAAATCATATTAACACAACCACTGCAAGTTTAGTTTGGCTGCAGAAAAATACAGCCATTCCCATAATCAAAAAGGATAATTGCCAAGAACATTTTCTCCTTTAAACAGATACTTATTTTCATTGGTGTATTATATTAGCTAAGTTTTCACTGTCACTCCCAATGTATCTTCTCTACATTAAAGGTAAATTTTATGAAAATTTTTCCACTTGGAAGATGTATGCAACTACTTATCTTTCCATGATAAACTTCTGTTCTTAATTATTTTCTCTTTTATATATTTTAGATGAAAATTCTGTTTTCGCTAAGTCAAGTTTTCTGACTCTACGGAAGCCAGTGGTGGAAGAGCATTTTGCAGTACCAGCTTCCCACATCGAATACAGTTAATGACAACAGGAAGTTTAACCTTACTAATGTCCTGATGCTGGAATCAGTAATAGAATGTATTACACTTTCCTCCTAGGTAATTACAGAAACAGATCTACAACTGTTCTGCCATACTCCTTCACCTTGATTCAATGTCACAGCCATACTTTTTGCTTGCCTTATAATCTTCTTTTCTGTAAGTCAACCAACTTATCCACAGACCCAAGATTTTCCATACAATTACAACTGAACAAAAACGGCAATGATTATTTCCAGCTCAATTGCCTAAGAATTCAAAGTAAAGACAGAAAAAACTATTGCATTTAAAGGTTTTAACAACTGTTCTTTTAATATTTATCTCTGAAATGCACATTGTTAGATATTCCAAGTGAATTCATTCTGAAAAGTGCATATTTTAAGTCAGATACTGACAGCACCAATACCAGCACATACACTGGCAGTTCTACATCAGTGCTTTGTAATATTCAAATACTTTCTCAGAAACACTTATTGGATTTTGATTTTCAAAATATGGCCAAAGGATTTACTTCTATACAGGTACTGAATTATGCCCAAGAGGTAAACAGCAGAAAGCAAGCTATATGCCAATAATCTGAATTCTACAAATTGTCAATAAATACATCTTCATGTCCATAAAAGTATGTCACCAACATGCCACTTCAGAAAGTTCTGTTCTTCTCTTTTTCCACTCTCTTTTACAGGGCTATCTAATTTCTAGGCTTAATGCTAATTTTGTAAATCACAGTGTCTACCAAAAAAAAAATTTCCCTTTTCAAGGCAATTATTTAGCTTTTTAATATTTAATTGTAGCCCAACTTGAAGTTTATTTTGTGACACTATTCAATCTGAAACGATACAGAGTAGCAAAGACAAATTTCAGCACTTCAGAGTTCTCAACAGATTGGCCAAGGAACTTCCCTGTAAAATAATAAAAAATACACTTTGGTTCTGAAAAAAATTTTAAACAGAAGTCTTTTATTTCTGCTACTTAATGAAATCTGGAAAAATCCCTTGTGGTTTTTATGTCTGACATCTCAATTTGACAATTATGAAAGCCTTCTGCAGTCTCCATTTACAGACTAAAATAATACAGCTTTCCTTTCAAATCAGTCATGTTAAAAATACTTGGCAAATACATTTAGGAGGCTAAATATCAAGGCAGTTTAAGAACTGTGATGAGTCTTGACCCATTTTCCAACCTTTACAAAGTCCAGCGCATTTTGTCCCTTCCTCTCACCCACACCACCTCACCTTGGCAAGGCAGAAGCAGGCCAGCATCCTCACCCGGTAGAAACACTGCTCCTGTTCCAGTATATCAGTCAGTGCAAGACGTGATGCTGGAGTAGGGAACTTTTCCAATGCCAGAATGGCTTCTTCTTGTGCAACCACATCTCTCTCATATCGAAGCTGATACTGCCACATGAAATCAGACTGTTCAAATTCGACCTTCCTCAGTACTGACATATCGGGGTCTATTCTTATCCAGAGCAAGGGGGAATCAGCACTAAGGCAGACATGAAACACATTATTAACTTACAAAATTTCAAGATTATAGAAACTTCAAAGTTGTTCTAACTTGCTATGAGTCATTTATAAAGTATTTAGATTCAAAGAGCCATAAAATAATCTAGGTTAGAAGGGACTTTTGAAAGTCTCGTGGTCCAATCTCCTACCTCTAGGATGGCAATTCTATATCCTACCACAGCATTCTGTTCAAACCTCTAATACATCAAACTGAACACAGTGTTTTAGTATTTGTAACCTACAGATAGCTGATTATGGTAAACTACTGTATAATCTCAGTATATTTAATTGTACTTCCTCAGAAGCTATAAGTGAGCAGCACTTATCAACTTTTAAAGGTTAAGACTACCAAAAAAAATCCAAGAAAATCTGGTGTTGAACACCCAATGTTTTTAATCAATAGATGGGAAAGGGCTTTACACCACAGACATGCCATGATGTTGAAAGCTGAAAAGGATAACTTTGCAAATCATGATAAAAGTGAAAGTATCAACAGACAAGATTGAAGTTAAATTATAGATAAAATGACTCAGTTGTATTCCATCCAAACAAGCATTTTATCCTTTAGTATTCACACAGCATCGTAACTGCAGAAGTAAATTATGGGAGCAACAAGCACAAACTGTGCAATAAATTCTCTTACGTGTTTTTCCACATAAAAATTGCAACAGAAAAATACACACATGGAATTCATAGAGAGTTTGAAATGATAAAAAGAGCATCACTATAAATAGACGGTATATTTCTGTGTATGTTTGTAGAATATCTAGAATTACTGTCAAGATAGTAGCTAGAGAAGAAAGGACAGTGAAAAAGTGTATACATGGGATTTAGAAGAATAAAGAAGCGTGTATATTATCATATATATTTGGAGCAGAGTCCAAACTGGACAACAGATAATATACCAGTTCAAAGGTCATTCTAAGATCATTAAAGTCTCAGCTCAGTGTAACGCAGCAATGACCTGAACATAACTGATAAAAAATTATTCACAAATACTTATGTTAATTATTCTTCAATGCAATTAAAAGACTATTCACATGTCAACTGCCACACAGAAATGACAGCAATAACTTGCTCAATGTAAATATCCCTTTTAAAATTTTTTCTCATCATATATTAGATGAGGTTAAATTTATGAGACTCTCCAACACTTTTAAGGTGATAAGCAATCTACCCTTCTTCAAGGAGACACCACTGGTTTTCAAGAGCAGATTATTTACTTCCCTCGGTCGGAAAACAAGGTACCAACACCTTCACTATTTTTGAGAGCACTACTGGCTCCAACTCAAGGACGCCAAGGTTGGTATTTACATTAGGCAACAATTTGCTTCCAAAGAGCTGAACAGTTCCAACTGAAACTAATGCCAGTGTGAACTTCAATATGAAGCACTTCATCATTACTTTTAATCTAAAAAGGATTCTTTCATAATTAACCACAGATTTCAGAAACTTGTCTTAGTGGCAGTTCAGTGGTCCTCATCAAGGTCCAACAAAAATCGCTTTTACTTTGTTTCAGGAATTTTTTTTATTTTACCTATAAAATCAGATGAGAGGTATCATTGGAAATGTGTAAGAATCAAGTAATTTATCATATCACCTTATCATGCCCAGGACTTTTTACAAAAACTGAATACAATGGTTAAACCACACTTTTTACACTTAGCCAGCATTTCCCCAGTTACAGAAGAAAAGTCTTGAAGAAGACAAAGAAATGTGGTATCGTCTTGAAATTTGCCAGACACATAATGAAGTACAACACTATTATCCAATCCTTCCAAATGGAATGCTTTAGACAAGGAACAGAGCTCAGACTCACACTGAGAAACTTCAACAAGCTAACTTACTCCATAGCAGAAAGGTCCATGTCCACCTCTTCTCCATTCATCAGTGGAATCTTTTTCTTCTTATTTCTATTAAAAGAGAGAAAATAGGGGGGAAAAAAGGGTATTACTTACCAGACAGGTAAATATATGTTTACAAATAGAGCTTAAGCCCGCTAAAGTACTCTGTATTTCACCACACGAAAATATAATGCTCTCTCCAGCAAAAAATATTCACAAATTTGAGCTGTGTATCCATTTCTATAATTTTTCACTTCCACCATTTCTACAATTACATATAAATACAGAACTCTGAGAAGCAGAGTTCAAAGTTATTATTAAAATGCATTTAGAAAACTGAGAGAATCTATTTGGTAAGCATGTCACTTTTCTTGCTCATTCAGTTTACTGAACAGTGCTGGCACTCTCAACAGAAAACTATGCAAGTGCTTCTTTCATGTATCTTCCTTCACCTGAGGCACTACTCTTGCCTACAGTTGTATTCCCTCTAATTTGTGTTTCCCATTCAAAGGTATTTTCAATAACTTGATTATTTAGTTTTCATTCAACTGCTTCTCTATAAATAAGCTCTTTACAAAACCTTTACAGAATTACTTATAACTAAGAATTGCATATAAAATGTAAGGTATCTTGCAGTTCATAAACACTAAGAAATTCTATTTTCTCCACTTAACATCACAGGTAAATCTTACTTATTATAAGAAAATATAAACATAAAATTCAAAAAACCATATATTTATGATCAAATGCACTGTATGCTTTCATATATACATACTAAAAATACTAAAAATACTTGCAGTTTGCAATTTAGGTCTTACCTTCTGCTTTTAGAATGGCAAGGTATATCATGTTTAAGACTGTTTTCTTCAATCTGCAATGTATGGTTGAATGAGCCATCGAGTTCTTGCACTGTCACTTTAAGAGGACCCTTTAAGTTCACAAGATTTTAAAATTATTATTAAAATTATGTCTATTAATGTATACATCATCCTTGTACATGTAGGCAAAATGTGAAAAATGGACCTTACCACATATTTCTGAGTCCCAGGAGATGTATAGTCTTGTTTTATTTCCAATTCCAATACATTCCGTTTTCTATTAAATGCAAAGCTACCATAAAATTTTACCACTCCACTCTGATCCCTAATAAGCTGTATAGGAATTCTAGTGCACAGTGCAGTAGTATAAACAAACATAATTGTTTACACTTGCTTTATGATCCTTTATTCCTAGAATTTCCCAACCCAAGAAAATCAGGAAATGAAATCACATACGTTCATTCACAAATTTTGAAAGATTTTTGAGGTTTTGTTGGTTTTTTGTTGGTTTTTTTAACAGTTCTTTAATGTCCAATCATGTCTCTTACGGAGAAAAACTGAAGTACTATGAAAATTACCAGTTCTCTCCACCACATCCAGTGTCCTTTGCATGCTACTGAGAAAGTAATTGAGTAAGACTTCAGCAATTTCAATACGGTTTAGTATTTATTTTAATTAAATAAAATTAAGGGGGAAATGTAGACAATAGTTTCTGTTTTCTACCCACACTCCACTTAATTATTTTATGGCAATTTTTCAAACGGGGTCATGTGAGCATTCACGTGTGTGTGTGTGTGTGTGTGTGTGTGTGTGTGTGTGAGTTCACATAAACATGAGACTATACAACAGGAATGATAAAAAGTAACAATCTCACTCTGCATTTTTTCCCAGGCAGTGTTTTCTGAAGCCAACGCTTCCTGTGTATAATTTAATCATTAATTATCTGTATGAAAGCCACTACTACACTTTATTTATAGTAAAACTAAAACACTAAACTGAAGCATTTTAGTCTAAACACACACTCTCACAAGCCTCTGACAATATAAGACAAAAGCAAAGAAGGAAAATCTGTTCATGTCCTGACATTTAAGGGATGGGCTTGCAGATTCAAAAACATTTCTTATCATACACAGGTTCTTAACTTTTCTCTCAAAATGTGGCCATTTGGCCAGATACCTCACACTGGTTCTGTTCACAGAAGCTGCCTTCATAAAGCTCAGTGACTTTGACATTAGGTACAGTTTAAGGCATTTTTAGTGGTTTCTTCAGCACAAGATTTAAACTCAGCATCAACACAGCCCTTGTTTAATAGCAATGACACAGTGCTAGTTAGTAAGACCTCCTCCTAAACAACATAAAGACCTGTTGTGATCTTACAGGGTGGAAAATCTACTGTCACAGGTGTAACAGTGTTTGAATCACAGTAGGGAGGTTGCAGTCATAGGAATAAATGCAAGCTAACACGATAAACTTTGGGGTCAAAGTCTGGAGAACCTGAAAAAAACCCCAGTCTGACATTTACAATAATTCTTTGCTTACAGAACAGATGTAGTTAAGACTCACACTGCTCAGGTAGTAATGCTGACATTTAGATATAGCTGCAGTGGGAATATATGTACATATGTGTTTTCCTCAAGTATGGAAATTAGAATGATGTGTATTTACACTTTATGAATACCTCTGATGCAAATAAAATGCTAACTTCCCATATTACTATATAAATATTAATTATAAAGTGCTTTTTAGTTAGATATTGAGATGTATGAACACTGTTAAGTCAGCTTAGATGAATAATTCCTAAATATAAATACATACTTTTGCTGTTCATTAGAACAGTAAGGCATGTTTATGCTGCAGTCACGTATGATTCCAGCCTGCAGTCACATTAAATAAACTAACAATTAAAGCTGTTAAAAGAAGCAAATTCAAATCCACCCTCCTATCAATCCAAACCAAGACACTCAATTTCTTGCCTAATATCACTGAAATTTGAAGAGTCAACACAGAGATTTATTTCACATGAAAGTGCAGTATAAACACCAGCTACTAAGCTTTTAAACTGTATTGTAAACTATCAGTCTGTGCTTTAGATTACTTATTTCATGTTGATTTACTGGAAATCATATAATAAATGCACCAGACTATAGCATTTTCCATGTCAGACTTCAGCATATTTCTATGGGCAGTGTCCTCTGGAATCCCTTTCGTATAATTTGGCCTTAAATTCCAGTAGAGTTCTTGTGCCTCTTTCAAAGTAAAACTTAAAATAATGAAATCCTTTCTAGTAAAGAACATGCAAAAAAAGTCAGCATAGTCCAAAGGACTATGAAAGACTGTGGACATATGAGCCACATATACATCCAATTCACACATTAATGTACTTAATTGTTTTATGCAAAGATATTTAATACATTTCTTCACATTCCTTTAATAGTGCCAATTAACAAACCAAATTCATTCTCCATATTAGCAATCCAGACCAAGAATAAAAAGGATACACCCATTGCTTTATTAAAGGTTGGATGTCTTTGCCTGAGACATTTGAGATAGACTTCAAAAACCCAGATGTGGAAACCAGCATCTGACTCCACATATGTGACTGGAACTTCTGAGATGAAGCAGTGCTGGCCAGACTCAACAACTTGTTGAAAACCTAAAATGATAGAAAGTTATTCCTTTCCCTAAATATTTCAATATAAAATAAGCTTTTATGTTTAGTTGAAGTTGAATTGTAATTAAAAGACAACATATCACAAATTGTAATTTGCTGTCTCAAATGTGTCTTCCTCAAAGTTACATATCTACACATAAAATCCATTAAAAGTCCATCAACTTTCAAAAATTGTCTACATTGAAACAAATCATTATTTCCTTTTTCAGAAATAAAACATTCATCAGGTTCTCTGCTGCATTTTCAACATGACAACTACTTACAATAGCTTTAGCACAACAACATACATGTTTACCTTAAAACAAAACAAGCCCCCCAAGCTCAGAAATTGTTATGAAAATATCATTCTGTTTCTATCTGGGTGCTTGTAGCACCGTATCTTCTTTCAGGTATGTCACAAAAATACTTAGTAAAGAGGAGAAACAAGAGTTCTGCAGAAGTTTAGCACTTCAGAATAAAATTATAATCTTCTATTCAACTGCTTCTTCTAATATAAACATCTATGTTCCATCTAGCACTGATTGTTTTATACAGTGGAGAGAGCAGAAGCTGAATTCTCAATACTTTAGTTATTTATAATTTCACTAGATTAGCATACAGCAACACCAGTTAGGGTCAATAAAACAGGCTCTCAGTTTTAAAAACCATCACAATAACCCAAAGCAATGAAATACCTTAAGATTAAAGAGTATATGCAATATATAAAAAATACCGTAAGTATATGCAAGCATAATAGCTCACCTTATCCTAACACAAATGATCTACATCTAATATTTGTTCAGTCCTGCTAAAACTGAAACTACAAATGTAATCCTATGATGATCTGTTTTGTTCTTCTCTAAACTTTATTTAATGATTAGAAAAGCAATTAAAGAAAAAAAGTTTTCTATATTCTGCATAATCATTTAAATACCTACCTGTAACATGAACTCCATGCTAATTCTGTTCTCAATCAGTCTCATAACAAGATGTGCTTTACACTGGAACATAGTGTAATATTCCCAAGACAGTGTATGAGGGTGTTTGATAGAAAAGTGTAAATGTGATGCAGGGCTGAAAGAAAAACCAAAAGCAGCTCTCTATTTTGCATTTTATTGAACAAAACTTAAAATGCACCTAGCAACCAAGCTTAGAGCGGTACCAACAATTACTTAAGAATTCTTGTACTGCTTTAGTTATAAATTATGGCAAGCTTAAAATGACCCCTCACTTGCACAGAGAGGTGACATGGTGTGTGTACCTGGCATCCAGCAAGTACTGCATGGAGACTAATGGCATATTGTACCGTCTGTGTAGTTCTGTAAAGACAGTGGTAGCACTAGCAAACTGAGCAACTGTGACTTTCTGGAAATAACTCATAAATCAAAATTCTTCCTGCTCCACTTCCTTTTAAGAGACTGTACAGAGCAAGTAATTTGGATTTAAATAACTGTAGTTTTACAATTCACAGCAGACTTTCATGTAATGATCCAATGAAATTGCTTTCTTTTTGTTTTAGTCAGCAACTATATCTTTCAATACTTTGGCAAACTTGGTATCTTCTAAATCAGGTAACATGCCAAGAAAGACTAGGCAGAGCATCATGTTCCAGCTACCACACTGTTTCCATAATTTGAGCTATCTGTGGTGTTCCTTCACACATACCCTTCATGACTATAAGCAAAATATTTTAAATGGTTTAAGTTCATTCCATATCAGAAGACAAACAAAATGGTGAAACTCTGAAACATTAAAAATCAGAACTGATTTCTGGATACACTTACTGGCTATACAGCAATAAAGCACCAAAAGACTTAATTTTGATGATCTTTGAAATTAATTTTCTCTACCAGTTTCACATTTCAGAACACAAGTATTCTGACCTACAATCCAGTTTCAAAGTAGGAAAGTATCTGTGATACATAATCCTCAGGAAAATAAGACTTTCTTGCCTCCTTTCAAGGAGGCTACTTCTCTTATTTCAGAAGTAGAAATAACTAAAAGTCTGACTTAATTTTATTGATGAACCAAGTCTGTGGCAACTCTATGTTGTTGTGCTGGCCTTTTTCTTTTAGGTTTTTTCTCGCAGGACATTTGAATTTTCCATGAATGAATAACAAACATCCGAACAAACTGTACCGACACCATGTCAGGACAAATTCTTAAGAAGTGGAAAACCAGACATTTTATGCTAGTTGGTGGTTAATTAGAAACTGTACATTGCAACATTGAAATGCCAGCTACTTAAAATTTCTGGGCTCAAAACTGGATAATCTAACTCAACCATTTCCAGATAAACCATACACCAGAACTGCCCAAAGACTTTAGAAGACACTGCAATACAGAATGAAATGATTTATAGATTGTAGCAACCAAAGGCAAGTGCTGTAAGCCTGATCTTTCCTGCCAGCTACCTCGGGAAGAGACTGCTCTCCCAGAACCTTCAAAGGCCTACTGAACAAACCATTTTAACTTCAACCAATCTTTCCATGCAGTTGAAAGACATATTGCAGCAAGTATGATAGCACTTAGCTCCTTATCAACAGCCCTTAAGCTTTCAGGGGATGGCAAGAACCAAGGTAGTTGCAGTACATTAATAATTTTTCCATCTTTCTGTTTACTGGGAGACTCCCTTTACTTTGCTCATGAGTATCTGTTTAAAATTCTTAAGAACATAGAAAAAAGAAATTTCTAAATTGCAGCAAGTACTACCCTTCTTAGGTGCAGTAATTATATGAAAAAGAAGTACCTAGGTTTACTCCCTGCTATTTCTAGTTGATAAGCAATTGTTGAAGTTCTCATCACAATTCTCCTGTTATTTTGGATACTGCTCTATTCTGAGGTAGGGAAGGTTTAGCAACCATGACAGAATTGAAATTCAAGGAGGAAACTGAGGTTGTGGCTCAGACATTATATAATAATTTGGTCTCAGTATAAAAACTTTATCCAGCTTCAAATAATACAGCTGATTGACTCTGGTAGAATTCTTTTCTTGCAAATTACAACCAAGCCAGGACTTACATTCTTGGCTTTCTTAAATTTACTAAGTGTTGATTGATTTTGGTACTAGATACATTATTTAACTGCAAAACAGACTGAGACAACTTTGCAATTGACAGTTTTTTCTGTAGTTCATTCAATATTAGTACAGTTCTTCAGACAATATTTTTCTTCAATCATTGTACTTCTAAAATGTTTATTGAACTGGCACCAAATGAGAATTAAAATTAGTAATATGGACCTAGAACCTTTGTCAAAGTGCACAGTGACCCAACTCTTCCATGGAAATTTATAATGCTCATGCTCTTGAATACAGTCTAGGCATTCAGTGTAAACCTATTAGTAAGCTTCTTTCATATGAAATACTTTCTTAAAGTTTTTAACTAAAAATTGAATAGAACCAAAGTCTGAGTAAGAACACAAAATGAAAATATAACACACAAAGCTTTGTTCTGAAGCTTTCATCTATACAGCAGTTAACCTGCAGTTTCCTTTCCTTCATTTTCCCAAGCTCTGAAATTTTCTCTTTTAGAATAAATGCACTGGAGAGCAGTGTTTGTGTTACACAAGATATAACAGGAAGAACCCATGAAACCTGTGTTTTGCATAGAAATTAATTCATTCGTCTGAAAGAAGGTGGGCTTTTTCCCCTTGATAATTTATTACCATATTCTACTTCTAAATTAGTTGAAACATATTATTAATCAATACAAAGTTTCTTCATATTGTTATTAGTTGGAACTGCTGTACTGCAAATATGTTTGGCAGAAAACTGTATCATAACAATCAGAACAAAGAAATGCATAGAATATGTTGGAGAAAAATGTTCTAGACGTTGTTAGGAAAATACTTCCCCTATATACAAATCATATCCCAGAGTCAGGAACATATACTTGATTTACATACAAGAGAACTTTGCAATCTACAAGGAACAGCAAGTTGTAATTTATATTTAAGTGATGCTGTGGTTATTACTAACAAGCTGTGATACAATGAAGTAGTAAAATAACTGTAGAAACACAATGTGTCCAACAAGACATCACAGAGAGGAAACACACATTTAAGAGCATCAGGACAGGATTTTGTCAATTATTTATGACCAACTCTAGGATA
The DNA here is from genome assembly GCF_047495875.1 of Pithys albifrons albifrons. Classification (NCBI taxonomy): domain Eukaryota; kingdom Metazoa; phylum Chordata; class Aves; order Passeriformes; family Thamnophilidae; genus Pithys; species Pithys albifrons. The sequence goes on along the minus strand of NC_092461.1, from coordinate 41,731,310 downwards.
AATACAGAGAAATTAATAAAATTAACAAAGTGACTATGATTTTAGTGAATTTTTAAACATGTGCCCCTTATCTTTAGTTTCACTTGATCCTATTACTGTGAATTGAGTTTCTCTATATAGATGAGTATGCTGATGAATTGTAATGCTGCCAATTAAAGAGTCTACCAAGACATAATTCCCCATATTTTCTTAAAATAAAGACATCAGAGCAACAGCATGACATAAAATGACTGCTGCTAACTGTAATTTGCTTTTCAGAAGTGCCTGTAACAAAAACACCCAGGTAGTTTGTCTGCATAAAGAAAGAATCGGACAGCAGAGTAAATGAAGGTTCATCATGAGCAGACAAACAAAACTGAGTAACAGCTTAGCATGCACACACATACTCAAGCTGCATCTGTGACTGTCAAGAGCCAGAAAACATGGTCATTGCTGAGGGTTCACCTGGCTGCAAAACTAGCCAACATGTCCTATTTCTGACTTCAAAAACACACCATTCAAAATTTAAATGGGTGATTTTCATAATTCATTCTGTTCTAAATCCAGAGTTCTAATTCTAAATGAACAAAGTCTGGATTTGTATACAATCAAATGCAAGAGAACCACTGTTACAGACAACTTTGGTTGCATTTTCACAATACAGGAGCTTCTGCGGCAGCAAAAATTAGAAATTCCCATATTGCCTCACTCTACCTCACAGGTTTGCACATGCTGCTCATGAGTTTCCAAAGAGCAACTCCTTGTGAGGCTGTTTCCTAATCAGATCAATTTATGCAATGAAAGTAAAACCCAGTAAAAGCTTGTCATTGAAACCCAGATAAACTACTGATCTGACAACCAGTAATATTCGTCTACCTCCAGTGGTTTGTACTACTCAGTGGGTAACACTGCAGTACCACAACAGAGGTAAGGGAAATAATTTTAAACCAAAACTACTGAAGCCACAGTTATTGGGAAAATACAAACCCAGCCAGTTCACATTGGAAACCAATGGTTCTTTACAGTACACTGATCTAATACATTTTTCCCCTCAAACATATTAAGACATTTCAGCATAAAATTAGAGGTTGATATCTGACAGTGGAAAGAGAAAAGAGCAATGAAATAGAAGGCTGATGATACTGCAAAAACCCTGAAAACTAACAAACTACTCCAGAAGAAGCTCAGGTCCAAATTTTGGCACCATATTCTCTTGTATGCTTTTACTAAAAATCATTTTCGTAACAGCATTAAAAACATTCATTATACTTAATTCCCTTTGAGATTTAAAGTGTATGAAAAATAAAACCACAGTTATTAAAATATGCTCAAGATGTACTTTATGAGACTGGTAATATATGTCTTGGGCAGCTCAAGATCTTCAGCCTTTGGCCTTGTGCTACACAACACACCCAAGGCATATATTAATGGCCCCATAAAAACATACCCTGCAATGACTAGCAGCTTAAATAAACATACTTGTCTTTCTCTTTTCCTCCTCCGAATATTGGATGCAGTAAAACTCCACCAGTCTTCAGTTCATATGCCACTATTTTATCTAACTCCTAAGAAGAACAACATACATAAGCAAGCATATTTTCAAGAGCAGAGAAATTATTTAAAGAAGACAGGAATGCTTTTAATATCATTGTTCAAGCCATACCTCCTAATTAAGCTTATTTACAAAGAGAAAGAATATTTTAAAATCAGGGATGTTCCTTGCATGACAAACAATAATAAAACAGTAGAAATAAGCAGTTAATACTTGCTTTGAGTCTGGACAGTGGGTCAACCCACAACACTACTGAACTACATTATAACTAAAGAGTATTATTATTCAATAAAAAAGTGGTCTCTGACCAAAAGAAATAAAGGTGATCAGCATTTCCTTGCAGCAGAAAGCCTCAATACATGCACACAAACATACATATATGTATGAATGTTTATAATATATTTAAATAAATAAATTTTTAAAATATTAATAAATATATATATTTATATGTCTGGCCCAAGCTTGGCACTGGAACATGAGTCTGATTTTGTGTGATGTTGTGCCCATATTAACAAGCACACATTAAGACAGGACATTTGCATGGGCTCATGTCATCCAACAGTCAATATGAATCAAACCAGTGTGAAATGCTGTCTGTCTGCAACCCAGTGTTGGCTACAGATTTTCCAAATGTTGAAATGTCTTGATATTTATAGATTCATATGAATTTACCCACTTTGGCAACACATTCAAAGAAGGGCAGGCAGAACTGGAGGCTGTGACAGTAGCGCCTCTCAGTTCTATTCGGACCAGTTAGCAACTCGTGGGGAACAACACGAGTAACTTGTATCTAAAAGCAACTTCTGCTTTTGCAACATGCAGAGAAGTCTTACAACAGACCTTCATCCAGTTCTGCTGCTCTCTGCAGAACCCACACCTTCAGCACAGTGGGTAAGCTGAATGAGCATCAGGAAGATAAGGATATGGTATTGGGTCCCCATGTGAGTCAGGGATGTAAATGGAGCTCATGGGTTGGGAATTTACCTTTTTGGAACAAGGAGAGTAAGAATGAGAGGAGGAAGATACCCATCCTTTGGTGAAAGAGTGTTACTGGCAAAGAACGAGCAGTCACTGCTGCTGTCACTAAAAGGTACCTGTCTTAGAGCATTATATTTGGAAATGTAAGCTCTAGATAGAAATTCCTTTTCCAAGAAAAGAAATCCCTTCAATGGGGATTTTTTACTGTTTCATTATTTCATTTAGCACTTCAGTGATATTAAAAGGTACCTGACCCACTCTCTTGATCCAAGTTCATACTGGATAAGAATAGCCAACACAGTAAAACGAGTTCCCCAAATACATATCCTTATGAATCCTATTTCTATGTATTCAAAAAGTAACATATTTTTTAACTTTTGTTTTGGTGTAAAAGTCCAAACAAAAAAAGGAAAAGTAATTGCACAGAGAGCCAATGAAAATTATTATTGATTGTTCACATCCAGTCACAAAAATTTATTTTGGTTCCTATGTTTGGTGGTTTTCCTTGTAGAAAATGGCAAAAATATTTCAGCTCTAAGTTTTGTCACTACTAAACACGTCTTTAGCTTGCAATGCAAAACTGCTTTTATATTCTGGTTTTATACTGTATCTCCTTTGTTGCCAAACGTCTGAAAGGCATAGAAAATGAGACCATTACAATGTTACCTGTTTAATCCAGTGGCGATACTCATTAACACCAAAGGTTTTTTTCATCCAAAGGCCATAAATGTAACCAGAGATTCCCTTCAGCACCCATTCATCTGACCTATAATACCAAAGAAACATGAACTATGTAACTTCAGAAGACGTTTTGTAGGGGATGGTGTTTTTGACCAGCTCAAAAATAGTTACAAATTTCAACAGATTATATAACTTCTCCAAGTCTGATGAGCTGTGAACCAATTTATGGATCTTGGCACCTGGATGGGACCAATGAAACTGAAAAGTCAGTGAAAACTGAACTTTTACCACAGAAATCCAGATTAAAATATAAACCCAAACTATTTTAGCTGAAATAGTAATAATAAATGTGTGCAAATGGACACTAAAGCTAAGGCAACTGCTAATCTATACGATCCTAATTTCTTAACAACATCTCAATGCAATGCAGAAGATTTGGACAGCAAGTAAACAAAATACCTATTTCACAATTTGGTGGGCATCCATTTAAACACATCTTCTGTGAGTTACAGTCCAAGAGAGAAAACTAAGGACAAAAACTACAACATGACCATAAACTAGAATTGTAAACAGAAGAATGATACACAGGGCACAATGAAGTGAATAAAACAGGAACATATAAAAAGGGAATCATTACAAAAGATGCAAAAACTTGTCTTCACCATGGAAGTAGGCTAGCAATGAGGAAGAGAGCAAGAGAAATTATAAGAGAATGAACATCTATTTAAGAATATGTTGATTTCCTTTTTTAAGACAAGGATACTGTGGGGCATACACTTTTGCCAAGAAAAAAAGGAATGGGCTACTTGTCCCCAGTATGTAAAGTGTATGCAAAAGGCTTTGAAATAAATAGTGATCATAACTGCAAGAGCCAGTTGGGAAGATTTTCTGAGCAATGAAGCTGTAGCCACCTTAGCAGGAATTTTCCTGTTTGTCACTGATTTCTGCATTGCTCTCCCTGAACAACTTCTTAATTTATTAGTTCTGTGTCCTGTAAGTACTTCCTATGCAAGCTACATTTCTTCATCCAGAATATCTGACAAAAATTTGCTGATGATGCAGAAGAGTCTCCCTTCTAAAATTTTCAGTTGCCAAAGCACACTACAACATTCAGGAAGACATATACAATCTCAGGCATTGGAACTTTTATCTCTCCTCTTCTCCTTTCAAATAACAAAAAATACTAATGGATTTTCATTTATTGAGCTGGATTTATTAATTTTTTTCTTGCTTTCTTCTACAATTACTGTTTCACTTATTTTGCTGATAAGATGCAATATGTAAATTAAAATTTTAGCTTTCCAGCTTTTTCCCATTTTCAAGAGAATTCTATGGTAAAATACTTACCAGGACATTCTGGATATGAAACATCCAAAGAATTGCTGGGCCAGAGCCTGTGCTAAGCACCTCCTTGTCAGTGGAGTTTCATCTATAATCATTGCGCTGTGCAAGAGGTTTGTGCTGAACCCCCATAAAAAGAAAATAACACAACATGAGCATCAACTCCAAAGAAACACAGGAAACTTTGCTTTAAAAGCCAAAACATATAAAATCATTCATTCACTGTTTTCCCAGTGAGATAGTAACACCTTTTTTTTAATAATCTTAAACCAGGCATATCTCTTGCTATTATCATCTATATACAACTCTCTGTGTAGAACCTAAGTAGTGTAACTCATGGAACTCTCTTAGATTCCTGATACCCTACTTGAGCTGAAGAAAAGTAAAAAACAATAAAACTTCTGCACTTAATTTGAGACTAAATATTTCATGCATGACATTTCTCATTCAGAAGGAAAATCAGCGTCAGTTTTTTCTTAAAGCAAATACAAATCCAACATCTTCATAACAAATAAAAATGGAAATGGTGTTAAAAGCCTGTAATGCCAACAAAAATAAGCCTTTTTTCTCAATACTAACCTGAAAATACTCATGGATGCATAAGCAGCTACTTCAACATAAGCTTCATCTATAAAAACAGTCTTGAAACAGGAGTATGGATAGCGGCAGGTAAGAATCTCCTCATAAAATTCAAACACCTCATGAAGGTATGATGTGGTATGTTTGAGCAATGGGAGAAGTTGCGGTAAGCAAAAATGAGTCACCTACAAAGGAAAATTGTTACAAGGTCTACGAATCTATTTAAATACATAAATATCCAGCATATTACATAACAGGGAAAAAACCCAACTCTGACTAAATCTGCCCCATAAATTCAGACATAAACAGAGTTATTCTCCATCAAAGGCTTTAATTTGGTGATAAATTTAAATACAGGCATTACTAGACAAGCTTGATCATATAACTGTACTGATGGAGGTTGATCTAGACATAGTCATACTTGATCAATATATACTAGCTGCACATAAGAAGTCAGCAATTCTTTTAACGAAAAGAGAAAAAGGAGCCCCTCCTATGATGAAGATTATTACCTCATGCATGTATGGATCAACAAGGATCTCAAAAGGTCCTATTGCCAAGGAGATGTTAGAAGCTGCAGTTGGAATAGTCAGCATGTAATGAAAAGTCTTCTTTCTCATATCATGGGTGTAAACAGTTTCCACCAAATCTCCGTTTGAAACAGCTACCATTGCAGCATCTACAGTATACTCAAGTTTCCAGGTACACAACTCAGAATATGAATCAACACACGGAAACCAAAATCTAGGAAAGTTAGGATTGGGGGGAAAATGGTTAATAATTATACTCAACAATTAGATTCTTTTTCACACATGATTTTTCTCTCAAGGTCCAAACTATTCCTAAACACTTTTAGAATATATGAATATTGAGATACTGTTTCCTACAATACATTAATTTTATAAAGCTTTACAAGTTTTTTTGCCATTACCTCATGCTGAGCTATAAAAACCAGACATCCTATACTAGTCATTAGATACTACTTCACATCAATAAGCTCCTTTCAAGGATAAATTGAGTTTCAGACTTTTTCATACTTAAGAATATTCAAAGAAATTATTTGTATTTCCTACACTTTGAGATTAAATAGGAAGCACAGTCTAACATTCAAAGACAGTTTTTTTACCTCGTAGAATTTTGATAACCACATGAAAAGACATGAGCCCCTCTTTCAGCCATGTTGCCCTCCATGTTGGGTACCACAAAATGAAGGCCTCCTTGTGGCTGGTCCAGAGAAAAGTTTATATGCACCTTTAGGACTTTTAACTCTGCAGCACAAAGACCAAAATTGGGTGAATATATACAACTTACATGAAAGTTATTTCAGAATAATAATTCAGTTTGGGATTCTTGGATTATGTGTTTATGTCATTCTCACGGACTTCTGGGTCCACTTAAGAAGTACAACACAAAAGCTTAAAACCTGAGTCCTCCTGAGCATAATTTGCAGGATATGAATTTACAGGAACCTTTATCAATTAATAAAAATTGCAATTTGAGCTACATTTCATCTTTGAATTCCCCAACAGTGAAGCATCTTTATCCACCGATTGTACCCTAACCATGAACTCTTTTGTAGCTTGCTGAAATAAATTTCTACAAAAACAGCATGCAGCAGGGAAATTCTTAAAAGACATATTGTCATTTGCAGTTGCTTAAAATCTCTTGTTATAGTTAATGCTTTTCCTGTAACTTAAGTGTCTTTGCTTTGGTTCAGTTTCACAGAAATCTCACCTATGAAGAGACTGGCAAGAAAAGAAATTCAGGCTACGTGGAAATTTATCCCACAAGTCTCACTATATTTTGGCTTTCAAACTTTGAAAAGTGAAATTGTACATATTTGAATATTTTCCTTTCTAGGCTTGCAAGGAAGGCAACAGGAACTTACACAAAAACTAAAATCAACAAAAATGTCTTTCCCATTAAGGTGCATCTGACATCACTGTGTGAGCCATCTTCATGATCCAGTTGTTATGATTATCTCACAGGACTCATAAATCCATGGGGAAAACTGATTAAACCATGTAAGAAAATCATACAAGAAACTAGTAAGACCCATGTCAGAAAATAAGCAACACTGGGGAGTAATTTATTAAAACAGTTACTTACTCCAGGATTTAGTATGCCAGTTTATAAAGTAGTCTACTTTCACTACGAAATCAATTTTAAAATTGACCATTCTTCAAAGCGAGATGGGATAAAACTAATATAGCTTTGTATAAAGATTGACACAGCTATATCCTTATAAATTATTTTCTGGGTTGGATCATATACGTTGTAAGTAGATTCAAAATTCCAATTTAGCATCCAATATACTCCATTATTTCGACTTCCTCAAATATTCTTTCTGGGGTCACGAGCACCCAGAGTATGGTTGTAAAGACTTAAGAAGCCGTGCAACCATTTCTCCATAATACCAAGAAGTGTGAAGGCATTTTTTCAGACTTGAAGTGAAAAGATACAGGTGATGAAAAAGGAAACAGTAACCATTATTTCATAAAATAATGTAACACTATTTCATTTATTGGGCGGTTCCGTGGTGTAATGGAGAGCACTCTGGACTCTCAATCCCAAGGACCTGAGTTTGAGTCTCAGTAGGGACCGTCCCCTGGCAGTTCGATGCCTCTCTGCCATCCGATCCCGTCAGATCTCGGATGCTCAGCAGGGTCAGCCCTGGTTAGTACCAGGGGCTGTGACAGTCCCGAGGACTTCTGTGTCACTGTCCAAGCTCGCTCGACCCTGGCAGATGAACTTTAGGACTTGAACAGTGGGGCCAGTTCTGTGCACGCTGTGCCTCACCTAAAAAATCCACTGCACAGGCTGGAAGGGCACACTCACAAGAGGAGAGCCTTTCCCAAATCTTCCTTTGCAAAGTCTGGCCATACATACTTCATTTATTTAAATCTACTATCTTCCTATGCAAACTTGTTGCTAACTACTCTATGGCGTCTTAAATTGAACTTTCAGTATGGTCTCTTTACCATCAACATGTTTCCACAGCTCCGAGGGAACCTTAATGCAGAGTTCTCCGTTTCCAGCATCTGGGTCCACAGCACTGACTGCAGCAGCATAGGCATTGGAAAAATAGTTGAGATTCCTCCTGTCAGAAATACAAGTTAATTCTTAAACTGCTTTTGTGCTGAACCAGAAAAAAAAACTTCGGCAGTTATAGAATTTCTATAGTGACTTTCAAGGTGCATGTTCAACTACATGTTTAGCTTCGTTTTTAAAGGAGTGGAAGAGAAAAGGAATAAAGCTTAGATTTCAACAATCAGAACTTAAAACATGGCTCTTGCACAAGTGATCTGTGATTAAAAATACTTAAGCAGCAATAATCTCCAATAAATTAAGTGAGAAATGCTCAGTGTTATTATCTTGCCAATAAGAGTAATATTTACATTTACTGGACTAGAAATTAAAAATTCTGTTTTTTTTAATTTAATTTCAGAATGAGTTTGTATCATTTTTCTAAAGATCTCTTGAACATCTGCTTCCTCATATATTGCAGTTTTACGTTGTAAAATGTAGTAAGATTGTACCTTGGCAATGGTATTTTTCCACCCTTAGCATGGTGAATAGGAATAGGGTTTTTAATGTATTTGTAAATATCACATAAAATATGACATGTTAGAGTTATGGCGTTAATACACAGAGAAATGTGTTGTGCTTTTTAGTCCCTAGAAAGATTTTCCTTTTTAAAATGTTACCATAATTTGCTTAAGATGCAGAAACAAATTTTTGCAATTAGGTTTGAGCAACTATGTATCAACTGCTAATTACCTGCTAATTTCATTCCAAAGTCATACTATTACTTCTAATATGACTTAGATTAACTGTTTTCTACTAAAAATGAGCATATGTCTGCTATTAAAATGCTTGTGAACAGGATGTTACTATTTACTCTGCTTATGTTTAGATACTGGAGGATGACCAGTCAAGTTCAAAAATAACCCAGCTTTTACAGCTTTATGCAATAGCTTTTATACTTTTTCAAAATGGATTTTTAAATTGTATAAAGCATGGGAGCAACATCTTTCTTAATTCTAATCCTCCAGGATACAAAGTTGTTGAAAAGCTTGCACAACTCTCTACATGAAAGGAAACTGAATTACTTATCATCTTTTCCCCACAATTTACCACTGATGAATCTAAATGCTGGAGGCAGAGACACAACCAAGCATAAAGCCACTATAGAATCACAGAACCTCAGAACAGTTTGGGTTCAAAGGAACTTTTAAAGGTCATTTAGTCCAATCCCCCTGAAATGGGTAAGGACATCTTGCCCAAGATGAGGTTGCTCAGAACTCCGTCCAACCAGATCTTCAGTGTTCCCAGGCATGGGTCATTTACCACGTCCGTGGGAAACCAGTTCCAGAGTTTCACTACCCTCACAGTAAAATAGTTCTTCCTTATATGTAGCCTAAATCTACCATCTTTCAGTTTATCCTGCGGCAACAGGCCCTACTAAAAAGTCTGCCCCACCCTTCTTATAAACCTCCTTTAAGTTTTGAAAGGTTGCAATAAGATCTTCCCGTGTTCGCCAGGCTGAAGAACCCCAACCCTCTCAAGTCTTTCACCACAGACCGGTACTCCATGCCTTTGATCATCTCTATGGCCCTCCTATGGACCTGCTCCTGCAGGCCCATGTCTTCCCGTGCTGAGGACCCCAGAGCTGGATGCAGCACTCCAGGTGAGGTCTCACCAGACTGGAGGGAAGAGGCAGAATCCTCTTCCTTGACCTGCCGCCCACGTGCCCGTGAGGCAGCCCAGGGCACCATCAGCCTTTTGAGTTGCACATGCACCCTGCCAGCTCACGTTGAGCCTCTCATGCACCAGCACCTCAAAGTCTTTCTCCACAGGGCTGCTTGCAATCCCTTCATTCCCAGCGTGTAGTGATACTGGGTGTTGCCCTGAACCAGGTGCAGGATTACTATACCACAATAGAGTACATTAACTTTTGGCTGGGGACTCCATCTTCCGTGGAATCTGGAAGTCCACACAAAGCAGACATGATCTCATTTCAGGATTTTGCTTTCATCTAACCATTCTCTATTCACCACCTACAGAGAAAATAACCCAAATCGCAGAACCTTCCTTGGAAGAAAGTGTAATTAACTTTGCCAATGCCATTCTGTAGATCTAGGTATGTTAAACACCATGCTTAATATTCTTAGTCTTCCACACATAAAAAACTTTGCTGAAACACTGAAATACATTGAGAACATATTTTCATATAGTTCTTCATCTTTTTGCAATAATAGTGCACAAATTCCCTGGCACCACTTCCAGGACCAAGAATGTTCAGGAGCAGTAAACTTGTCTACTTTGCTTGGAAGCTTCTAAAGATCAGACATGAATAGTAAATGGGACCATTTGAGCATAGGAACATCCAAATCTCAAATTTTAATACTTTTTTGTTTTCCTTTTTCACAGCTGGAGCATACCCAAAGATAGATCAGGATCTAATAGCAACAAGTTTTAAAAGCAAAAGGTTGAATTTGTACACTGGAATATACTGTAACTTCAGCTATGGCTCCAGAACTATTCAAACCTACTTAAACTCCAGCTGATGTGCTGTCTCCTAGTCTCAGTCTCACACTCCTACTCCCTCCCTCACTAAGAAGACTCTGGTCATCTGACCCTGTGGGGATGCAGCTGAAAGTGCCAAAAGGAAAAAAAAAGTCCTTTTTTTTGTTTCAGATAGCTTTCAGTTGGTTTACCTCCCTGATCTGTCACAGGAAGGCGTCAAACAATCACACTAGCCAATGTTGCTTTAACCTATCTTCAAAATGGCACCTGAGAAAGGCAAAGAAATACCATTGGAAAAACTATATTTCAAAAAAGATTGCATGACTAAAAACTACCATAGTAATTAAAAAAACTAGCAACAGCAAGCAACAGTAACATTCTGTTAGAATGTACAGTCTGAAAGTTTTCAAGTTTAATTTAAATTGATTCTGAAAACTGACTATTTTTGATAGGGGATCCCTTTCCAATACATTTGTTCCAAGTTTAAGGATTGTAATGAGTTTGTGGCTACACTTTAAACATCTGTGAGTTTACAGACAGGAAAAGGTTATGATTTTACAGAAAAAAAGGGAGACTTCACAGAGCTTAACATTTTATGGAAAAGAGTCTATTCTGATATTTCTATTTTTGTGAAATGTTCCAGTTCAAATGGGTGATTCATTTTAAAAGAAATCCATTAAAGGCTTAGAACCACAGATTAATTTTTTGTAGGTTGAACTATTCTCCATAAACTGGATATGGTCATTTTAACAAAAACAGAGCACATGCCTAAAGTAACAGCCCAAGGAAGAATGCTAAATTTACCGAATTCTAAGTGTAGATTGACAATTAAAAACAAATACACAGTAGTTTCTTTTTCTGGCAGAGATACATTTTATTATTAGAATTCACCCCAAACACTGTTAATTACACTCCAAATGCATGCAGCTTGATTGACTGCAAAGAAGTGATCCTCCAGAGGCTTATTTTTTAAAGCTACTAATTGATTCCAAGTAACTCTATGTCAATTTTCCATAGCATTTCTCACTACTAGATGCACCAGTGCTACAAATATATGTGCTAAACATATAGTCTATAAACTACGGTCTTACAGTACTTAGCATCAACCTGGCAAAATAAGTTCTTTGATCTACATGCAATCCATTATTCTTCATTATCTGTAATTCATTTACTATTTTAATTTACTTCCCAGGTAGAATTAGCACTTGATATTGGAGTGTAATGACAAAGCATACACTACATATAGCATATTTTAAATATATAGTATGTACATATACAGGTAATTTATAAATAAGGCAATGATTTGAATCTTTGGCACACTGAAAAACCTAATATTCATTCCTGCCCAAGATTAAAGGCATTGTTCTCCTGTTTTTCAACAGTTCTCTACATCTTTGTGTCGTGGTTTAGGAATAGTATTCCCTAATGCAGTGTTCCCACTGAAACACTCCAAGCCATGCACCACTCAGTCACTCCCTGCTTCCTCTGCCCCTTCCCCTATGGTGAGCTGAAGAGGAGAATCAGAGGCACAAGAGGTAAAGAACCCAGGATGCAATAAGAGCAATTTACTGGAAACAGCAATAAAGTAAGCCAAGAAATAGCAACAATAAAAACCACAAAGTGTACAGGACAAGAGGTGAACGATTCACACGTCAATGCTCATCCTGCAGAAAACCTCTGAAAACACCCAAATGTTCCTTCTCATGCTACCCAATGCAGCAGCGAGCGCTTCCCCGGCCCCTGGAAAATGACTGAGGTGGTACAGAACAACCTCCAGGTCCCAGGCGTATCCCCTCCCAGCTACTGCAAGAGTTAACCCTATCGTGGCCAGAACGAGGACACGACCCACCCCTTAATCTATACCATCAGTGTTGTACCCAAATCCTGCACCTACTATATATGTGTATGTGCATATGCATATACATACATACATATATATAATATATATACACATGTACACATATATATGTACAAGCACAGGTATCATTTCCATAGTCAGTGGCCACCCCTCCAAGATGTCTGTTGAGTTCATTTAGCCCATGACTGTAGGTTCTATCTGTCCCAGATGTCTCCCAGGGCAGGAGGGCTGGCGTGCTGCTGGCTGGTTGCAAGGTGCATGAGAGGCTCACAACCGGTCAATCTGAAGGAGGTAACTCATTTTCCATGGTAGTTATGGCATATCGTGGCAGTGTCATTGACCAACCAATATTATACAATTCATCATTACAGACTGTAGCCTGACTCTTGGGTACGTATGTCCTTGGCATACTTTTACAGCCAACTTTTCTACCTGGCCAGCGATGTGTTGGCACAACTCAGCAGCCCAGATGGGTTTCCTTCTGTACTGCCAATTGGTCTTTTTCCCTCAGCCCAGCCACCCCCTAAGAGCATTTGCTACCATCCAGGAGTCACTGCAGACACAGAGCACTGGTCATTTCTCTTGTTCAGCAATGTCTAAAGCCAGTTGGACAGCTTTCAGCTCTGCAACCTGACTTGATCCACCTTGCCTCCCAATAGGTTCTGCAACTCGCCACGTAGGATTCCATATGGCAGCTTTCCATTTTTCATGTAGACCTACCATACAGCACGAGTAAAGTGAGGGTGTCCGTTTTAATTTCGTGGTAGCTGATTATATGGCCAGGCCTCCTCACTTTGTGTCATCTTTTCCTCCTTCTCCTGTGATGGTAGTCTGAAATTTTCACCTTTGGGTCAGCTTGTGAAGGACTCCAAGATCTCTGGGCAACTGGGATTTTGAACTCTGTGTGTCACGAGAGTGCTCTTACTCCACGTAGCATCAGTGGCATGATGCATGGAAAGGACTATCCCTTTGAACATCCAGCCCAGCACTGGCAGGTCAGAGTGCCAGGAGCTGTGCTTCAGTGCCAATCGCTTCTGAAGCAGCTCAAACCCATTCATAAGCTGCCACTATCTCTTTTTCAGTTGGTGTGTAACGGACCTCAGATCCTTTGTATACCCAACCCCAGAACCCCAGGGGTGGTCCTCAAGTTTCCTCAGGTACTTTCTGCCAGAAACTCCGGGAAGGGCCATTCTCCCTGGCTGCAGTGTAGATCACATTCTTTACATCCTGTACTCGACTGACTGGCCTAAGGGCAACTACATGAACAATCTACTGTTTAATTTGTTCAAAAGCTTGCTGTTGTTCAGGGCCCTACTTAAAACTGTTCTTCTGGGTCTCTTGATAGAGAGGGTTTACAATCTCATTGTAATCTGGAATATGCATTCTCCAAAACCCCACTGTTCTTAGGAAGCCCGAGTTTCCTTCTTAACTGGTTGGTGAGGACATAGATGCTTTATGCAGCATTGCGGGAAAGGGAAATGGTTCCCACCTGTCCTCCGGAGCTGGGGAGCACTGAGACAGAGACATTTTCAGTCTGTAGGTGAGGGGCGAAAACAGGTTTATTGCAAAATTCCGGGGGCTTTTATGGGGTCCCCGGGGGGAAGAGGCTGGAACTGGAACTGGATTGGGTAAGGGCTTGGGTGGAAGGGTGTTGCTTAGGTCTGGGCTAGTGAAGGGGGAAATGGGAGAAGCACAGCCAATAGAAACTCACTGATTGGGCACAGACAGGTGAGATAACCAATACGGCTAGGACAGGGGTGGGGCTGGCTGTGTGGGTGGAGCAACATGGCGCTGACCAGGGAAGCCAGGAGGCTGCCATGTGCAAGGACGTCCTGGCACAGAGCCACTCTGGCTCCATCCCGCTGGGCAGCAGCCCCAGCTTGCCTAGGACCAGTGGGGGCCACCGCAGCAGTGCAGGGCGGGGGTCCCTCGGGCAGGGCTGCACCTGGCCGAGGGGGGAGGGAAGAGAGGGGAGGGGAACAATGCTGTGCTTATGACTCATCTGGAGAACAAAAGCCTCCAGGGAACACAGGGAAAGACAGGGTGGGGGGTGGCAACCCAGCAGGAAAGTGATAACGAGCAGGGAGAGGTTGTTGCAGCCCGATTCAGGTGGGCCTGAGTGACCACCTTACAAGTTTCGTTTTCACCTTAAAAGGACATGTTTCCAGCCTCAACCAATTGGAGTCAGACCACCCCACCTGGGGTGGGGTCACTTGAGGTCATATATACCTGTGTTTTTGAATAAACTTGGGATTTGCTTTACATCACATTGGTGTGTGCAGTCCTCTCTAGAGCAGGCTGCGACAAGTGGTGGACCCCGACGTGTCTCAGAACATTGGTGTCTGCAGTCCTCACTAGGGCCTGGCGACAACAAATGGTGGACCCCAACGTGTCTCAGAACATGAAACCCACCTGCACGCCTGCCTAGAGCCTTAAGAAGTGGCCCCTGAGAGCTACTATGCCCCAGTTTTTTTGGGTGCTTTGTGGAGAAGCCCCTGAGAGCTTCTGTCTCCTGTAAACTTGGGAGTTTTGTGTAGTGGCCCTGAGAGCTGCTGAAAGAACGTGGACTGAAGGAACCACGACCTTCGAACCGGTGAGTTAAAGAAACATGGGAAATTCCAACTCGACTAAAACGAAGTTATTGCTTGATAAATTTGAGAAACTAGCTCGTGTAACGAAAACAAACATTGAAAGACAAGCATTACAGGAATTTTTGGATTGGTGCTTCAGTCGAGGGCACCTAACAGATGCCAATTCCACGCTTTCCATAAAATTATGGGACAATATTGGGGCAGATTTGTGGAATTTAGTGCAAACTGCACCCGAAGAATTTTTGCCGCACATTTCGTCATACTGTTAGAGGTAGAACGAGCCCGTAAAAACCTCGATCTACCGGAGAGAAGGGAAAAAAGTCACTTTCTGCAGGGAGATTTTTCCCCTGAACATCCTTCTGCACCGCCGTGGGCACCGCCGCCCGCAGAAACGCCGCCGCGGTACCCATACGCGGCACTGCCCGCTCCCGCTCCGGAAAACCCGACAGAATCACAGCAACCATGGAATCAAAGCTTTTCCACGCCGTTCGTCACGGCAAAAAGCCAAGAAGTCGTCTTTGCACCGCCTTACAATTCACAGCGAATGAGACCACCGGCTGCCGCTGTAGAAGCGGCCGGACCTCAGCAGCAACCTTGGAACCCCACGAGACACGCCGCAGAAAACCAAACCGTGAGTGAGTTTTATTTAAATCCTAACTCCGAGAAGGCGCGATGGGGAATGCCCTCAGCCGAGAGAGACATGTGGAGGGGGAGACAAACCCCTTGGAGTTTCTCTTTCCCTGTCCATCCACCTTCGGCGCCGGCTCCACCGCCGCCGCCGCCAATGCCCTGCGGGTACCTCGGGGCTGGGGTCGCCCCGCCGCCGCGCTCCCCGCCACCCCGCGGGTACGCTGGAGTTGCTCCGTTGCGGCAGGAGACTGTTCAGGCAGACATTCCAGCAGGGCTACAGCCGCCCGGCATAACCGCGTGGCCAGGAAAACAGAGAGACCACGTGATGGCAAAGCCCACGAAATCAAACAAAGGAACGGCGCGCCCTGACCACGAGGCGCCAGGACCGCCCAACCCCCCTCCCTACTGCCTGCCAATCACAGCGCATGCACCAGGCGCGGGTCCGCCGCAGCCTGCAGGGGCCGGGGTCGGCTCCGAATTCGCCCGCTCCGGGGGCAGATCAGTTCCCGCGCCACCACCACCACCTCCTGCGTGGATCGACTACGTCATGGAGAGGGGAGAGACTCCTCCCCAGTGGAGCGGAGCCACCGGAGCTCCCCCTGAGCGTTCCCTTCACTGCGTGCCATCCACAGCGCAAGTGCCCCGAGAGCGAGTTCCCACAGCGCCGGTCGCGCAGGAGACAAGTTCTGCAGCACCAGTGGGGACTCCCTCCCCGATAGCCGTGCGCTACCCGCAGCTGCCAACACCGGCACTGGAACCCCCCGCGCCGGTAGAGACTGCCCCTGCGCCGGCAACCTGGTACATGCAGCCTCCATCACCGACAGCCACACCCACCAGCTGTATCCCAGAATGGAGAGCAACAGAAAAAGAAGCCTCTGTTTGGGACATGCTGGGGGGAGATGGAAATTGCAATGCTGTTAACTTAATTTCAAAGCTTTCTGATACCCAGGTACCAGATTCTGCAGATGGAGTCACAAAGCCACCTCGCGACCTCACATTTAATACCCAGCAAAGGTACAAAGAGTTAGTATCCATAGCTGCAGAAGTAGGTACACCCTCACCTTCCCTGCAACCCCTGGTTTCTGCGCCTGTGATTAACACTACACAAGGCTTAAAATGGGAGCCACTTGATTGGAAAATTGCACAAAAAATACACAGTGTAGTCTTTCAATACGGCTATGACAATGCTTTGGTAAAAAACCAAATCACAGCCTTCATAAAATACAATAACATAATCCCAGCAGACACTAAGGTTTTAATGGAGTTTATTCTACCTCCTACTGCTTATATGATATTTCTACAGAAATGGAAAGAGCAGTTAACGGAGGAACAGGAAAAAATATACACTTAGAAACTGGACATCCCTTAAGATTAGCATCTTTAGACCAGCTAATGGGATCAGGAACTTATGAAGACCCACAAACACAAGCTGCATTACATTTTCATATTTTGCAACAGTCAAAGAATGCTGCTTTGACCGCATTCTCTAATCTGCCTAAGAAGGGAAAACCTTCTCTACCCTATATGCAAATAATGCAGAAACCTGGACAGACATTCATGGAATTTGTAGATAAAGTAACAGAAGCTTTGGATGCTGCTCCAAATATTACCCCTGACATTAAACCAGTATTATTGAAAGATCTGGTAA